>NC_090647.1:539134934-539504934 GCF_040937935.1 Hyperolius riggenbachi | reverse complement strand
TACTTGATGGGGTTACACAGCAGAATCTGTGTAGAGTCTCCTGACTCTCTAAGACTTGTGTCGCACTGTCTGCTTTGACTGTGTTTCCAAAACAACATCTTCTGCTAAACAGATCTGTATTATTGTTATCAAAAGTTATTTGCCAAATGAAATTTTCATAAACATCCAATGGACAGTCCCGGTAGTGCAATATGTCACATAAAAGGTGGTTGTTTGAATTGTACATGAGTTTATACTCACAAAACTGGGTTATCACACAGGTAACCTCTGGAAAGGCAGGTGGGGAGATTAGATCCGACCCCACCTGGGTAAGAATGACGCTCTCCGTAGAAGTAGAAAAAGGGGATACCACCTGTACACCAAGGGTGGACACACGAGATTAATGTTTTAAGCCCTGTCAGATGGAGATGCTATTTCTGGCTTTGACAAGTTTCTCCTTGTATTGCCTGAGGAAGCGGGTTAATGCCTGCGAAACGCGTTGCATAATTTTTGAAGTACCTTTGAATAAAAGCAAATATTTTCACTGAATACGAGTAGTGTCTCCTTGGGTCAGGTAAGTCCACCACTACCTCCCTACTTTAAACGTTTTTTAATAATTTTATCCTATTCTGGCTCCTCTGTTTTAAAAACAATAATCCAGGTGATTTTGACCCCCTCTCCCCCCCCCCTCCCCCAACATGTTATCTTTTGGCACCACAAATTCAGTTTGACAAGTGTAGGGCTTTTGTGCCAAGCCAAAGTGCTAGTGCTCTTCAGTTGCAGTAGCATAGCAAAGTGAATGAAGAAAACTAACACCTTCCATATCCTTGGTGGCAAAAACCGCCACCAAAAATAAGGTTCAATTAGCGTTTTTTTCCAGAACGTAACCGGAACGTATACTGTACAAACGGAACGGATGTGAATGGATCCAATGTTAACATCCTATGGATCCAATGTTAACCTATGGATCCATTCACATGCGTCCGTTGGTACGGATACGTTCCGTACGTTCCGGTTCCTGGATCTGAAAAATGCTGTAGGCCCTAATTTTCCGGACCGTTCTGCCTAGCGGAACGGATTCGGACAAAAAATACTGCAGCATTGGGGGCAATGGGAAATGGAACGTTTCTTCACACTAGTGAAGAAATGTACCGTATCACGTGGGATGGGGGCATGGGCTGAAGCGAATCTAGCGACGGGAGGGTGAGGGGAGGGTGCAGCAGCCGGGCGGGTGGGCTAGGGAAGCTTTATACATACCTTATCTTCATAGGCAGCCGGTGGTAGAGGCTTCTGTCTTCTTCCGTGTCATGTGACTAGTCACATGACGCGCTGTGTAGTCACAGCGGAAGAAGAGGAAGCCTCTACCGCCAGCTGCCTATGAAGATAAGGTGATCAATCATTGATCAGATCCATTTTCACTAATGTGAACAGGGCCACGGACGACCCATCCGGATCCGGTGAAGTGGACACCGGATCCGCTCACCGGATCCGTTTGGCTCAAAACGCAGATGTGAACCAGGCCTAAGTGCTGTGCTGCTGAGTATCATAGCAACCACATGGCAAAAGCAGCAATGGTCCTAGTTCAGGCGTCACTTGCGAAAGATCATGCAAGCACAGGCAGCTACAGAAACTTTTTTTGGGGGTGGCGGGATGTTGGAAACTTTTTGGTGATGTTTTTTGGCGCATGAAACCCTTCTTGTCTTGCCATATTGTTTTTCTCAACCTCACCTGGAATAGATGCTGGTGATGGTAGCAGAAAATTAGAACATTATACTTTTTGAAATGTTTTATCTTTCTGAAAATGAGAACGTTTTAGTTTTTTTTTTTTTTATATATTTTTAATGCGTTGTATTTCCACATTAATCACCTTTGAACATTATAATTTTGAAATGTATTGTTCTAAACATTATAAAGTTAGGAGGGGGGGGGGGTAGAGTTGTAATGCCTTTATATGACCAAATGTTGCAATATGTGTATGGTTGCTGTGCCAATAAAAAAAATTTCCGACCAAAAAATTTGCCAGTGATTGGCCAATCAAAATAGGATATGTATACCAGGATTTTATTTATTAGAGCCTTTCCATTTTACTTAACCACTTAGTTCTCCTTGACCTATAAATACGTCAAGGAGGACATGTGCACGCGCGCTCGCTGATTCCTCTCCCCCGCAGAAAAAGCGACAGTTTCTCTCAGAAGCTTCGCTTTTTCTGACTCCTATGTCCCTCTAAGCGTACATTGTACACTTAGGCCCTGATTCACAAAGCGGTGCAAAGTGTTTGCACGCGAGTGAAAAGCCCTTTATCACGCCTAAACTCAGTTTAGGCATGATAAGAAGAAACTCGCGCAAATTTTCCGCGCGCAACCACGAACGCGCGCGCGCAGCGCCCCCGCTTCGCGCGCAGCGTCCATTAAGCCCTATGGGACTTTGCGCGCGCGGGAGCTTCGCGCGAAGAGCAGCACAAATCGGTGATAACTAGGTGGTGCAAAGGTTATCACCGCTTTGTGAATCAGGCCCCTAGAGTGACGTCATGTAAACAAACTCAAGGTTGCCATCTTGTGGCCAAAAAGTAAAACTACATCTAAAATTAAAAAAATAAAATAAAATACACATATATTTCCCCAAATCAAACACTATTTACATCCCACTCTCCCAAAAATACCCACATAAAATGTTTAATTAAAAAAAAAACATTACAATAAAAAAAACACATAAATATTTACCTAAGGGTCTAAACTTTTTAAATATCTATGTAAAGATGAAATATTTCTATTTTTTTTTATATATAAGCTTGTAAATAGTGATGGATGCAAAACGGAAAAAATTATCTTTTATTTCCAAATAAAATATTGTCGCCATACATTGTGATAGGGGCATCATTTAAATGGTGAAATAACCGGGACTATTAGGCAAATAATGGATTTTTTCAGTTTTTTTCTTATTCTTACTGTTAAAATGCATTTACAGTAAGGTAGCTCTTAGCAAAATGTACCCTCCAAAGAAAGCCTAATTGGTGGCGGAAAAAAACAAGATATAGATCAGTTCATTGTGATAAGTAGTGATAAAGTTATTGGCTAATAAATGGGAGGTGAACATTGCTGGGATGCATAAAGTGAAAACGACTGAGGGCTTAAGGTTAATGTATGTACAACAGGAAAACCTTTTTTTTTTAATCACCTAGCCAGGCAATGTGCATTGTTTAAAAGGAAATCAATAAGGCAGCCTTCATATCCCTATCACTTCAGTTGTCCTTTAATAGTCCAAGTAGGGAAACCATGATGGCAATAGTCTGGGCAGTCAGGATCAGACACTGGTGATAGCCAGACCTGGTTAGTAGCTTGGTATCTGTCTTCCCAGTGTTTACAGGCAGATGCACAGGGACGGGAGATTGTACAAACAGTGTAGGTGTGCTACTCAATTTCACTTCTGTACACAGAAGTCAGAGTAATGTACACAGAGGGAGCTGCAGCAATAAGTTACGCCGTGAGCAACACAGGCACATCTGCAACTGCCGGCAACTCGCGCAGATCACTAACCACTGCTGTGTGTGGGCTGCTGATATACAGACAGGAGCCCAGATCACACTAACCACTGCTGTATGTGCTGCTGATATACAGACAGGAGCCCAGATCACACTAACCACTGCTGTGTGTGCTGCTGATATACAGACAGGAGCACAGATCACACTAACCACTGCTATGTGTGTGCTGCTGATATACAGACAGGAGCCCAGATCACACTAACCACTGCTGTGTGTGCTGCTGATATACACAGCGGCTCAGATCACACTAACCACTGCTATGTGTGCTGCTGATATACACAGGGGCTCAGATCACACTAACCACTGCTGTGTGTGCTGCTGATATACACACAGGGCTTCAGATCTCACTAACCACTGCTTTGTGTGTGCTGCTGATATACAGACAGGAGCCCAGATCACACTAACCACTGCTGTATGTGCTGCTGATATACAGACAGGAGCCCAGATCACACTAACCACTGCTGTGTGTGCTGCTGATATACACAGGGGCTCAGATCACACTAACCACTGCTGTGTGTGCTGCTGATATACACAGGGGCTCAGATCACACTAACCACTGCTGTGTGTGCTGCTGATATACACAGGGGCTCAGATCACACTAACCACTGCTGTGTGTGCTGCTGATATACAGAGAGGAGCTCAGATCACACTAACCACTGCTGTGTGTGCTGCTGATATACACAGCGGCTCAGATCACACTAACCACTGCTGTATGTGCTGCTGATATACACACAGGAGCTCAGATCACACTAACCACTGCTGTGTGTGCTGCTGATATACAGACAGGATCACATATCACACTAACCACTGTTGTATGTGCTGCTGATATACAGACAGGAGCTCAGATCACACTAACCACTGCTGTGTGTGCTGCTAATATACAGACAAGAGCGCAGATCACACTAACCACTGCTATGTGTGCTGCTGATATACAGACAGGAGCACAGATCACACTAACCACTGCTGTGTGTGCTGCTGATATACACACAGGGGCTCAGATCACACTAACCACTGCTGTGTGTGCTGCTGATATACACACAGGGGCTCAGATCACCCTAACCACTGCTGTGTGTGCTACTGATATACACACAGGAGCTCAGATCACACTAACCACTGCTGTGTGTGCTGCTGATATACACACAGGGGCTCAGTTCACACTAACCACTGCTGTGTGTGCTGCTGATATACACACAGGAGCTCAGATAACACTAACCACAGCTGTGTGTGCTGCTGATATACAGACAGGAGCACTGATCACACTAACCACTGCTGTGTGTGCTGCTGATATACAGACAAGAGCGCAGATCACACTAACCACTGCTATGTGTGCTGCTGATATACAGATCACACTAACCACTGCTGTGTGTGCTGCTGATATACACACAGGGGCTCAGATCACACTAACCACTGCTGTGTGTGCTGCTGATATACACACAGGAGCTCAGATCACACTAACCACTGCTGTGTGTGCTGCTGATATACACACAGGGGCTCAGATCACACTAACCACTGCTGTGTGTGCTGCTGATATACACACAGGAGCTCAGATCACTCTAACCACAGCTGTGTGTGCTGCTGATATACAGACAGGAGCACAGATCACACTAACCACTGCTGTGTATGCTGCTGATATACAGAGAAGAGCGCAGATCACACTAACCACAGCTGTGTGTGCTGCTGATGTACACACAGGAGCTCAGATCACACTAACCACTGCTGTGTGTGCTGCTGATATACAGAGAGGAGCTCAGATCACACTAACCACTGCTGTGTGTGCTGCTGATATACAGAGAGGAGCTCAGATCACACTAACCACTGCTGTGTGTGCTGCTGATATACAGACAGGAGTACAGATCACACTAACCACTGCTGTGTGTGCTGCTGATATACACAGCGGCTCAGATCACACTAACCACTGCTGTATGTGCTGCTGATATACACACAGGGGCTCAGATCACACTAACCACTGCTGTGTGCTGCTGATATACACACAGGGGCTCAGATCACACTAACCACTGCTGTGTGTGCTGCTGATATGCACACAGGAGCTCAGATCACACTAACCACAGCTGTGTGTGCTGCTGATATACACAGGGGCTCAGATCACACTAACCACTGCTGTGTGTGCTGCTGATGTACAGACAGGAGCTCAGATCACACTAACCACTGCTGCGTGTGCTGCTGATATACACACAGGAGCTCAGATCACACTAACCACAGCTGTGTGTGCTGCTGATATACACAGGGGCTCAGATCACACTAACCACTGCTGTGTGTGCTGCTGATATACAGACAGGAGCTCAGATCACACTAACCACTGTTGTATGTGCTGCTGATATACAGAGAGGAGCTCAGATCACATTAACCACTGCTGTGTGTGCTGCTGATATACAGAGAGGAGCTCAGATCACACTAACCACTGCTGTGTGTGCTGCTGATATACAGACAGGAGTACAGATCACACTAACCACTGCTGTGTGTGCTGCTGATATACACAGCGGCTCAGATCACACTAACCACTGCTGTATGTGCTGCTGATATACACACAGGGGCTCAGATCACACTAACCACTGCTGTGTGCTGCTGATATACACACAGGGGCTCAGATCACACTAACCACTGCTGTGTGTGCTGCTGATATGCACACAGGAGCTCAGATCACACTAACCACAGCTGTGTGTGCTGCTGATATACACAGGGGCTCAGATCACACTAACCACTGCTGTGTGTGCTGCTGATGTACAGACAGGAGCTCAGATCACACTAACCACTGCTGCGTGTGCTGCTGATATACACACAGGAGCTCAGATCACACTAACCACTGCGGTATGTGCTGCTGATATACAAACAGGAGCTCAGATCACTAACCACTGCTGTAGAAATGTACTTTAAATTTACACCAATGATGCACTTAGACTTTGGAGCAGCTCCCAATACTGGGTGGTGCCAGAAACGATGTGAAAAAGACAAGAGGGAGGGGAGGGAGCACTCCTATTGTGCATTAACTTAATAAAATCAAAACACGCTAGTGTAATAGCACTTACGATAAACTAATGAAGATCGCGCAACTCATCTGCTGTCAGCAGGTCTCCTCTCTAACTACTGCAGCCTGGCCGGGGCTGACAGGACGATGGAACAACTTGGGGAGACATCTGGCCGGCCCGGAGCGGTGCGCTGTATGCCGCCTGACGTCACTACGCGTTTCAGCATATAACCACGCCTTCTTCTGGTGACGGCCACGGCGAGACGGCTTAGTTAAATACACAAGAGAGAATCCGCCCCTGGCAACAGGTTGCTGAGGGGCGGTACTTAAATCAATCAACTTTATTTAACATCTAAAGGACTAGCTTTACTAAGCATAAGTCTAAACTTCATTAAAATTCACATTGCACATTCATAATATACGCTGTGGTTTAGGAAAACTGGCAAATTTATATTACAAACTTTGTTACCAGATACCACATATCGCTGGCGCTGCTTCTATGCGCGCATACAGATAGTGAGAATCACTGCGCGGAACATGTAGCGCAGCAAGTTTTCCACACACACGGGGCAACAATTTGATCGCTGTTCATATCACAACACACATTAAGGCTGCTTTCTCACCAAGACGTTGCGTTTAGGGGACGTTATAGGGCACATAACGTCAGAGGCGGGACAAGGTCCTCCAGCACCCAAGGCTGAGACACCAAAGTGCACCCCTCCATCCCTGCCACCCCAGCCGTCACACACTGATTGCTATTAGACTAAGAGGTGCAACAGGGCCTACAACCTCCCCAACACCTTAATATCTAGTTATCTGGCTTGCAGTCACTGCTATGTATCCCCTTTTCTTATTTCTTTCTGTTTCAAACACAATTAGGAATGACAGCTGAATGAATTGTGCTCCCCCTCCTACACTGCGCCCTGAGGCTGGAGCCTCTCCAGCCTATGCCTCGGCCCGGCCCTGCATAACGTGCCCCTAACGCAACGCCTGGTGGTGTTGGAGCAGGACGCTACCAAGAGCCGTGTTACAAGCAGCTCTTGGTGCGTCTGCTCTGTCGGAGGCGCTGCGGAGACCACGTGAGTGGAGCTCTCCGCATCACGTGCTCCCGCCAGCCAATCAGCGGCCGCTCCAAGAAGTAACCACTGCAAGTGCAGTGAATGTCAAGTAGCCATGTGCCTGGCTACGTAGCGGCCTCTCCACGCCTCCTCTCCGCCCCTGAAATTAAAAAAAAAACATACTGAGCATGTGCAACCAGTCTAACGCGGCTTAAGCCGCTAGAACGCACAGTATGCTGCACTTCAAACGAACGTGCAGGGCTACTGTGTAACGCAACATGGGCACTGTGAACAGCCCATTGATTTATCATCGCTGTGCGGTGGGGTGCGTTACAGGCTGCACTGACGTGCGCCTGTAACGTCCCACTGTGAAACCAGCCTAAATGGCACATAGATCTATGTTAAAACCGCCATTTTCCACTCCTTAAAAATTGTATTATAAAACAACTTTTCAATTAAAAGAAACCACTTTGCAATTACTGGAATAGACCAAACTGCGGTCAAGTAGCTACATATCTCTTAATCAATGGTCTCCCACATATCATACTGCAGTCCTGTGTAGCTGTTTACACAAGATCCATCGTAATCTAACCATAGTCACGTTGTGGTATAATGGATAAACTAACCAGATGCAACCTGACAATGCACTCTCTGTCAATCCAAAGAGAACACTATCAAATATGTCTCTTACTGACGATGGAAAAAGGATATAAAAAGGAACGAATTGATGCAGCCATTAAAGGACACCCGAGGCGAAAATAAACTAATTAAATAAACGATTGTATCTATCTTCCTTCTCCTAAAAATGACTTTTTAAGATATTCCACAGTTTTATTTTATGTTTAAATCTACTTTTAAAGTTTTAACTGTTTTATTGTTTTTGCTCAATGACACATTCACTGAAGTATGCCAGAGCTAAAATCTATGAACTATTGACCTTTTTTTATCTCTTTCCTGCTCTCAGAAGCCATTTTCTGCTAGGAAAGTGTTTTATAGTTGGAATTTCTTATCAGTGAGGGTCACGCTGTAGTCACTTCCTGTCTGAGTCAGGACTGAGTCAGCCACTTACATACCTGATATTTAACTCTTTCAGGCAGAGAAAGAAAAAAAAGAAAACAGCTTAGTTATTTGTGTGCTAGGCACTGTACATACCCACGTCTATCTCATCATGTCACATTTCCTTTAAGGAATACCACAATAATAATGATAAGAAAAAAGACAATCCGACTAAGAGAGAGAATCAGCAAAATATGAAAAATTGCCCTACTTTCATAACAAAATATACAGAAGGATCTAGAAAAATCTAGGGCATAATCAGGAAAAATTGGCCCATATTACGGGACCCGGTACTAAAAGAACTGATGCCAGATAAACTACAAATTATTTTCAAAAAAGCGAGATCTCTAAAAAAACAACATTGCCCCTAGTAATATTGGGCCAAAGGAACCCACCATGTGGCTGAAAAATAATGTTGTTGGTCATTTTAGATGTGGATCTAGCAGATGTGGGTGCTGTATGTTTATGAAACACAGGGCAAAAACCATAGAACACCCTGAAGGTTACAGCATCCCACTGAAACAATTTATCAACTGCGCTAGAAAATCCCTGATATACCTATTACAGTGTAATTGCAACAAAACATATGTGGGCAGAACCACCAGAGAATTAAGAACCAGGCTGGGAGAACATAAGTGCAATATTCTGGCAAAATCTGACAAACATAGTGTTCCTAGACATTTCATCCAATGCCATCAATCCAACCCTGAAGGCCTACAAATCAGGGCCGGCGCTACCATTGAGGCAAAGGAGGCAGCTGCCCCAGGGTCCCAGAGCTTGTAGGGGCCCCCAGTGGCTACAAGAGGAAAAAAAATTTTCAAATCGGCCTTATAGTTTTTGAGAAAATCGATTTTAAAGTTTCAAAGGAAAAAAAATACACATTTAAAAACCTGCCGACTTTAATGGTTAATAGCAAATCCACCTTAAATGCTAGAAACCCTAAATTTGCAGGATATGTTAAGGAGATCATTAGGAATAAGAGGAAAAAACAATTTTTCAAAAAGACCTTATAGTTTTTGAGAAAATCGATTTTAAAGTTTCGAAGGAAAAAAGTATACTTTTAAATGCGGTAAATGTCACTTTTAGTAGCAAACCTAACGGTAGTGTAATTTTACATGCATCAAACGAAAGCGCAATAAATTTCCTGACGGGGTCTCCAGGGGGTCTATACGCAGCCGCAGCGCTTTGGCCAGGGATCGCTATACAGCCGCAATATGGCTGTATGAAGATCCCTGGCATTTTTTCCTATTTTCCCAATTTATTTTTTATTTTTAGAGTGTGGGAATTTTTTTTTTTTAATTATGTGGGGTTCCTCCTCCTGAAACTTTTTAACCCCTTGTCCCCCATGCAGGCTGGGATAGCCAGAATGTGGAGCTCTGACCGATTGGGACTTCACACCCTGTTATACCAGCTGCAAAAAAGGTCCCCTAATGCCGATTTTTGTTCCGGGGTATATGTTAGGGGGCCCCCCAGGTTTATTTTGCCCTGGGGCCCCATTGTTGCTTAAACCGGCCCTGCTACAAATTATAGGCCTAGAGAGTATATCAGCAACTCTGCCTATAGGTCAGAGATGTAGGAAATTATGTGAGCAAGAAGTTTATTGGATCTTCGACCTGAATACATTCACCAGGGGTCCTTAATGAAGATCTTGAGGTTCAGAGTTTTATTAGCTAATACATCCAAATTCCACACTTTAAAGGACACCCGACCTGAAAATAAACAAGTTAAATAAATGATTGTTTCTATCTTCCTTCTCCTAAAAATGACTTTTTAAGATATTCCACAGTTTTATTTTATGTTTAAATCTACTTTTCTAAGTTTTAACTGTTTTATTGTTTTTGCTCAACGACACATTTATTGAAGTATACCAGAGCTAATATCTTTTTATCTCTTTCCTGCTCTCAGAAGCCATTTTCTGCTAGGAAAGTGTTTTATAGTTGGAATTTCTTATCAGTGGGGGACACACTGTAGTCACTTCCTGCCTGAGTCAGCCACTTACATACCTGATATTTAACTCTTCCAGGCAGATAAATAAAAAAATGAACACAGCATAGTTATTTGTGTGCTAGGCACTGTACATACCCATGTCTATCTCATTATGCCACATGTCAGTTGTGGTATCCTTTAACTCTCTGATCCTTCTAGTTTACTTTATCTGGTTCAACATCTGAGAGGTTGTGCTAATAGAGTGAATATATCACTCGGACTAGCACTATATGGAATGGCACTCATATTATTATTATTATTATTTGTATCATTATTTTTATTTTCACGTTTGTTTTAATTTGATTTCTTTGATTTTGGCTTATGCATACCTTTTTTCATTAGTGCATAATATTGTGTCATGGCAGGTGGCTGGACAGTGTAATGGTTAAGGGCTCTGCCTCTGACACAGGAGAGCTGGGTTTGAATCTCGGCTCTGCCTGTTCAGTAAGCCAGCACCTATTCAGTAAGGAGTTCTTTGGGCGAGACTCCCTAACACTGCTACTGCCTACTGAGTGCGCTCTAGTGGCTGCCTCGCAAGCGCTTTGAGTCCGACAGGAGAAAAGCGCAATACAAAAAAAGGAATTATTATTATATGTTGGATATATGTGTATACATAATGTAATTTTAGACACAATTTGTCGAGTATTTGTCTGCAGTAGGGTCTTACACCTGCCTGTTCACAAAACCATTCTGAACAGGCAGTTACTACGTGGGCTTAGAGCCCATGCGATCATTTTGACCGAAGTTTTGTCTGTTCGAGACCATCTACATATCAGTTTATTGTAGGGATGGGCTTTGAACATCAATTCGTTCGTCATTAAGAGACATATTTGATAGTGTTCTCTTTGGATTGACAGAGAGTGCATTGTCAGGTTGCATCTGGTTAGTTTATCCATTATACCACAACGTGACTATGGTTAGATTACGATGGATCTTGTGTAAACAGCTACACAGGACTGCAGTATGATATGTGGGAGAGCATTGATTAAGAGATATGTAGCTACTTGACCGCAGTTTGGTCTATTCCAGTAATTGCAAAGTGGTTTCTTTTAATTGAAAAGTTGTTTTATAATACAACTAGCTGATAGCCCGGCGTTGCCCGGGTATGTATTTGGCTGGCGTTGGCTCCGCCCACTTATCTAACCCTAACACACAATTACTCAGTGACCAAGTCTGTGAGCTTTGCCATCTTTGGCATCAATAAATTGCATTGAAATGAAAAAATCTGATTGGCTGTTTGTGGTTCCACCCCCTTTTCTGAATTTTAACCCCAGTCACCCAATGACCAACTGTACCAGGTTTGAGGCCTGTGCCATTAACAGTGCAAGAATGGTAGCAATGAAATATTCCACTTGAAAAGCAATAGGTGAAGTTTGATTCACTTTTGTAGGCTTCACTCACTTTTCTAAATATTAATCCCAGTCACCCAGTGACCAACTGTGCAAAGTTTAAGAACCCTGCTATTAACAGTGTAAGAATGGCTGCAGTTTACATTTTCCCAGTGAAATTTGTATTTGTCTCCACCCACTATGTATTTGACTGGTGTTGGCTCCGCCCACTTTTTCTAAACCTAACACACAATTACTCAATGACCAAGTTTGTGAGTTTTGGGGTCCTTGGCATCAATAATTTGTATTTTTCCCATGAAATGAAACAAATCTGATTGACTGTTTGTGGCTCTGTCCCCTTTTCTGAATTTGAACCCCAGTGACCCAATGACCAACTGTACCAGGTTTGAGGCTTGTGCCATTAACAGTGCAAGAATGGCAGCTATTTTAATATGCCCCTTGAAAATCAACAGGTGAATTTTGATTGGCTTTTTTAGGCTCCACCCACTTTTCTGAATATTAATCCCAGTCACCCAGTAACCAGCTGTGCAAAGTTTGAGAACCCTGCCATTAACAGTGAAAAAGGGCTGCAGTTTACAATTCCCCCCCCCCCCCCCCCCAAAAAAAAAAAATCTGTTTTTGACTCCAACCACTTTGTGTAACCTTGAGTTGAGACACAGTCACTACTCAATGACCAAGTTTGTGAGCTTTCGAGTTCCTGGCATCAAATTGTGCTAATGGAAGCAGTTTATCCAGTTAAGAAATCTGGCTGTTTGTGGCTCCGCCCCTTTAGTGAATTTGAACCCCAGTCACTTAACCATTTCAGCCCACGGGGATTTTTCACCTTATGCATGTGACGGATTGCGGAGAAACCGCTGCGCCTTCTGACAGTCAGGCGGCGGTTTCCGCGCATAGAGCGGCGCTTTCCCCGCAGCAACATGTGGCTGGTTTTGCTGGACCTAGTAGTGCACACAGATGGAGAGCTACGCGCGCGCGCGCCACAAGACAGGCTCTTTATACCAATAGGAGAAGGGTCAGCTGATCGAGGCGGTCAGCTGACCCCAGCTCAGTTGCTGATTGGTTGATGGGAGCTGGGTGGTGCTGGAGAGCGCTCCACTATATATATCTCTTGCTGTTCAGTTGCTGGTGGACTGGCGTTGCGAATACCTATGTGTTAGCACTCAGACCTAGTCAGATCTTTCAGTGTGGTGGAACCAGGAGGACCTGGGAATCCACACTTAGCCAGTTTACTGTGTATTATCTGTGTTATTCTTTAGACCAGTTCCAGGGTGTAGAGACCATGGACCTCACACCTCAGACTAGGAATACTGTGTGTCATCTGTGTTATTCTTTAGACCAGTTCCAGGGTGTAGAGACCACGGACCTCACACCTCAGACTAGGAATACTGTGTGTCATCTGTGTTATTCTTTAGACCAGTTCCAGGGTGTAGAGACCAAGGACCTCACACCCAGACTAGGGAATCTATGTTATCATTCTGTTATACTTCAGGCTAGTTCCGGGGTGTAGAGAACACGGACCTCACACCCAGACTAGGCATTGTTTGATATCTGTTATGACTTATTGCTTTCCTGACCACTCCTTTGATCGTTGATTCGGTACCTTGCATTTCTGATATACCGTTGCCAAACCCTGCTTGCCTTGGATACCGAATCAGCTTACTGTTTTGTACTTTATCTGTCAGTGTGTTGTCGACCCAGCCTGCCCGACCCTTCTGGCTGTCACCCATCTCTTGGGGGCTCAGCCTTCTAACAGGGGCCCTCTGCCTCTCAGAGGGGGCACTGCTGCTAAACCAGTCATGGTCTCCTTTCCCTGGAGTCCTTGACTGCAGTAGAGTCTTTCTCTACTTATTGGACCACCTGCTACCCCGGTGGTCCAATTTCTACTGTTGCACCAAACACTCACACGCTTCAGGTGTCCAGAGGTTAGCAATATATCTGTATTATCGGTGATTCTGCAGATCATCAATAATCAGGTATATATCTGTATTTTTGGTGATACTGCAGATCGCCAATAATCAGATTCTCTCTGCGTGTTGACACCAATCGTTACAATGCATCGGAGCAATTTTCACCTCCCATTAATTCGCTAATAACTTTATCACTACTTATCACATGTTATTGATCTTTATCTTGTTTTTTCCACCACTAATTGGGCTTTCTGTGGGCGGTACACTTTGCTAAGAGCCACTTTACTGTAAATACTTTTTAACAGGATTAATAAGAAACAAAAGGAAAAAATTCATTATTTCTCAGCTTTCAGCCATTATGGCTTTAAAATAATCCATGCTACCATAATTAAAACCTATGTATTTTATTTACCCGTTTGTCTCGGTTATTATACCATTTAAATTTTGTCCCTATCACAATAGTGTTGATCCTTTCTGATGTATTCTGTGTACCCTATCCTGCCTGTATCCTGTATGTGCCAAGACCAATTCCGAGCACGACCCAGTCGTGCTTGGCTAAAATAAAGATTCTGATTCTGAATGTATGGTGCCAATATTTTATTTGGAAATAAAGGTGCATTGTTTCCGTTTTGCGCCCATCACTATTTACAAGCTTATAATTTAAAAAATGTCTGTAGTATACCCCCTTCAAATGCATATTTAAAAAGTTCAGACCCTTAGGTAACTATTTATGTCTTTTTATTTTATTTATTTTTTTTTGTAATTTTTTTTTCCATTAAAAATTTTATTTGGGGAATATTTTGGTGTGGGACATAAACAGTTATTTCTTAATGTTGTTAGATGCATAAATTGTAATGTAAAAAATGTGTTGATGTAGTTTTACTATTTGGCCACAAGATGGCCACCTTCATTTTTGGTTTTCCTCCTTGTACTTCTCGCTAAGCGGAAGTACAAGGGGAATGCGGAAATTTTACGGGCAGAAGAGCCGAAGCCTCATGGGTGAGCGCTTCGGTTTTTCTGCAGGGGACAGGGATCGGTGATCGGGAACCATGTTCCCTTTCACTGATCCCAGGGCTACAAGGGGACACCACAGGGACACGGGGAAGCGGGAGAGCGCAGCTGAGCAGCCGCCTGGACGTGAGCTTCACGTCTGGGCGGCTGAAAAGGTTAACGACTGACTGTAGCAGGTTTGAGGCCTCTGCCATTAACCGTGTAAGAATGGCAGCAGTTTCAATATTCCCCTTGAAAATCAATAAGTGAATTTTGATTGGCTGTTGTAGGCTCCACCCACTTTCTTGAATCTTAATCTCATGCACCCAGTGACCAAGTGTGACAAGTTTGAAAACCCTGCGATTAACAGTCTAAGAATGGCTGCAGTTTACATTTTACCATTTAAAATGAATGGCTGAAATTTGATTCGCTGTTTTATGCTCCACCCACTTTTCCTGGATTTGTAACCTCGGGCACCAAGTGACCAACTGTTCGGGGACTCTGGCTTGATTACTGTAAGAATGGCAGCCTTTTACTTTTTTTCCATTGACATGAATGGGTGAAATCTGATTTGCTGTTTGTAGCTCCGCCCAGGTGTGCAGGGGGCCGCAAGACCCCCAGAACATATCATCCCAGGTAGTAAGGGATCTTTATACCAAGTTTCGTTCAAATTGGTCAAGCCGTTTTCGAGTGATCGACACACACACACACACACACACACACTTTTATATATACACACATACATCCGATTTTATATATATACTAGCTGATTGCCCGGCGTTGCCCGGGTATGTATTTGGCTGGTGTTGGCTCTGCCTACTTTTTCTAACCCTAACACACAATTACTCACTGACCATGTTTGTGAGCTTTGCGGTCTTTGGTATCAATCATCTGCATTGAAATGAAACAAATGTGACAGGCTGTGTGTGACTCCACCAGCTGTACCAGGTTTGAGGCCTGTGCCATTAACAGTTCAAGAATGGTAGCAATTAAATATTCCCCTTGAAAAGCAACAGGTGAAGTTTGATTCACTTTTGTAGGCTTCTCCCACTTTTCTGAATATTAATCCCAGTCACCCAGTGACCAACTGTGCAAAGTTTAAAAACCCTGCCATTAACAGAATGGCTGCAGTTTACATTTTCCCAGTGAAATTTGTATTTGTCTCCACCCACTGATGACCCGGCATTGCCCGGGTATGTATTTGACTGGTGTTGGCTCCGCCCACTTTCTAACCCTAAAACACACAAACACTCAATGACCAAGTTTGTGAGCTTTGGGGTCCTTGGCATCAATCATTTGTATATTCCCATAGAAATTATACAAATCAGATAGGCTGTTTGTGGCTCCACCCCTCTCCAGCATTTGAACCCCAGTCACCCAATGACCAACTGTAGCAGGTTTGAGGCATCTGCTATTAACAGTGTAAAAATGGCAGCAATTTAAATATTCCACTTGAAAATTGAATTTTGATTGGCTATTATAGGCTCCACCCACTTCCCTGAATATTAATCTCAGTCACTCAGTGACCATCTGGGCAAAGATTGGGAACCCTGAAATAAACAGTGTAAGAAAGGCTGCAGTTTACACTTTCCCAGTGAAATTTGTTTTTGGCTCCGCCCACTTTTTGTAACCTGGACACAAAGTCACTACTCAATGCCTAAGTTTGTGAGTTTTGGTGTCCTTGGCATCAATAATTTGTATTTTTCCCATGAAATGAAACAAATCTGATTCACTGTTTGTGGCTCTGTCCCCTTTTCTGAATTTGAACCTCAGTTACCCAATGACCAACTGTACCAGGTTTGAGGCTTGTGCCATTAACAGTGCAAGAATGGCAGCGATTTTAATATTCTCCTTGAAAAGTGACATGTGATTTTTGATTGGCATTTTTAGGCTCCACCCACTTTTCTGAATATTAATCCCAGTCACCCAGTAACCAGCTATGCTAAGTTTGAGAACCCTGCCATTAACAGTGAAGAAGGGCTGCAGTTTACAATTTCCCAGAAAAATCTGTTTTTAACTCCACCCACTTTTTGTAACCTTGACACACAGTCACTACTCAATGACCAAGTTTGTGAGCTTTTGGGTTCCTGGCATCAAAATTGTGCTAATGGAAGCAGTTTATCCAGCAAAGAAATCTGGCTGTTTTTGGCTCCGCCCCTTTACTGAATTTGAACCCCAAACACTTAACGACCGACTGTAGCAAGTTTGAGGCCTCTGCTATTAACAGTGTGAGAATGGCTGCAGTTTCAATATTCCCCTTGAAAATCAATAGGTGAATTTTGATTGGCTCTTGTAGGCTCCACCTACTTTTCCGAATATTAATCCTAGTCACCCAGTGACCAACTGTGTGAAGTTTGAGAACCCTGCCATTAACAGTGTAAGAAAAGCTGCAGTTTACATTTCCCCATGTAAAAAGTTAGTAGTTTTTGGCTCCGCCCACTATTTCTAATCTTGACATACAGTCACTTAATGACCAAGTTTATGAGCTTTGGGGTCTTTGGCATCAATAAGTTGCATTTTACCATTGAAATTAAACAAAATCTGATTGGCTGTTTTTGGCCCGCTCCCTTCAGAATTTAAACCCCAGTCTCCCAGTGACTGACTGTAGCAGATGTTAGGCCTCTGCCATTAAGAGTGCATGAATGGCAGCAATGTAAATATTCCCCTTGAAAATCAAAAGGTGAATTATGATTGGCTGATGTAGGCTCCACCCACTTTTCTGAATATTAGTCCCAGTCACCCAGTGGCCAACTGTGTCACATTTGAGAACCCTGCCAATAACTGAACGGCTGAAATCAATCTAACAAATCTGATTGGCTGTTTGTGGCTCCACCCCTTTAGTGAATTTGGACCCCAGTCACCCAATGACTGACTGTATCAGGTTTGAGGTCTCTGCCACTAACAGTGTAAGAATGGTAGCAATGTGAATATTCCCCTTGAAAATCAATAGGTACATTTTGATTGGCTGTTGTAGGCTCCACCCACATTTCTGAATATTCATCCCAGTCACCCAGTGGCCAATTGTGTAAAGTTTGGGAACCCTGCAATGTAAAAAATGAAGTTGTTGGCACCGCCCACTTTTTCTAACCTTGACATACAGTCACTCAATTATCAAGTTTATCAGCTTTGGGGTCCTTGGTATCAATACTTTGTATATTCCCATTGAAAAATAAACAAATCTGGCTGTTTGTGGCTCCACCTCCTGCCTGAATTTGGACCCTAGTCACCCAGTGACCAACTGTACCAGGTTTGAGGCATCTGCTTTTACCAGTATAAGAGAATGGTAGCAGATGAAATATTCCCTATGAAATTCAAAAGGTGAATTTTTATTGGCTGTTGTAGTCTCCACCCACCTTCCAAAATCTTAAACTGTCACCCAATGACCAACTGTGCAAAGTTTGAGAACCCTGCCATTAACGGTGTAAGAATGGCTGCAGTTTATATTTTCCCAGTAAAAGTTGTTTTGGCTCCGCCCACTTTTTGTAACCTTGACACACAGTCACTCAATGACCACGTTTGTGAGCTGTCAGGTTCCTGGCATCAAACATGTGTGAATGGAAGCAGTTTATCCACCAAGGAAATCTGATTGGCTGTATGTGGCCCCGCCCCTTTAGTAAATTTGGACCCCAGTCACCCAATGACCGACTGTAGCAAGTTTGAAGCCTCTGCCATTAAAAGTGTAAGAATAACAGCAGTTTAAATATTCTCCTTGAAAATCAATAGGTGAATTTTGATTGGCTGTTGTAGGCTCCACCCATTTTCTTGAATCTTAATCACATTCACCCAGTGACCAAGTGTGGCAAGTTTGAGAACCCTGCGATACACAGTCTAAGAATGGCTGCAGTTTACATTTTCCCATTTAAAATGAACGGCTGAAATTTGATTGGCTGTTTTATGCCCCGCCCACTTTTCCTGGATTTGTAACCTCAGTCACCAAGTGACCAACTGTGCCAAGTGTGGGGACTCTGGCTTGATTACTGTGAGAATGGCAGCCTTTTACATTTTTTCCATTGACTTGAATGGGTGGAATCTGATTTGCTGTTTGTAGCTCCGCCCAGGTGTGCAGGGGGGCCGCGAGACCCCCAGAACATATCATCCCAGGTAGTAAGGGATCTGCGTACCAAGTTTCGTTCAAATCGGTCAAGCCGTTTTTGCGTGATCGCGGCACATACACACACACACACACGCGCGCACACACACACACACACACACACACACACACACACACACACACACACACACACACACACACACACACACACACACACACACACACACACACACACACACACACACACACACACACACACACACACACACACACACACACACACACACACACACACACACACACACACACACACACACACACACACACACACACACACACACGATTTTATATATATAGATATGTAGATTTTTAAGGAGTAGAAAATGGCGGTTTTAACATACATCTATGTGCCATTTAATGTATGTTGTGATTTGAACAGCGATCAATTTGTTGCCCCGTGTGTGTGGAAAACTTGCTGCGCTACATGTTCCACGCAGTGATTCTCACTGTCTACATGCGCGCATAGAAGCAGCGATATGTGGTATCTGGTAACAAAGTTTGTAACAAAAATTTGCCAGTTTTCCTAAACCACAGCGTATATTATGAATGTGCAATGTGTATTTTGATGAAGTTAAGGCTCAACACACACCATACAATCTTGGTTGTACAGATTTACCACATCTATGTAGTATAAGGGCCAACAGATTGAAAATACCTTGAATGATTGATTGGATAAGCTCTTATACTACATAAAAGTGGTAAGATTGAACAACCAAGATTGTATAGTGTGTGTTGAGCCTTAGACTTATGCTTAGTAAAGCTAGTCCTTTAGATGTTAAATAAAGTTGATTGTTTTAAGTACCGCCCCTCAGCAACCTGTTGCCAGGGGCGGATTCTCTCTTGTATATTTAACTAAGCCGTCTTGCTGTGGCCGTCACCAGAAGAAGGCGTGGTTATATGCCGAAACGCGTAGTGATGTCAGACGGCATACAGCGCACCGCTCCGGGCCGGCCAGACGTCTCCCCAAGTTGTTCCATCGTCACTGTCAGTCCCGGCCAGGCTGCAGTAGTGAGAGGAGACCTGCTGACAGCAGATGAGCTAGCTGCCCGATCTTCATTAGTTTATCGTAAGTGCTATTACACTAGCGTGTTTTGATTTTATTAAGTTAATGCACAATAGGAGCGCTCCCTCCCCTCCCTCCTGTCTTTTTCACTAACCACTGCTCTATGTGCTGCTGATATACAGACAGGAGCAACTAAGCACAAGTTGTAATTTGATCTCTCCCCTGTGTCACATGACTGCCATGGCTGAGATGGCAGATAAGCTTATTTGAAAGCACAGGATATTAACAATATGTCTGCTGCCATGAAAGCAGGAAGTAGAAACAGTGCAGATTTATTGCATGATTTGCATCAGCTGTAACAAATAAATGTTTTTTGCTTAAAGGTTATTATGCAGTTGTGTATCATTTAGAGCAGAGAAAATGGTCAGGTCCGCTTTAAGTTGCTGCTATCAGAGCACAGTATAAAAACAGCGCTCAGTACCAAAGTACCAACTTAAAGGGATACTGTAGGGGGTCGGAGGAAAATGAGTTAAAGTTACCCAGGGCTTCTAATGGTCCCCCACAGACATCCTGTGCCCACGCAGCCACTCCCCAATGCTCCAGCCCCGCCTCTGGTTCACTTCTGGAATTTCAGACTTTAAAGTCTGAAAACCACTGCGCCTGCGTTGCCGTGTCCTCATTGCCGCTGATGTCACCAGGAGGGTACTGCGCATGCCCAGTATGGTCTGTGCCTGCGCCGTACGTTCCTGGTGACATCAGGGGGGGACGAGGACACGGCAACGCAGGCGCAGTGGTTTTCTGACTTTAAAGTCTGAAATTCCAGGAGGCGGGGCCGGAGCATCGGTGAGTGGCTGCGTGGGCACAGGATGTCTGCGGGGGACCATTAGAAGCCCCAGGTAAGTTCAACTCATTTTCCCCCGACCCCCTACAGTATCCTTTTAAAATGATCAAAGAATTCCATTCATTTGCAAACAAAGTGCAGGGTCCGGGATGCTATCGTTATGCCACTGCTGAGAATTTAAAGGACGACTGAACTGAGAGGGTTATGGAGGCTGCAATAATGATTTACTTTTGAACAATACTAGTTACCTGGCAGTTGATCTCTTTGACTGCAGTAGTGCCTGAATCACACCCCTGAAACAAATATGTGGCTAATCTAGTAAGACTTTAGTCAGAGCACCTGATCTGCATGCTTCTACATGGTTTATGACTACTAGCGGCCACTAATGATCCAATCTTTTTTATCCAATCTAACCATTTATATGTAATATACTGCCTAAATTATCCATTGGATATATTCACTTAATGTACCCTTATACTACATAGAATGGTAAGATTGGATGAAAAAGATTGGATCATTTGTGGCCACCATAAAAGTATTAGAGGCAGAACATAAGCAGGGCTGCCAGGCAACTGGTATTGCTTATGCTTAACCTCCCTGGCGGTACGATTACTTCCAGATTTTAGGGTCTTTTCAGCACGTTTCAGACCCTAAACTCAGGAAAAAATCATGCTGCCAGAATCCCTGTTCTCACTCACCTCCCTGGGCTCCAGTGCTGCAATTTTACCTCCGTCCTCCAGGTGGCGCTGTAACTCTGTGGTGAGATCAATGACAGCGATCTCACCAGAGTGATTCAGAGCCTCCGAGGACAGGAAGGAGAATGGCTACTGATGGCTAGATCCCCCAGGAGGTGAGAAAAAAATGCCCGCTGCGCGCTATGCTCTGCATGGAGCTCCCGGCGGCTAGCAGGATTACCGCTAGGGAGGTTAAAAGGAAATAAATATGGCAGCCTTCATTCTCCTCCCAATTCCGTCATCTTTTTACATCCGTTCAACGTACAATAAGCAACCAGTGAGCAGATAACGGTAACAGAAAATTTGGGCAACCGGTAGCGGACGAAGTTTGGGCGCCGCCATAGGGGTCCACTGAAATAGCGGTATTAAGTGGAAATTGGGGCACCCACAGCACCTGATAAATAGCAGTCCAGCGCTGCAGGCACCAAAATTACCCCTCAATGTCGCTATTTCAATGGGTGCCTAGGGCGGGGCCTAAATTAAGTTTTTTTAGTCTAGTTTGTGGACAACTGGAGGTAAGGTTAGACATGGTGGTGGGTGGTTAAGGTTGGGGGGCTGGTTAAGGTTAGGCATGGGAGTGGTGGTTAAGGTTAGGCATGGGTGGTGGGGGGTAAAGGTTAGGCATGGGTGGTGGGTGGTTATGATTGGGAGGGTTGGTTAAGGTTAGGCATGGGTGATGGGTAGTTAAGATTGGGGGGGTTGGTTAAGGTTAGGCGTTGGGGGTAATTAAGGTTGGGAGGTTAGTTAAGATTAGGCGTTGGTGGTTGGTTAAGGCTAGGCATGGATGGTTAAGGTTGTGGGTGGGTTGGTTAAGGTTAGGCGTTGTGGGTGGTTAAGGTTGGGCGTTGGTTAAAGTTAGGTATCAGGAATGGTCTTTGTGTGTGTGTGTGTGTGTGGGGGGGTGGGGTATAAGTTTGG
Organism: Hyperolius riggenbachi; assembly: GCF_040937935.1. Taxonomy (NCBI): domain Eukaryota; kingdom Metazoa; phylum Chordata; class Amphibia; order Anura; family Hyperoliidae; genus Hyperolius; species Hyperolius riggenbachi. Next base: position 539,482,481 of record NC_090647.1, on the reverse strand, counting down.
CATTAGAGTTATGCGTCAGGGGGAGTGTTCGGTGAGAGTGGAGTTAGGTTGAGCTATAGTAGATTGTCGGTATTTTATATTTTACAATCCTTTTTTACACTTTTCCAGTTTTTACACTTTTTCTTTTATAAATTTCCCTGAGCCCTTTTATTACGTACATGCAGGTAACAGCTGTCACATTTGTGCCTTTGCTCACTAGCCTGTTGTTTTATGCATAGTATATTTATTGTGTGAAGATTTATTATATTGATATATCATCAGATTCATTCTGATCTTTTTGGAGGTCAAGTATTTTGTCTGCTATGCTTACAGAGCTGATCACAGTCACTGAACCCTGCATAACAAACACCAAAAACTGCAGTATGCAGGGCCGGATTTATTATAAGGCACCGTAGACATATGCCTACAGGCGCCTGATGATGGAGGTCACTAGTGTTGGGCGAACAGTGTTCGCCACTGTTCGGGTTCTGCAGAACATCACCCTGTTCGGGTGATGTTCGAGTTCGGCCGAACACCTGACGGTGCTCGGCCAAACCGTTCGGCCATATGGCCGAACTAAGAGCGCATGGCCGAACGTTCCCCGAACGTTCGGCTAGCGCTGTGATTGGCCGAACGGGTCACGTGGTTCGGACCCGAACGCGCTCTGATTGGCCGAACTGTCACGTGGTTCGGGTAAATAAATACCCGAACCACGTCATATCTCCGCCATTTGTCTGTGGGTTTAGCTTTGGGTAGGCAGGCAGGGTAGTTCGCGCTCCAGCCACGCTAGCCAGGGTCCCCCCTGTCATTGTGTCACTGCTGGGAACAGTAGTACACCGCTTGCTCAGCCACACTATATAGCATTCTGTTTACTGCCACTCTGTGTACCTCGCTCAGCCACACTATATAGCATTCTGTTTACTGCCACTCTGTGTCTGCTGGGAATAGTAGTACACCGCTTGCTCAGCCACACTATATAGCATTCTGTTTACTGCCACTCTGTGTACCTCGCTCAGCCACACTATATAGCATTCTGTTTACTGCCACTCTGTGTCTGCTGGGAATAGTGGTACACCGCTCGCTCAGCCACACTATATAGCATTCTGTTCACTGTTCTGTGTCTGCTTGGAATAGTGGTACACCGCTCGCTCAGCCACACTATATAGCATTCTGTTTACTGTTCTGTGTCTGCTGGGAATAGTGGTACACCGCTCGCTCAGCCACACTATATAGCATTCTGTTTACTGTTCTGTGTCTGCTGGGAATAGTGGTACACCGCTCGCTCAGCCACACTATATAGCATTCTGTTCACTGTTCTGTGTCTGCTGGGAATAGTGGTACACCGCTCGCTCAGCCACACTATATAGCATTCTGTTCACTGTTCTGTGTCTGCTGGGAATAGTGGTACACCGCTCGCTCAGCCACACTATATAGCATTCTGTTTACTGTTCTGTGTCTGCTGGGAATAGTGGTACACCGCTCGCTCATCCACACTATATAGCATTCTGTTCACTGTTCTGTGTCTGCTGGGAATAGTGGTACACCGCTCGCTCAGCCACACTATATAGCATTCTGTTCACTGTTCTGTGTCTGCTGGGAATAGTGGTACACCGCTCGCTCAGCCACACTATATAGCATTCTGTTCACTGTTCTGTGTCTGCTGGGAATAGTGGTACACCGCTCGCTCAGCCACACTATATAGCATTCTGTTTACTGTTCTGTGTCTGCTGGGAATAGTGGTACACCGCTCGCTCAGCCACACTATATAGCATTCTGTTTACTGTTCTGTGTCTGCTGGGAATAGTGGTACACCGCTCGCTCAGCCACACTATATAGCATTCTGTTTACTGTTCTGTGTCTGCTGGGAACAGTAGTACACCGCTCGCTCAGCCAGAGTATATAGCATTGTGTTTACTGCCACTCTGTGTACACCGCTCAGCCAGACTATATACCATTGTTTACTGACACTCTGTGTACACCGCTCAGCCAGACTATATACCATTGTTTACTGACACTCTGTGTACACCGCTCAGCCAGACTATATACCATTGTTTACTGCCACTCTGATTCTGCTGGGAACAGTAGTACACCGCTCGCTCAGCCAGACTATATACCATTGTTTACTGACACTCTGTGTACACCGCTCAGCCAGACTATATACCATTGTTTACTGCCACTCTGATTCTGCTGGGAACAGTAGTACACCGCTCGCTCAGCCAGACTATATACCATTGTTTACTGACACTATATAGCAGACTATATAGCATTGTGTGTACACCGCTCAGCCAGACTATATACCATTGTTTACTGACACTCTGTGTACACCGCTCAGCCAGACTATATACCATTGTTTACTGCCACTCTGATTCTGCTGGGAACAGTAGTACACCGCTCGCTCAGCCAGACTATATACCATTGTTTACTGACACTATATAGCAGACTATATAGCATTGTGTGTACACCGCTCAGCCAGACTATATACCATTGTTTACTGACACTCTGTGTACACCGCTCAGCCAGACTATATACCATTGTTTACTGCCACTCTGATTCTGCTGGGAACAGTAGTACACCGCTCGCTCAGCCAGACTATATACCATTGTTTACTGACACTCTGTGTACACCGCTCAGCCAGACTATATACCATTGTTTACTGCCACTCTGATTCTGCTGGGAACAGTAGTACACCGCTCGCTCAGCCAGACTATATAGCATTGTGTTTACTGCCACTCTGTGTACACCGCTCAGCCACACTATATAGCATTGCGTACTCTGCCAGTCAGTGTGTATATTGCTGGGATCAGTAATACTCCACTCACCGTCAACCACTATATGAGCTCAACATGAGTTCCCCAGAGACCTCCGCTGTGAGCAGCACTCCCAACAACAGCAACAGCCAACGCCCCACGCAAGCTATAACATCCACCCCAGCAGCCAGTGGTCAGCAGCAGCCCTCCCCGGAGGAGAACGTTGTGTCCATCAGTCCGTCGCCAGAGCGATTAATGAGGGCTGCCATTGAGGAGATGATGGGGCCTGATGTGGAGGAGGAGGTCTGGCTCAGGCCAGCATCCCAAGTTAATGTTGAGGACGATGAGGGGTCTGTGTCTGGGGATGTTGGGGTGGCAGAGGTGGTGGGTGGGTCAGACTCAGGAGAAGAGTTGTATGATGAGGATGATGATCGGGACCATCTGTATGTGCCTCAGAGTCCGACCCCGGAAAACATGTTGTATCGTGTGTTTAGGTACTAAAATCTGCGTTCCCTCCCAGTAGTGTTGGGCGAACAGTGTTTGCCACTGTTCGGGTTCTGCAGAACATCACCCTGTTCGGGGTGACTATATAGCAGACTATATAGCATTGTGTTTAATGCCACTCTGTGTACACGGCTCAGCCACACTATATAGCATTGTGTTTACTTCCACTCTGTGTCTGCTGGGAACAGTAGTACACCGCTCACCCGCCACTGTATAGCATTGTGCTCTGTGTCACTGCTGACAATAGTGGTACACCGCTCACCCACCACTGTATAGCATTTCTGTACTGCCACTGTACTGCTGCCAGTCAGCGTGTACTTTAAGGATAAGTGAAATGAGGAAGAAATCCGGTGAAAGAGGGAGGGGCAAGGGAAGAGGTGTTTCCCCTGACGGTTCACGTACAGGCCACAGGGGAGCACCCAAGAAAACCCACTCAATACTGCCCATGTTGTCCAGGACAACAACCCTCACAGATCCAAAAGAAGAGGACCAGATAATTACTTGGATGACCTCTCAAGCGTCCAGCAGTGGGTTAAGCAGCACCAGCACATCACGCACCAGGTCCGAGTCCTCAGCCAGTTAAAGTCTGGGCTTTCTTTGAAGACTGCACTGAGGATGTTACCATGGCGATTTGCAAGGTGTGCAAGACCCGCCTGAGCAGGGGGAAAAGTATTAACAACCTCTCCACCACCAGCATGAGCCGCCACATTCTATCCAAACATCCCACTCTGTGGGCAAACGCGGCAGGACAGGGTACCACCAGCAACACTGCCTCCCTTGGGTTCACCAGACTCACCACCAGACCCGCCTCAGCAGCAGCAGTAGCCCAGCCATTGCGTGGTTCACAACATTCACAAACATCAGACGATGCTGACACTGTCACTTTCCGGACTAGTGCTCTTGAGGTTAGTGTTGGGCGAACATCTAGATGTTCGGGTTCGGGCCGAACAGGCCGAACATGGCCGCGATGTTCGGGTGTTCGACCCGAACTCCGAACATAATGGAAGTCAATGGGGACCCGAACTTTTGTGGTTTGTAAAGCCTCCTTACATGCTACATACCCCAAATTTACAGGGTATGTGCACCTTGGGAGTGGGTACAAGAGGAAAAAATTTTTTAGCAAAAAGAGCTTATAGTTTTTGAGAAAATCGATTTTAAAGTTTCAAAGGGAAAACTGTCTTTTAAATGCGGGAAATGTCTGTTTTCTTTGCACAGGTAACATGTTTTTTGTCGGCATGCAGTCATAAATGTAATACATATAAGAGGTTCCAGGAAAAGGGACCGGTAACGCTAACCCAGCAGCAGCACACGTGATGGAACAGGAGGAGGGTGGCGCAGGAGGAGAAGAAGGCCACGCTTTGTGAGACACAACAACCCCGGCCTTGCATGAGGGCAAGAAGCGTGCGGATAGCATGCTTTGTACCGCCATGCAGTCATAAATGTAATAAAGATAAGTGGTTCAATAAACAGGGACCACGCGGCAACGCTAACCCAGCAGCAGCAGACGTGATGGAACAGGAGCAGGCGCAGGAGGAGAAGGCCACGCTTTGTGAGACACAACAACCCAGGCCTTGCATGAGGGCAAGAAGCGTGCGGATAGCATGCTTTGTACCGCCATGCAGTCATAAATGTAATAAAGATAAGTGGTTCAATAAACAGGGACCACGCGGCAACGCTAACCCAGCAGCAGCAGACGTGATGGAACAGGAGCAGGCGCAGGAGGAGAAGGCCACGCTTTGTGAGACACAACAACCCAGGCCTTGCATGTGGACAAAAAGCGTGCGGATATAGCAGCAATGCTTTTTGCCGCCATGCAGTCATAAATGTAATACAGATGAGAGGTTCAATAAACAGGGCCCGGAAACGCAACACCATCCCAGATGTTCATTGGTCATGTTACTTGGTTGGGGTCCTGGAGTGTTGCGTAGTCATTTCCAATCCAGGATTGATTCATTTTAATTTGAGTCAGACGGTCTGCATTTTCTGTAGAGAGGCGGATACGCCGATCTGTGACGATGCCTCCGGCAGCACTGAAACAGCGTTCCGACATAACGCTGGCTGCCGGGCAAGCCAGCACCTCTATTGCGTACATTGCCAGTTCGTGCCAGGTGTCTAGCTTCGATACCCAATAGTTGAAGGGTGCAGATGGATGGTTCGACACAGCTACGCCATCTGACATGTAGTCCTTGACCATCTTCTCCAGGCGATCGGTGTTGGAGGTGGATCTGCACGCTTGCTGTTCAGTGGGCTGCGGCTGCATGGGTGTCAGAAAATTTTCCCACTCCAAGGACACTGCCGATACCATTCCCTTTTGGGTACTAGCTGCGGCTTGCGTTGTTTGCTGCCCTCCTGGTCGTCCTGGGTTTGCGGAAGTCAGTCTGTCTGCGTACAACTGGCTAGAGGAGGGGGAGGATGTCAATCTCCTCTCTAAAGTCTCCACAAGGGCCTGCTGGTATTCTTCCATTTTGACCTGTCTGACTCTTTCTTCAAGCAGTTTTGGAACATTGTGTTTGTACCGTGGATCCAGAAGGGTATAAACCCAGTAATTGGTGTTGTCCAGAATGCGCACAATGCGTGGGTCACGTTCAATGCAGTCTAGCATGAATTGAGCCATGTGTGCCAGAGTCCTACCAGAATCCTCATCATCCTCTTGTGAGCGTTGTGATAGTTGTTGTGATGCATCATAGTCGTCACCTTCCTCCTGGTCTGCTTCTGCTGACCATTCGCGTTGAATTGTGGAAGTCCAACGTGCACCGCTCTGGCCCTCGTCAGTGGTGGCATGAAATTCCTGCTCCAACTCCAGCTGTTCCTCCTCCTCTTCTTCGTCATAGCTGCTGGGGCCAGCGTTCCCTGAGGCGGATGGCCTGATGTTGGTACCATCACGCTGATCGTTTTCTCCTTCAGATTCCCCCAGTTGCATCATGACAGCTGTTTCCTTGATTTTTAACATCGACCTCTTCAGTAAACACAGCAGTGGTATGGTAATGCTGACTGAAGAGTTGTCACTGCTCACAAGCAACGTGGATTGCTCAAAATTTTGGAGGACTTGGCAGAGGTCCAACATGTTGGCCCAATCGGATCCACAGAAGCTTGGCAGCTGGCCGGATGCGCCTCGGTACTGCGCCGTCATGTACTGGACCACTGCACTCTTCTGCTCGCAAAAGCGGGCTAGCATGTGCAGCGTAGAATTCCAGCGCGTAGGGACATCACACAGCAAGCGATGGTGGGGGAGATTGAAGCGCTCCTGCATCTTGGCGAGTGCCCCCGAAGCAGTACTGGAATTTCTACAATGTTTGGACACTCGACGCACCTTCAACAGCAGATCGGGCACGCCTGGGTATGTCCTCAGGAACCGCTGAACTACTAGGTTCATCACGTGCGCCAGGCAAGGGATGTGTGTCAGCTTAGCCAACCTTAAAGCGCGAATGAGATTACTCCCATTATCACACACAACCATGCCCGGTTTCAGGTCCAGCGGTGCCAGCCACAAATCCGTCTGTTCCTTTATTCCCCTCCAAATTTCCTCCCCTGTGTGCTGCTTATCCCCAAGGCAGATCAGCTTCAGCAACGCTTGCTGACGCATGCCAACAGCTGTGCTGCACTGCTTCCACGATCCTACTGCTGCTGGGTTAGCGTTTCCGGATGAGGTACAGCTTTGAGATGCGTTGGAGGAGAAGGAGTCAGAGAGGTAGGTGCTGCTGTTATCCAGTGGGAGGGACGGCGGTGCAGCTGTTTGTGGCGTGGGCAACACCCGTGCCGTAGCAGGTGAGGAATCGCTGCCAGGCTCCACAAGGTTCACCCAGTGCGCGGTAAGGGAGATGTATCGACCCTGGCCGAACGCACTCGTCCAGGTGTCAGTGGTGAGGTGAACCTTGCAGGCAACGGCATTCTTCAAGCTTCGGGTTATTTTGCTGACCACGTGCTCATGCAACTCAGGCACTGCAGAGCGTGCAAAGTGGTAGCGGCTGGGAACCACGTAACGTGGGATGGCCACTGACATCATGCCCTTGAAGCTGTTTGTCTCCACCAATCGATATGGCAGCATTTCGCAGGCCAGAAGCTTGGCTATGCTGGCTGTTACTGCCACGGCCCGGGGGTCATTTGCTGGCAATTTCCTCTTGCGCTCAAACATCTCCGACACAGACAACTGAACCGTAGCGCTGCACACGGAAGGGCTGTTGGTTGTTGTGTTTGATGAACACTGGGAGACCTCAAGAGCACTACTCCGGAAAGTGACAGTGTCAGCGTCGTCTGATGTTTGTGAATGTTGTGAACCACGCAATGGCTGGGCTACTGCTGCTGCTGAGGCGGGTCTGGTGAACCCAAGGGAGGCAGTGTTGTTTCTGGTACCCTGTCCTGACGCGTTTGCCCAAAGAGTGGGATGTTTGGATAGCATGTGACGGCTCATGCTGGTGGTGGAGAGGTTGTTAATATTTTTCCCCCTGCTCAGGCGGGTCTTGCACACCTTGCAAATCGCCATGGTAACATCCTCAGTGCAGTCTTCAAAGAAAGCCCAGACTTTGGAGCACCTGCCTCCTTGCTGGCGATTTCTGTTTGCTCCTCTTTTGCCTCTCACTTGAACTTCCACGCTTGTGGTGCCTGAAATTGCGCGCCGCCTACCTTGTGGCACAAGGCGAACTCGTGCAGCAGTGGGTTCTTCAACAGACTCATCTGTGCTGCTGCTACGACGGCGATGTTCTCGTTCACAAACAAAATCTGGGTCTCTGTCCACATTGTCCATACCCTCCTCTTCCATCTCCTCAAACTCGTCATATGTCATTGTGGGCCACCGCCGTGGAGTAGAGCTCCCCACAACAACCTCTGCGCAGCACACTCCAACGTCGTCTTCCAGATCTTGTCGGCCGACCTCCTGCAATTGCAACCCCTCCTGCCCAAATTGCTCTGGGATTTGGGTTTCCGAGTCCTCTTCGGACTCGCCTTGTATTTCAGTGCGCGGTGCATTTCCCACAGTTAACGGTTGTGAATCCAGGCACAACATTTCTGGCTGTTCCTCCATTGACCTTTGAAAGGTGGAAGTTTGTTGGGCTGGGAATAGCTCCTGCGAATACCCCATTGTGTCCTGAGGTAATTCATCGGACTGGTTATCTGGCAGTTGTGTGCGTGGTGTCGCTGCCGGTTGTGTCAGCTTTGTGCCCACTGGCTCCTTGTAACTGGCTGAGGACTCGGACCTCGTGCGTGATGTGCTGGTGCTGCTTAACCCACTGCTGGACGCTTGAGAGGTCATCCAAGTAATTATCTGGTCCTGTTCTTTTGGATTTGTGAGGGTTGTTGTCCTGGACAACATGGGCGGTATTGAGTGGGTTTTCTTGGGTGCTCCCCTGTGGCCTGTACGTGAACCGTCAGGGGAAACACCTCTTCCCTTGCCCCTCCCTCTTTCACCGGATTTCTTCCTCATTTCACTTATCCTTACAGTACACGCTGACTGGCAGCAGTACAGTGGCAGTACAGAAATGCTATACAGTACCACTATTCCCAGCAGCGACACAGAGCACAATGCTATACAGTGACGGGTGAGCGGTGTACCACTATTCCCAGCAGCGACACAGAGCACAATGCTATACAGTGACGGGTGAGCGGTGTACCACTATTCCCAGCAGTGACACAGAGCACAATGCTATACAGTGACGGGTGAGCGGTGTACCACTATTCCCAGAAGCGACACAGAGCACAATGCTATACAGTGTCGAACGAGCGGTGTACCACTATTCCCAGCAGACACAGAACAGTACACAGAATGCTATATAGTGTGGCTGAACGAGCGGTGTACCACTATTCCCAGCAGACACAGAACAGTACACAGAATGCTATATAGTGTGGCTGAACGAGCGGTGTACTACTGTTCCCAGCAGACACAGAACAGTACACAGAATGCTATATAGTGTGGCTGAACGAGCGGTGTACTACTGTTCCCAGCAGACACAGAACAGTACACAGAATGCTTTATAGTGTGGCTGAACGAGCGGTGTACTACTGTTCCCAGCAGACACAGAACAGTACACAGAATGCTATATAGTGTGGCTGAACGAGCGGTGTACTACTGTTCCCAGCAGACACAGAACAGTACACAGAATGCTATATAGTGTGGCTGAACGAGCGGTGTACCACTGTTCCCAGCAGACACAGAACAGTACACAGAATGCTATATAGTGTGGCTGAACGAGCGGTGTACCACTATTCCCAGCAGACACAGAACAGTACACAGAATGCTATATAGTGTGGCTGAACGAGCGGTGTACTACTGTTCCCAGCAGACACAGAACAGTACACAGAATGCTATATAGTGTGGCTGAACGAGCGGTGTACCACTATTCCCAGCAGACACAGAACAGTACACAGAATGCTATATAGTGTGGCTGAACGAGCGGTGTACTACTGTTCCCAGCAGACACAGAACAGTACACAGAATGCTATATAGTGTGGCTGAACGAGCGGTGTACTACTGTTCCCAGCAGACACAGAACAGTACACAGAATGCTTTATAGTGTGGCTGAACGAGCGGTGTACTACTGTTCCCAGCAGACACAGAACAGTACACAGAATGCTATATAGTGTGGCTGAACGAGCGGTGTACTACTGTTCCCAGCAGACACAAAACAGTACACAGAATGCTATATAGTGTGGCTGAACGAGCGGTGTACCCAGGGCCGGATTTCCGCACAGGCCACCTAGGCCGGTTCCTAGGGCGGAAACCAGCCGACAAGAGAGCTGGGGCGGCTTTCGCACACTGTACACCCGGCAGCAGATCAGCTGTTTACTGTCTCTGCTACGAACTGCACGGAGGAAAGCGCCCCTCCCCTCCTTTCCTCTCCACTCTGACACTGAGGGAGGAGGGGCTGAGCAGAGAAGCAAGCCGCGAGATTCAGTTTCAGGAAGAAGAAGGGCGGCTACTCAGCACAGCAAAGGTATCTGTGCATGGTGGCAGAGCTGTGAGAGGGAAGGGAGGGAGTAGAAGTGTCTGCAGAACACTAGACTAGAATCACGCTGTGCCTGCCTTGTCCTGTGCAATGGGTGACAAGCTGGGAATGGGATCCCTCTCTCTCCCCCCTCCTTCTTCCTTCTCGGGAGCCTGTGACTCCTGAAGCTACTAACACAGGGCTGCCTGGTGATCCCCTCTGTCCTCCTGTAGCCTGGCTTCATATCTCTTCTCTCCATGCAGTCATTCCTTTTATCATTTTCATCAGGTTGAATTGTTTGCCTTCTCCTCCCCCCACAGTCATTTGTCTTTGCATGCCCTAGCACAGCTATTCACACTTGTTCCTTTTCTTATTGCACTTTTAGTCTTCTGAGATCACTGGTTCACCCTGTTGTTTAAAGGATATTGAGGTTGATTCATGAAATGCTAATGCGCTAAGCCACGTGGGTTAAACCGGTGAACGCACGCAATCAGCGTAGCGAGCGCTCTTGGCTATGCGTGCTTCTTTGAAGTACAGTGCGATGGTATGTAGCACGACCATCATACTTTACTAGCGCAGCTGCTGCTACATTTAATGTAGCAGCGGCCGCACTAGTAAAGTATGACGGTGGTGCTGCATACCATCGCACTGTACTTCAAAGAAGCACGCATAGCCAAGAGCGCTCGCTACGCTGATTGCGTGCGTTCACCGGTTTAACCCACGTGGCTTAGCGCATTAGCATTTCATGAATCAATCTAATTATATCTATGTTTGAGCACCAGCACTTTCTCCCTGCAGCTACTTTATATGGATAAAAGCACTTTTTAAAGTTGACTACAAACGTATTACACTTGTTTTTATCTAATTGATGCAGCCTGATTAGTTTGCACAGCTCTTAGTACTTATGGGTTGTTGTTAAGGTGCGTACACACCTGTGACTGTCACCTGTCTGGAATCAAGACCTAATCCCCTTGGGTGACAATGCTGGGCTGGACTGTACAGATGCGGGTCAGCTGTGTAACTGACAAGGCATTCTGTTGTCATGTAGGGGGGTAGAGGGACAACAAAGCGGCACGTGAGTGACGTCACGCAGCAGGCAGGGGAGTGGCATGCATCTACTCCTACCATAGTCATAGTCTAATGTCCTACATTAATTATTATTATTATGTATTTATACAGCACTGACATCTTCTGCAGCACATTACAGAGTACATAGTCATGTCACTGACTGTCCACAGAGGAGCTCACACTCTAATCCTACCATAGTCCTAGTGTAATGTCCTCCCATATTATTATTATGTATTTATATAGCACTGACATCTTCTGCAGCACATTACAGAGTACATAGTCATGTCACTGACTGTCCACAGAGGAGCTCACACTCTAATCCTACCATAGTCATAGTCTAATGTCCTACATTAATTATTATTATTATGAATTTATACAGCACTGACATCTTCTGCAGCACATTACAGAGTACATAGTCATGTCACTGACTGTCCACAGAGGAGCTCGCAGTCTAATCCTACCATAGTCATAGTCTAATGTCCTACCATATTATTATTATGTATTTATATAGCACTGACATCTTCTGCAGCACATTACAGAGTACATAGTCATGTCACTGACTGTCCTCAGAGGAGATCACAATCTAATCCTGTCATAGTCTAATGTCCTACATTATTATTATGTATTTATATAGTGCTAACATCTTCTGCAGCACTTTAAAGGACCACTATCGTGAAAAAACTAGGCAGTTAATATCTGACAGAACCGACAGATTTTGGGCCAGTCCATCTCCTCATGGGCGATTCTCAGGGTTTTCTTTGTTTTCAGCAGCATTTCCTGAATTGCAAAGTTGCAAAGTCTAACTGACATAATAGTGTGCAAGTGATTAGGGAGGCCGGCTGGTATCTTACTATTTTGGCAGTTAAACTGCTGTTCAGGAAATGCTGTTGAAAACAAAGAAAACCCTGAGAATCCCCCATGAGGAGATGGAGTGGCCCAAAACCTGTCAGATTGTAACTGCCTACTTTTTTCGCGATAGTGGTCCCCATACACACCCGTTGAATTTCTAATTTGATTCCCTGCAGATTTGTTCACTCTGATCAAATCAAATGGAAATCAATTCCTTTATTTTTGCTTGAATTTGACCAGAAATTGATCTAAAGTATCAATCAAGCAGGATGCCTGGGTCGATTGGGGGTGGAGCAGGAGTGGTAGATGATTGATAGGCCATAGCGTTGCGTTATATCAAACAGTGCAGCGTTGGGGTTCGATCAGTTTTCAGTAGATAACCTGCTGGAATCTATTAAAAATGAATGTGCTGTGTGTGGTAGGAATCAATTCCTTCTAAACTGATTCCTTTCAGAAAGGAGCCGATCGCTTTGGAACATTGGGTAGAAATCTATAGTTGTATGGCCAGCTTTACTCTAACCTGATACTTAATTTGAACCCTTTGCCCATAATTCTATTCTCAAATTCCTAGCCTCAACCTAAATTGCCAAAAGGCCTAGCTTTTAATCTTTCCTAAGCACTTTTTTTTTTTTTTTGTAAGTACCTAAACCTAATAACCTGATCTATTAGTATTTCTAACCTCCCCCCTTTTCAATGCACGAAACCCTATCCTAACCACGTTGTTGTCATGGGGCGGCTGGAGGTAATGGGCCTTGGGCGGTAAAAAGTACAAATCCGGCCCTGGGTGTACCACTGTTCCCAGCAGACACAGAACAGTACACAGAATGCTATATAGTGTGGCTGAACGAGCGGTGTACCACTATTCCCAGCAGACACAGAACAGTACACAGAATGCTATATAGTGTGGCTGAACGAGCGGTGTACTACTGTTCCCAGCAGACACAGAACAGTACACAGAATGCTATATAGTGTGGCTGAACGAGCGGTGTACCACTATTCCCAGCAGACACAGAACAGTACACAGAATGCTATATAGTGTGGCTGAACGAGCGGTGTACTACTGTTCCCAGCAGACACAGAACAGTACACAGAATGCTATATAGTGTGGCTGAACGAGCGGTGTACCACTGTTCCCAGCAGACACAGAACAGTACACAGAATGCTATATAGTGTGGCTGAACGAGCGGTGTACCACTATTCCCAGCAGACACAGAACAGTACACAGAATGCTATATAGTGTGGCTGAACGAGCGGTGTACTACTGTTCCCAGCAGACACAGAACAGTACACAGAATGCTATATAGTGTGGCTGAACGAGCGGTGTACTACTGTTCCCAGCAGACACAGAACAGTACACAGAATGCTTTATAGTGTGGCTGAACGAGCGGTGTACTACTGTTCCCAGCAGACACAGAACAGTACACAGAATGCTATATAGTGTGGCTGAACGAGCGGTGTACCACCGTTCCCAGCAGACACAGAACAGTACACAGAATGCTATATAGTGTGGCTGAACGAGCGGTGTACTACTGTTCCCAGCAGTGACACACAATGACTGGGGGGGACCCTGGCTAGCGTGGCTGGAGCGCGAACTACCCTGCCTGCCTACCCAAAGCTAAACCCACAGACAAATGGCGGAGATATGACGTGGTTCGGGTATTTATTTACCCGAACCACGTGACAGTTCGGCCAATCAGAGCGCGTTCGGGTCCGAACCACGTGACCCGTTCGGCCAATCACAGCGCTAGCCGAACGTTCGGGGAACGTTCGGCCATGCGCTCTTAGTTCGGCCATATGGCCGAACGGTTTGGCCGAGCACCGTCAGGTGTTCGGCCGAACTCGAACATCACCCGAACAGGGTGATGTTCTGCAGAACCCGAACAGTGGCGAACACTGTTCGCCCAACACTACTTGAGGTCTCCCAGTGTTCATCAAACACAACAACCAACAGCCCTTCGGTGTGCAGCGCTACGGTTGAGTTGTCTGTCTCTGAGATGTTTGAGCACAAGAGGAAATTGCCAGCAAATGACCCCCGGGCCGTGGCAGTAACAGCCAGCCAGCATAGCCAAGCTTCTGGCCTGCGAAATGCTGCCATATCGAGTGGTGGAGACAAACAGCTTCAAGGGCATGATGTCAGTGGCCATCCCACGTTACGTGGTTCCCAGCCGCTACCACTTTGCGCGCTCTGCAGTGCCTGAGTTGCATGAGCACGTGGTCAGCTAAATAACCCGAAGCTTGAAGAATGCCGTTGCCTGCAAGGTTCACCTCACCACTGACACCTGGACGAGTGCGTTCGGCCAGGGTCGATACATCTCCCTTACCGCGCACTGGGTGAACCTTGTGGAGCCTGGCAGCGATTCCTCACCTGCTACGGCGCGGGTGTTGCCCACGCCGCAAACAGCTGGATAACAACAGCAGCACCTACCTCTCTGACTCCTTCTCCTCCAACGCATCTCAAAGCTGTACCTCATCCGGAAATGCTAACCCAGCACCAGCAGCAGTAGGATCGTGGAAGCAGTGCAGCACAGCTGTTGGCATGCGTCAGCAAGCGTTGCTGAAGCTGATCTGCCTTGGGGATAAGCAGCACACAGGGGAGGAAATTTGGAGGGGAATAAAGGAACAGACGGATTTGTGGCTGGCACCGCTGGACCTGAAACCGGGCATGAAGCTAGACACCTGGCACGAACTGGCAATGTACGCAATAGAGGTGCTGGCTTGCCCGGCAGCCAGCGTTATGTCGGAACGCTGTTTCAGTGCTGCCGGAGGCATCATCACAGATCGGCGTATCCGCCTCTCCACAGAAAATGCAGACCGTCTGACTCAAATTAAAATGAATCAATCCTGGATTGGAAACGACTACGCAACACTCCTGGACCCCAACCAAGTAACATGACCGATGAACATCTGGGATGGTTTAGCGTTTCCGGTCCCTGTTTATTGAACCTCTCATCTGTATTACATTTATGACTGCATGGCGGCAAAAAGCATTGCTGCTATATCCGCACGCTTTTTGTCCTCATGCAAGGCCTGGGTTGTTGTGTCTCACAAAGCGTGGCCTTCTCCTCCTGCGCCTCCTCCTGTTCCATCACGTGTGCTGCTGCTGCTGCTGCTGGGTTACCGTTGCCGGTCCCTGTTTATGGAACCTCTTATCTTTATTACATTTATGACTACATGGCGGTACAAAGCATGCTATCCGCACGCTTTTTGTCCTCATGCAAGGCCTGGGTTGTTGTGTCTCACAAAGCGTGGCCTTCTCCTCCTGCGCCTCCTCCTGTTCCATCACGTGTGCTGCTGCTGCTGCTGCTGCTGCTGGGTTACCGTTGCCGGTCCCTGTTTATGGAACCTCTTATCTTTATTACATTTATGACTACATGGCGGTACAAAGCATGCTATCCGCACGCTTTTTGTCCTCATGCAAGGCCTGGGTTGTTGTGTCTCACAAAGCGTGGCCTTCTCCTCCTGCGCCTCCTCCTGTTCCATCACGTGTGCTGCTGCTGCTGCTGCTGGGTTACCGTTGCCGGTCCCTGTTTATGGAACCTCTTATCTTTATTACATTTATGACTACATGGCGGTACAAAGCATGCTATCCGCACGCTTTTTGTCCTCATGCAAGGCCTGGGTTGTTGTGTCTCACAAAGCGTGGCCTTCTCCTCCTGCGCCTCCTCCTGTTCCATCACGTGTGCTGCTGCTGCTGCTGCTGCTGCTGGGTTACCGTTGCCGGTCCCTGTTTATGGAACCTCTTATCTTTATTACATTTATGACTACATGGCGGTACAAAGCATGCTATCCGCACGCTTTTTGTCCTCATGCAAGGCCTGGGTTGTTGTGTCTCACAAAGCGTGGCCTTCTCCTCCTGCGCCTCCTCCTGTTCCATCACGTGTGCTGCTGCTGCTGCTGCTGCTGCTGGGTTACCGTTGCCGGTCCCTGTTTATGGAACCTCTTATCTTTATTACATTTATGACTACATGGCGGTACAAAGCATGCTATCCGCACGCTTTTTGTCCTCATGCAAGGCCTGGGTTGTTGTGTCTCACAAAGCGTGGCCTTCTCCTCCTGCGCCTCCTCCTGTTCCATCACGTGTGCTGCTGCTGGGTTAGCGTTGCCGCGTGGTCCCTGTTTATTGAACCACTTATCTTTATTACATTTATGACTGCATGGTGGTACAAAGCATGCTATCCGCACGCTTCTTGTCCTCATGCAAGGCCTGGGTTGTTGTGTCTCAAAGCGTGGCCTTCTCCTCCTGCGCCACCCTCCTCCTGTTCCATCACGTGTGCTGCTGCTGGGTTAGCATTACCGGTCCCTTTTCCTGGAACCTCTTATATGTATTACATTTATGACTGCATGCCGACAAAAAGCATGTTACCTGTGCAAAGAAAACAGACATTTCCCGCATTTAAAAGACAGTTTTCCCTTTGAAACTTTAAAATCGATTTTCTCAAAAACTATAAGCTCTTTTTGCTAAATTTTTTTTTCCTCTTGTACCCACTCCCAAGGTGCACATACCCTGGGGTATGTAGCATGTAAGGAGGCTTTACAAACCACAAAAGTTCGGGTCCCCATTGACTTCCATTATGTTCGGAGTTCGGGTCGAACACCCGAACATCGCGGCCATGTTCGGCCTGTTCGGCCCGAACCCGAACATCTAGATGTTCGCCCAACACTAGAGGTCACCATTCTGTGTTATTACCTTAACAAAGGGGACCCCTTGGGGCCCCGAAACGAATCGTTAGTCTATGGAATGGATTCCAGCACACTAGTGGGTTTTGTGGGTTCCTGGAGGGCGAAGTTTAGGGTGCCAGGACATCTGTGCCTATAGGCTCCTGTGATGTAAAACTAGGCCTGACAGGATGCATTATGTTTGTTCAGTCTCTTAACAACTGCAATTACTGAACAATCTGTGAAGCTTTCGCGCAGCGCTAACGTTTGTGAAGAATATTATTGGTAAACTTTCCAGCAAAGTGTAACACAGTCTATTAACCCGTTAACGTTAGTAACTTTATAATCCAACTCTTTCAAGCTAGCATTAGGCAGACAAGCAGGGAGGGGTTTAGGATTATGAAGGGAAAGGGATGCGGTTAGCGATAAGGTAAGTTCGGAGCTTAAGCTGCATACATGAATCTAGTGTGTGAACAATGACCCCAGATGGCTCTCGATGAGCCAGTATGGGATCCGCCTGGTGGATCGACTCAGCTGAGTGCTAGAATAAGGACATTGTTTTCCCAATTCACCCTGCCCCCTGGCGCCTGTATGACACTCCTGGAATCGCTCCAAAGCCCCAACCCCCCCCCCCCCCCCCCCTCCTGGGAATAGCAGCATAACACTCACTTTGCTGGCCAGGAGGTGTGTGGTGCATCTTTACAGCCTTGGCTGAGTTGGTTTTGAGCACTTTTGGCTACCTGGAGTCGGAGTTGGTGGTTTCATAAACTGAGGAGTCAGATGATTTTTGAACCACCTCCACAGCCCTGGTAAGTATTAGGTCTAAGGAATTGGAGTCAAGGAGTCTGAGTTGGAGCCATTTTGGGTACCTGCAGTCCGAGTCGGTGGTTTCATAAACTGAGGAGTCGGATGATTTTTGTACCTGGTTGGTTCTGCGCTGTCATTCGAGGGACCAAGTCCAGATCCCTCCCTGGTGGCCTGCTATGAGTCCCGTCAGAGCAGAGGCGGCTATCAGTGTATCAGTATTAATATCTCAGCTATGAGGACATCTCACACCCAGACTACTAAGCGCCAGCATGTGCCAGCACTCAATAAATACGTGGCCATCAAAGATGGTCGTTAGCGTTCCTTTTCCACCACATCAGTGCAGTGGTCATCAGCTAAACAAAGGATATAGTTCAGCTGCTTCTTCGGAATTAAGGGGCAAAGTTGTAAACCGTAGCTAAGATCTTCATCAAAAACCAAAGTCAACCAATCCAGAGAGCCAGCCAGAACGCATTACAATAATACATAATGGCCATCACAGGCGGTGAGTAGACAATAGGGCACAGTATATGAACGCTGTAACATGCAAAGTATGAAAAACTCATTATGTAACTTCTTCATGTTCTAATCTACACGACCCTTTGGGTGCCGAAAACAGTCGGTTGGGACTTAGTTGTGTGACTTATGTAGATTTGTCCAACTGATAAACAGATGCTGCTTATTAAGTTAAGGATACTAGTTATACTTCAAAGCTTTCTTCTGAACTTGTTTTTATAATGAGATTGGACAAGCCTGCTGAGTGCTGACACTCACATGCAATCTATCTGCTGTCCTTTGTCTCAGCACCTGACTAGCTGTACAGATTGAGTACAAGAAGCAAATAGAGACACCAAAAAAAAGGATAAAATAGACAAAAAACAATATAATAAACAAATTAGGAAGATAAGTGTGGGCTTACTTTCCTGAAGATCCAGCGAATGCGATTTCAGACTTAAAAATATTGCACATTAATAACAACGCGTTTTGCAACCTATAGCCTCTTCCTCAGGTCAAGATAAGTGTCTTTAAAGCGGACCTGAACTCAGAACTTCCTCTCTAAAAGATAAGCATCAGCATAATAACCTTTAAAGAAAAACATTTTTTGTCATAGCTGATAAAAATCCTGTGATAAATCTGCAGTGTGTCTACTTCCTGCTTTCATAGAAGCAGACATAGGGTTAACATCCTGTGTTTACAAATTAGCTACTCTGCCTAGGCAGCCAGCTGATACAGCTGAGAAATCAAATTACAACTTGTCATTAATCACAGATGAGGGGGGAATTAGACAGGCTAAACTCTCAAAATACATACAGGGTGCATTTCTCTATGTTTCCTGGGGGGACTTCCTGTAACCCCAGATATGTGAGAAAAGCGATAGGGTGAGATCAGAACATAGCCTAATTTATTCGCTGCTTTGATATTAAACTAGTGGATCCCCCTTTAAGGAACCATTTGGGTCATACTTAGATATGGAAGATCTGACTCCGAGAAAGGTGAGACAAACTGGGCTGGTTAAAGTGAATCCGAGATGAACTATACTCTTTGCATAATTGTGCCCCTTACATTTGGTTTATAGGGCATTCCTCAAGCCAAATACTTTTTTTGTTTTGTATTAATACCCTAATTCACTATAAACTAAACAAGCCACACCCACAGCTCCTCCAGCGCCTAGGCACTCTGTGTCACATGTAGCAGGTGCTCATGGGAACTCAGTCTGGGGAGGAGGAGGAGGCATTACCAGCCAGAGATTTCAGAGGTAAGGGGAGGAAAGGGGAGGAGAAGAGGGGAGTGGAGTTTTCACAGACTGAGGGCTGGAGATGCAGATCAGCTTGCCTTTGTAATGACAAGCAGAATATGGCTGCTCTCATTGTATCGCAGGAAGAAATAATCGTATACTGCTGAAGCTGTTTGCAGCTAGATTTGCTGTGTAAACAATCAAAACTTTAGATGAGATATATAGACAAGTTACTTGCTATAGTTAATTTTTCATCTCGGATCTACTTTAAGCTTAGAAAAGAGACGACATATAGGCAAATAAATAATAAAATGAATAAAAATGAATAAAAAAATCGGATCATCTAAAAAAAAAAATCTGAATCGCATGTAGTATGCAAGTGGCCTAAGGGTGGATAATAATAAGATGGGGAATATCTTACCACAGGAAGAAGTTATAGTGAATCTATACTTGGATATAAATGTGGATGGGTGGTGCCAGCACTGCTATTCTATATGTGGACCAACAATATTTCAAGATGTAGCTGACCGCATCTACAAGTAATACATTTTGTGTGGGGGGGGAGGGGGGGCGGCGGTAAAAAAGCCTCAGGGGGCCGCATTTGGCCCACGGGCCTTAGTTTGAGGATCACTGTTTTCGATAATTAGTATCCAATCGGATGAAAATCGGTGCTGCCAAGAACATGCCCGATTGACGATGAAACAAATTTCGGTCCGAAATTGGTGGCATGTGTTGATCGGACATACTGCAAGATGCTGGGCCATCGTGGTCGAGTGACTGCGTGGCGGGAACGGCCAGCGATATTGGGCAAGCGATGTACCCCCATCGCTGTTCCCCCCTAGTGTATAAATGTGGCCCCAGCATGTGCATTTATACATTACCTGTCCTGTGTCCCCCACCGCGCAGTGCCCATCTATCTTCGGAATCCCCCGCTGTTCCATTAGAGGTATACACGCCGGTGGCGTGTAGCAGGTGGCGCATGTGTGATGTCACCCACCCGCCACGTGCTATACACCCTGTATACCACTAATGGAAGAGTGGGGGACGATGAACGTGAAAATGACTTTGGAGAAAATTCAAGCATGTCCCTGTTGAATAAGCGCACATAAGTCTGCATAACAGAGTGTATCGGCCAGCTGTCCCCCAAGTGGCTGCAATCACAATGTGAACACTGCAGGCAATCTCTGCACTCTCGCCAGGAGGACTGCGGAATACAAACAATAACCGCTTCGCTGCCAGCAGGAATGCCAGGCCAGTGGAAAGTATTTGTGCTGAAGTTGCTGCGATGGCTCAGAGCACACGCAAAGCCCTCTTATTTACATTGTCACACTTATCCTGTCCAATTATCGTGTATCTTCTACTTGTGTGAGCTGCAGAATCCACACACACAGCTCATCCATGGCTTCCATCCACCGAATGGAGATATTGTAGCATCTAAGCTACAACAGTGATGTATTCACTGGCAGCCTATTAGGCTTCAAGCTTCTCACCGTAACCTATAAATCTCTCTCTAACGTGACTCCACCAATCACTATTCTGCTCTTGCCCACTCCTGTATTTAGGAATTCTCACAAGCTGCTTCTCTTCTCTGGAACTCATTTCCACAATCCATTACACACTCACCATCCCTGAAGAACTTCAAACACAACCATTGTATCTTACCTTTTTAGGCAGGTATAGATTATTATTATTATGTATTTATATAGTGCCAACATCTTCTGCAGCAATGTACACAATAGTCTTGTCACTTAACTGTCCCTCAGAGGGGCTCACAATGTAATCCCTACCTTAGTCATATGTCTATGTATGTATCGTGTGTATGTATTGTAGTCTAGGGGAAATTGAGGGGGAATCCAATTATCTTATCTGTATGTTTTTGGAGTGTGGGAAGAAACCAGAATGCCCAGAGGAAACCCGTACAAACACAAGGAGAACATACAAACTCCATGCAGACAGTGCCCTGGCTGGGATTCAAACCAGGGACCCATTGCTGCAAGGCGATTGTGCTAACCACTACGCCACATGCTGCAATAGTAAAGCTTTTAAACTGAAATATATGAGGAAACCTTTCCACCAGTATTTCAATATTCTGTAATCCTTTGCAACTCCAGTGTGTTTGGCCCAGAGGTGTCCCATGGCCTTTCTATCATTGGAATACAAATGCTTCTCCTGATGGGTAACTACAGTTCTGGCTCCAGTGGTGTTGGCGCTGTCCAAAAATAAATTCTTTATACAGTGTGCTGGTTTTTCAGTAGGACACTCTGTTCATTGTTCCTTTGGCCTGTCTGCTCAACTAGCCCCATTCGATCCCCTTCCTAGGGCCATATACAATCCCCTTTATCTCCAAAGTTTTCTCCTAGGAGAACTTTTTAGCCCTCTGCAATTGAAAAAGTACTGAAAGGTAGGCAAAAAGGGGTGCATATTAATTCGGCGCCGCTCAGTTTGAATGACGGCTCTCACCGCTGCCGCTAAACTCCGAGGCGGCGTTAACTACTATCCCCTCTCCGAGTTGTCGCCAGAGCCCCGAAATACCGCTACGCGTCCCGCGCAGCATAGCATTGCTGCTATGGGGCGCCCAGTTTCGGCGCTCGGCTCTCGGAGCCGCCAGTCGAAATCAGCTGGTTCAGGCAAAAAGTACTGTCAAAATTATTCTGAGTATTTTTTTGCTTGCTGGTGGCTTAAAAGCTTTTTTATTACAAAGATGTGAAAATTTCACCTAAGTAAAAAATTAGGAGAAAAAGGGAATTGCATGGCCCCTAATGTCTAACTATGAATCCCCCTCAATGTAAATCCCCTATATTGATGCCTAAGCTTAACCTTTCCCTTCACAATAGACTGTATATACTCAAGTATAAGTCTAGAAATGTAAGTCTGATTCACTTCATAAAAGTATAGGGGTCGGCTTATACACGAGTCACAGGCAGCACTGAGCACACTGAGTAGTAATGTGTGTACTAATAGTGGCATTCCCATTTTCAGCAATTTACCCTGTGGTAAGTGATACTGTGAGGAAAGGAAATGCCAAGAAAGCACAGGTGTGAAAGTCCTGCCAACAACAATTAACAAGGAAAGGGACAGGGGGAAATACTGGGCTGCAGGAAGGGGAATGAATAATTGCAGCACTTGGGGGCCTGAAGAAAGTAAGGCTGCACGTAAGGGACAGGAGGGGTAAATGTCTGCAACACTTTATGCAGTGCAGTCATTAACCCCTCTTGAGCCCCAAGTGCTGCCATTTACTTTGCTGGGTAGGCTTTTACTTGAGTCAATAAAAAATTCCAGCTTAAGAGGGTTGAATATTGAAGTCAACTTATCCACGAGGTCGACTTGTATTCGAGTATATACGGTAGATCACTTCCTGATGCCTAAACTTAACCACCCCCCCCACCCAATTTTTACACCCCTATTGCCCGACTCAAAAACAATGTACAGTAAATCCTTGGATTGAGTAACTTGGTGTAAGAGCGCTTTGCAATACAAGCAAAAATGTTTGTGAAATTTTGACTTGATATACAAGCAACGTCTAAATATACCAGCAAAGAAAGTATCCATGCGTCACGTCATCACAACTGAGCCGATGGTTCTTTTCCCTTTGGCGCTGCAGGATTGTACTTAATGTAGAGACTGTGCAAAGTCACATTTCCATGAAATCCTCAAAAGTAACTGCCATTGGATAAGTTCCTTGTTAAAGAGACACTGAACCGAATTAATTTTGCCCTTTTTACCTTATAATTCGCTTCACTGGTCTCAGCATAAGTAAACCGCTGTGTCCCCGCCACAAAACGAGGGCTTTAGACCCCCCAAATCCCCAGGGGGCAATCCAGGCAGCACTTCCTGTAAGAGGCAGAGCTTTCAGCTGCAGCTCTGCCTCTACTGATGTCAATCGCGGCGCATCACCGCCTCTCCCCGCCCCTCTCACTCTTTCATCACAGAGAGGGGCGGAAAGAAGCGGAGATGCGTGTGGCAATTGACGGCAGGAGAGGCAGAGCTACAGCAGATAGCTCTGCCTCTCAGCGCAGCAAAATCCACGACCAAGTTGGTTGCGGATGTTTGCACAGGGATTTGGGGGCTCTGCAGCCCTCGTTTTGCGGCGGGGACGCTGCGGTTTACTTGTGCTGAGAGCACTGAAGCGAATTATAAGGTAAAAAGGGCAAAATTAATTTACTTCAGTGTCTCTTTAAAGCCACACTAAAAAAAAAGGTTGGGGTGAGCCAACAGATGGCAATTATTCCTTTAGTTGTAGTGAAAGTCTTGTTTATATTTTTATTTTATACTATTTTACTATAACTGTTTTTGGATTGTGGAACAAATCAACTGGGTTTCTATTCACTCTTATGGGGAAATTCGCTTTGATATAAGAGTGCTTTGGATTACAAGCAGGTTTCCGGAACGAATTATGCTAACAAGGTTCCACTGTATTACTTCTCATGTGATTTTAAATAAACACATTTAAAAATAACATTTTTTTTTTTTTTTTTTTTGCTGTGCTAACTGTAAAAGGCAATACACCTCTGCTGATGGAGGAAGGTGGGGATGGGGGGATTTGAGAACAGCAGCGTGACTTAGGCCTCGTTCAGACTATACGCGCTGCCGTCCGCATTTTGGCAGCGCGCATAGTGTGCGACGCGCAAGAACGGTAGAAGGGCATAGACAGCCCTTCTACCGTTCCCATCATATGCGCTGCGTGGCAGCGCGATTGCGCTATCGCGTGCTGCACGCATTTTTGGGAATCGCAGCGCAGATCCCATTCATTGTAATGAATGGGATCTGCAGCGCAGCGCATAGGAACGCAGATGGCGTGCGATCGGACGCGTTGCATTCCAATCGCACAGCCATCTGCGCTAAATGATGTGAACGAGGCCTTAGGGCTAGTGTTAACCCCCCTCAGGCTGGGATAAATATGGCTGGTCAGCCACTCATCATCCCCCCATTCCATCAAGACTTCAGAGGGAGGGTATGGCGTGATTAATCTAACCCCCCTTCTTTATAAATAGGTTCCATTGTTTTTATGTGTTAAATAAAGCTTATTTTGACAAATGAGACCATTGATATGTTTTTAGAAGAGTGTAGCTGATGAATAGAATGGAAAAAGGAGTGATCTCATGCTCTTGTGACTGAGTATTTTTCTTTTGTAGAATCACACATTATGAGGATGTTGCTCTTATGCTTTTGTGGCTATTGCATAATCTGTAGGTCTGAAAGCTCTCCTATCTTCAGAGGGCTGAAGGAAGGTTGTAGAACTCTTGAAGATACACCCACGATAGCAGCCCACCCTCTTTATTCCTCAGTAATGACACCCCCAGTTCCTCCCCACCTGATATATTAGCACTGTGGTCAGACAGACTTCCTGTGCAGAGAATGGGGTCAGTGGGCAGACTTGGGATGAGGATGCTCCAGGAGGTAGAGTGACTTCTGCTGGTCCAGCCACTTGCAGGTAACGATTGGCTGCTGTGATGCATTGGGGGAGTAATATTATAGTATAAGGTTGTGTTTCTGCATTGCTGGGTTGTTTTTGAAGGATTACACATGATTGAAGTTTTTGAAATACTACAAAGGATTCAACTTTGCTTTATTAACAAGTGTAATACAGGTGAAACTCGAAAAATTAGATTATGGTGCATGAGTCCATGTATTTTAGTAAATCAACTTAAAAGGTGAAGCTAATATAAGAAATAGGAAGCCTTTGCAGGTGTTTTGGATGAATTAGCTGATTAGAGCCTAGAATTTTTTGAACATTTTCACAACATTCTAATGGTCTGAGATTTTCATTTTGGGGTTCTCATAAGCTGTAATCCGTAATCAAACCTATAACAAATAAAGGCTTGACATATCTTGCTGTGCATGTCATGAGTCTATTTCATAGATTAGTTTCAGCTTTTAAAGCGGAATGAAACCCAGCATTTCTACTTTGCTCTAATAGATTATTTACAGCATATTATATACAACCAGCAGTTTTTTTTTACTAGAACTGCATTCAAAGGGTTAACACAGGCTTTAGAAGCTTCCCTGTCTGCAGAGCTAACTGCTTCCAAAACTTTACATAATGTTATCTAGTGTTTAATTGTATCAAGTGAGAAATGTAAACAAAGCCTTCTCTCACACTGCCATGTCCCCTGAACAAAGTCAGACAAGCATAAATGCTTTCTGATGCTTTCTGATTAAGTTAGAGGATGAATAAAGGGGCCCATACACTCAGCCAATTTTCTGGCCGATCGATCAACCGATTGGCGTCCGATTTCGATCAATTTCGATTGATTTCAATCGATCTGGAAGGGTGGAAAATACAGATCGATCTGTTGAGATTGCTTATCATTTTGCATTGTCCCTAATGGAAATCTGATGGCAAAAAAATGCCATTAGATCGATTTTCAATAGATTTCAAACTGAAATCTATTGGAATTCTAATCCTAGTAAAAAATGTTCCTAAACACATCAGATAGATAAGAAATCTATCTGATGATCAATCTGCTGGTAATCTGACAAGTATATGGCCACCTTAAAGCAGTTATAAATAAAATGCAACGTCAGCTCTCAGAGTAAACTTAATGTACTTTAGGAATGTATGATTTCTAAATGAATAATAATACTTATGCACAAAAGCAAATATGCTAACCATATGGCATGTAAAAAGTAGGAAAACATGTTTTTATTGAATATTATGTCAGGGTTTTACAGTATACCGCTCTAAGTTTTGAATTAAATGGATTTTTGCACAATATTCTAGTTTTTCAACTTTCACCTGTATTTTATTAGGGCGCTATAGCCAATATAGAATCAACAACAAAAGCTTTACAAACATTTCCCTGGTAAAGTCCTATTTACTGTCCTCCTAGTTTATTGGGGTCTTTACAAACACACAGGCGTCATTTCCTGTTTGGTAAAAATGTCATGATCGGTGATTTACCTCATGAAGTAAATTTTTTTTATTTAGTGGAGTATTCATAAACATTTTCACTCATGCGGTAACAATCCAGTACAGGTGAAACTCGAAAAACTAGAATACCGTGCAAAAGTTAATTTATTTCAGTAGTTCAACTTAAAACGCTGAAACTAATATATGAAATAGACTCATTATATGCAAAGTGAGATACTTCAAGCCTTTCTTTGTTATCATTTTGATGATTATGGCTTACAGCTTAGGAAAAAAACCCAAAATTAAAATCTCAGCCTATTAGAATACTGTGAAAAGGTTCAATATTCTAGGCTCAATGTGTCAGATCCTAATCCGCTAATTCATCCAAAACCCCAGCAAAGGGTTCCTATTTCATATATTAGTTTCATCTTTTACTTTGAATTACTGAAATAACTGACTTTTGCACAATATTCTAATTTTTGAGTTTCACCTGTACTGCACCACAAAACTTCTTGACAATTTACAAAGGTGTTTACCTCATGCAGTATTTCATTTGGTAGTTTACGGATTCATGTGGTACAGTAGAATCCCTTAACAGTAAACTCCAGAGAACCAGGAAAAGTAGTTTGTATTCTTTATATCAGAAGTTTGCTATAACAGAATTGGTCATACATTGTATATTTATACAGACGCGTTTTCTGGGGCCTGAGGACTGAGTTTACTTTATCCAGAGGTTTACTATATCAGAGTTTATCATAACGAGATTCATCTACTGTATTTCATTCAGTGCTCGATGGGTTACTGCAGCAAAAGGGAAAATGGAAGGCAGATGTGATACAGATAGCATTTTTATTATACTGACAAGTAAAGTTCAAGTCCAAGTTATATTTCATTATAATAAAAAAAATCACCTCAAAACCATTAGCATCCCATTAACTATTTTTAATCACTTTTGTAGACAATTACATCACACATTGGGAAACTATTATCAATAACTTTCTTATTTTCCTGAATAGTTTAATTCGTTTTCACCCTTTCTCTCTTGTCTGTTTTCTCCCTTCTATCTCCCTGGAGCTGTTCTCTTTCCATTTACATTGATGAGATATTTACCTCATTAGTTGGTATTTTTAGTTTTGGTAACAGCCTTTGTGAATTGACATTAAATGGTTATTTTCTGCTGTACTGCACGCAGTAATGCTTTGTGAATAGAGGCCATAATATCAACTTTTCTTTCCCCCTCTCTCTTCTCTTCTTTTCTCTTTCTTTCTCAAATTCAAAACAAGCTTTATTGGCAGAGTTACAATACTTACTGGCATTGCCATAGCTTCTCTCTCAATCTTCCGCTCTCTCTTTTAGTTTTTTCCTGCTCTCTCACTATTTCTTTCACCACTGTTTCTTCTATTCTCTCCCTCACTCTCTCCTACTTATCTTTACTTGCTCTCTTCTACTTGTAATTCTTTTTCTCGTTTATCTCTCTCTCTCTTCTACATCTGTTCCTTCTCTTCTCTTTTATTCTATCTTCTCTCTCTTCTTCTGTTTCTCACATTTCTTACTGTCTCCTCTAGTCCCCTTTCTCTTCATTATCTTCTCTCTCACCTCTTTATTTCTTCTCCCCAGCACCACCATTACTCGTTTCTTCTCACCTCTCCATCTATTTCTTCACCCCCAGCACCACCATCCCTCCCTCCTTCTCACCTCTCTATCTCTTCTCCCCCAGCACCACCATCCCTTTCTCCTTCTCATTTCTCTTTCTCTCTTCCCATATCCCTCACTCCTTCCCCCTCTCTCTTTTCTCCCAGCACCACCATCCCTCTCTCCTTCTCCCCTCTCTATCTCTTCTCCCCCAGCACCACCATCCCTCGCGCCTTCTCACTTCTCTATCTCTTCTCCCCCAGCACCACCATCCCTCGCTCCTTCTCACTTCTCTATCTCTTCTCCCCCAGCACCGCCATCCCTCACTCCTTCTCACTTCTCTATCTCTTCTCCCCCAGCACCACCATCCCTCGCTCCTTCTCCCCTATCTATCTCTTCTCCCCCAGCACCACCACCCCTCTCTCCTTCTCATCTCTCTATCTCTTCTCCCCCAGCACCACCATCCCTCACTCCTTCTCACTTCTCTATCTCTTCTCCCCCAGCACCACCATCCCTCGCGCCTTCTCACTTCTCTATCTCTTCTCCCCCAGCACCACCATCCCTCACTCCTACTCACTTCTCTATCTCTTCACCCTCAGCACCACCATCCCTCGCTCCTTCTCCCCTATCTATCTCTTCTCCCCCAGCACCACCATCCCTCGCTCCTTCTCACTTCTCTATCTCTTCTCCCCCAGCACCACCATCCCTCTCTCCTTCTCATCTCTCTATCTCTTCTCCACCAGCACCACCATCCCCTGTTCCTTCTACCTTCTCTATCTCTTCTCCCCCAGCACCACCATCCCTCGCTCCTTCTCACTTCTCTATCTCTTCTCCCCCAGCACCACCATCCCTCTCTCCTTCTCACTTCTCTATCTCTTCTCCCCCAGCACCACCATCCCTCACTCCTTCTCACTTCTCTATCTCTTCTCCCCCAGCACCACCATCCCTCGCTCCTTCTCATTTCTCTATCTCTTCTCCCCCAGCACTACCATCCCTCTCTCCTTCTCACTTCTCTATCTCTTCTCCCACAGCACCACCATCCCTCACTCCTTCTCACTTCTCTATCTCTTCTCCCCCAGCACCACCATCCCTCGCTCCTTCTCATCTCTCTATCTCTTCTCCCACAGCACCACCATCCCTCTCTCCTTCTCATCTCTCTATCTATTCTACCCCAGCACCACCATCCCTCTCTCCTTCTCACTTCTTTATCTCTTCTCCCCCAGCACCACCATCCCTCGCTCCTTCTCACTTCTCTATCTCTTCTCCCCCAGCACCACCATCCCTCTCTCCTTCTCACTTCTCTGTCTCTTCTCCCCCAGCACCACCATCCCTCTCTCCTTCTCACTTCTCTATCTCTTCTCCCCCAGCACCACCATCCCTCGCTCCTTCTCATCTCTCTATCTCTTCTCCCCCAGCACCACCATCCCTCTCTCCTTCTCACTTTTCTATCTCTTCTCCCCCAGCACCACCATCCCTCTCTCATTCTCACTTCTCTATCTCTTCTCCCCCAGCACCACCATCCCTCGCTCCTTCTCATCTCTCTATCTCTTCTCCCCCAGCACCACCATCCCTCTCTCCTTCTCATCTCTTTATCTCTTCTTCCCCAGCACCACCATCCCTCTCTCCTTCTCATCTCTCTATCTCTTCTCCCCCAGCACCACCATCCTTCTCTCTTTCTCACTTCTCTATCTCTTCTCCCCCAGCACCACCATCCCTCGCTCCTTCTCACTTCTCTATCTCTTCTCCCCCAGCACCACCATCCCTCGCTCCTTCTCATCTCTCTATCTCTTCTCCCCCAGCACCACCATCCCTCTCTCCTTCTCATCTCTCTATCTCTTCTCCCCCAGCACCACCATCCCTTTCTCCTTCTCATCTCTCTATCTCTTCTCCCCCAGCACCACCATCCCTCTCTCCTTCTCACTTCTCTATCTCTTCTCCCCAGCACCACCATCCCTCTCTCCTTCTCACTTCTCTATCTCTTCTCCCCCAGCACCACCATCCCTCTCTCCTTCTCATCTCTCTATCTCTTCTCCCCCAGCATCACCATCCCTCGCTCCTTCTCATCTCTCTACCTCTTCTCCCACAGCACCACCATCCCTCTCTCCTTCTCACTTCTCTATCTCTTCTCCCCCAGCACCACCATCCCTCTCTTCTTCTCATCTCTCTATCTCTTCTCCCCCAGCATCACCATCCCTCGCTCCTTCTCATCTCTCTACCTCTTCTCCTCCAGCACCACCATCCCTCCCTCCTTCTCATCTCTCTATCCCTTCTCCCCAGCACCACCATCCCTCGCTCCTTCTCATATCTCTATCTCTTCTCCCCCAGCAACACCATCCCTCGCTCCTTCTCATCTCTCTATCTCTTCTCCCCCAGCACTACCATCCCTTTCTCCTTCTCATCTCTCTATCTCTTCTCCCCCAGCACCACCATCCCTCGCTCCTTCTCATCTCTCTACCTCTTCTCCCCCAGCACCACCATCCTTCTCTCTTTCTCACCTCTCTATCTCTTCTCCCCCAGCACCACCATCCCCCGTTCCTTCTCCCTTCTCTATCTCTGCTCCCCCAGCACCGCCATCCCTCTCTTCTTCTCATCTCTCTATCTCTTCTCCCCAGCACTACCATCCCTCTCTCCTTCTCACTTCTCTATCTCTTCTCCCTCAGCACCACCATCCCTCGCTCCTTATCACTTCTCTATCTCTTCTCCCCCAGCACCACCATCCCTCGCTCCTTCACATCTCTCTATCTCTTCTCCCCCAGCACCACCATCCCTCTCTCCTTCTCACTTCTCTATCTCTTCTCCCCCAGCACCACCATCCCTCGCTCCTTCTCACTTCTCTATCTCTTCTCCCCCAGCACCACCATCCCTCGCTCCTTCTCATCTCTCTATCTCTTCTCCCCCAGCACTACCATCCCTCTCTCCTTCTCACTTCTCTATCTCTTCTCCCACAGCACCACCATCCCTCACTCCTTCTCACTTCTCTATCTCTTCTCCCCCAGCACCACCATCCCTCGCTCCTTCTCATCTCTCTATCTCTTCTCCCACAGCACCACCATCCCCCGCTCCTTCTCACTTCTCTATCTCTTCTCCCCCAGCACCACCATCCCTCTCTCATTCTCCCCTCTCTATCTCTTCTCCCCCAGCACCACCATCCCTCTCTCATTCTCCCCTCTCTATCTCTTCTCCCCCAGCACCACCATCCCTCTCTCTTTCTCATCTCTCTATCTCGTCTCCCACAGCACCACCATCCCTCTCTCATTCTCCCCTCTCTATCCCTTCTCCCCCAGCACCACCATCCCTCTCTCATTCTCCCCTCTCTATCTCTTCTCCCCCAGCACCACCATCCCTCTCTCATTCTCCCCTCTCTATCTCTTCTCCCCCAGCACCGCCATCCCTCTCTCTTTCTCATCTCTCTATCTCGTCTCCCACAGCACCACCATCCCTCTCTCATTCTCCCCTCTCTATCCCTTCTCCCCCAGCACCACCATCCCTCGCGCCTTCTCACTTCTCTATCTCTTCTCCCCCAGCACCGCCATCCCTCGCTCCTTCTCATCTCTCTATCTCTTCTCCCTCAGCACCACCATCCCTGATAGTAATTTGCAGCGATTGGAGCGTTTTCTCTTTTCTCTTCGGGGAGAACAGGAAGGTAGAATGGCTCTAACTAACAAGAAAAACGTATAACGTTTTTTCTTTATCTGTGGAGCCTCACTTTCTGCTTCACTTAACATACACACATATGTTTTTACACCTTTTTACATCTCACCGCACGGGCTGCTGCGTACTGCGCATGCTCAGTACTGCCAAAGCCTCCCACGATGGAAGAGAGAGCAGTCTCCAACCCGTAGTCTGAGACTGCTAATGGAGGAGCCAGCGCTGGAACGCGGGGACCGTTGGAGGAACGGGGAGGCTCTACAGGTCCCAGAGTCTTCCCTCTCCTTAGGTAAGTATCTGGTTTTGTTTTGTTTTTTTAATGCTTGTTCAGACTCCCTTTAATGATGACCATTATTCAAAGCACATATAGAGGTGATCATTATCACTACAGCACCAACACACAGCTAATGCAGCGACTGGAGGAGGGCTCTGTGGGGGTCCTTGAAGTCCATGGGGCCCCAGTGCAGTCACAACCTCTAGCCTTCAATATCTCACAGGCAACATCTAAGCCCCTCCCTCTGCACTGACAGGTCACAGTGCAAGGATGGTGGTATGTTTTTATAGCTCCACCCCCCGGGGGCGTGAACGCAGTGAGACCTTATTCTAACTCCAGGAAATTCTGTTTTATGAAGTAAAATAAATAATAACCTGCTGAAATTGTTTGCTGTTGGAAAACCGCTGAGCCTGTGAGCTTTCCGCATTCTTCAAACCTGTCAGACACAGAACGATTGTTAAGAGTGAGTCTGAGCAAAAGTAAACATACTTGTTTTCCTTTTCGATTTTAAAGTGTCCCTGTGATGAAAGCCATCTCAGGTTCTATACTTACCTGATACTTCCATCAGCCCCCTTGAGGCCGTTCAGTCCCTCACTGTCTTCCCGGGTGGCTCCTGTCACTCGCAATACAGCCCGAAAGCCTGGCGGGGTTGTGATCCTTCACCGCCCAGCAGGGGTGTAACAATAGACCCTGCAAGGGATGCAGTTGCAGGGGGGCCCAGAAGCCACACGGGGTCCCATCTTGAGAGACTGACAACTAAGGACAAGGAGAGAAAAAACGTTCTGCTCTCTTGTTCTAATGACTGCATCTGCCAAGCCACTGATAAGGATTCATACAAAGTTTTGCAGACAAAGATTTGTAGTAAGTCCCTGAGGGGCAGGAGGGGGCCCCATCCAAAGTTTCGCAGGGGGGCCCAATAATTTCTAGTTGCGCCCCTGCTGCCCAGCCAGCCGTGCTCCCCCGTCGTGCTCCCGTCCCTGGGAGCATTCTGCTCTGGAGCATGATGGGGGACCGCGTCTTGCTGGCACTGCAAACGTGACGAAGTACAAATTGGCCAGGCTTTCGGGCTGTATTGCGGGTGACAGGAGCCACCTGGCGAGACAGCAAGGGACTGAGCGGCCTCAAGGGGGCTTAAAGGGAAGGTCCGAGGTGATTAAAAAACAAAAATCTACTTATCTGGTGCTTCCTCCAGCCCCTGGCAGCAGACCTCGCCAGGTCGGCATCTACTGCGCTCCAGCGTGCGGCTCGGGGAGTTGCACTGACGTCATCCGAGATGTGCTTCGCAGGCCCAGAACCAGTGCGCCTGCGCAGTACAGTCCGGATGAGGTCAGCGTGACTCTGAGAGCCGCTCGTGCAGGCGCAGTAGGCATCTTCCATCGGAGGGGACCCTAGGCCACCACAGGACGGTTGCCAGGGGCTGGAGGAAGCCCCAGGTAAGTGGATTTTTGTTTTTTAATAACCTTCGGAAAGCCGCAGGGAAGCATGGAACCTGAGATGGCTTTCATCTCAGGTACACCTTGAGGCTTAAAGAGAATCTGTACTCTAAAATTCTTCCAATAAAAAGCATACCATTCTATTCATTATGTTCTCCTGGGCCCCTCTGTGCTGTTTCTGCCACTCCCTGCTGAAATCCTGGCTTGTAATTGCCAGTTTTAGGCAGTGTTTACAAACAAAGACATAGCAAGTGATAGGCTGAGAGTAGTATGTGTATAGCTTCTATCCAATCACAAGCAGCACAGCACATTCCAGCCTGACTGCCTGAGCCTGACAGACCCGACAGAGGAGAGAAGATTAGATCATATAACAGAGATAACACAGCCACTGTGCAACTAGGAAAGGCTGCAGTAAGCCACAGCACATTAGAACAGCTATAGAAACTTATAGGATAGAAGAAATAAGGCTCAACATTTTGTTACAGAGTCGCAGGCTATGGATGAGACTGGTTGCATTGCAGGTAACCGGCAGATTCAATCACAATGCTCTGCAATCACAGTGATCGATTCGCAGCAAAAATCTATTGAAATTGAGATCAGAGTGGATGGTGAATTTCAGGTGTTTGGATGTGGCGGGGGAATAGCGACAGCGCGATGCAGGCTGTGCGTCGGGATTGCGGCTGATTGGATACGTCCGGTGCATCACTACGCAACGCCATAACTGTGAATGTCCCCATTCACTTGCATTGTGCATTACCCTGTGGTAATGCAAAGGGGCTTGAACAAGCATGCAGATCAGGTGCTCTGACTGAGGTCTGGATTAGTCACATGCTTGTTTCAGGTGTGTGATTCAGATACTGCTCTAGCCAAAGAGATCAGCAGGACTGCCAGGCAACTGGTATTGTTTAACAGGAAATAAGTATGACAGCCTCCATATCCCTCTCACTTCAGCTGTGCTTTAACAGAATCCAGGGAGAAGAATTTGATTGGTTTGAAGTGACCCCCCCTGTCTGATTTGCCAGTCATATCATGATGGCACAGATGGTCTGTACACACAGATAGGCACCCAGTATAACAAGTAAGAACTCTTTACTAAAGAAAAACATGCAGAGATATATCCTACACCACCATCAGGAAATGCTGCTTACTTAGAACAGAGAGAATATACAGAGTGAATACAGGAAATAACAATCCCATAGAGATCATCATCACATTTTACAGACAGTGACATCTTGTGGTTGTTTTACTGTACTGCAGTTAAGGTAATAATCCTGTTGATACTATCAACAGTGGGGAGCCTCCTGTTCATCCTTCCCATACCCTCTCCATAGAACAGAACACACCGCTTGCCTGAGAGCTGAGCAGCATGTCTTCGCAATGACTGGGCAATGCATGCACTAATTGTCACCAGGAGCAATGACGAAACCGCTGCTGAGCATGCTGCACGGCAGGGCCGGATTTCTGAAAAGGCCACGTGGGTCCGGGCCTCGGGCGGCTGCAGCCGAAGGGGCTCCGGGACATGAAAGAGGAGGGGCTGCTACATATGAAAGAGGAGGCTGAAAATGGGAAGTAACACATGAAAAAATGGAATCTAATGCTCAAGGGAGCTGTTCATAAAAGAAAGGGCCTGCAGTACATGGATGATATTGCACAGTGGCGTAACAAAGAAGCTTGGGGCCCCAGTGCAAGTTTTACATGGGGTCCCGAGCACTGTATTGATATGGAACCCCAAAGCCTACCAAGGACAGCTGCAGTGTCAGAGAGGAGTAATCAGAGTAAGGAAACAGCTAGGTATGGATGACCACTATGCAATGCACATATAGAGGTGATCATTACCAGCATAGCACCAATGAAAAGCGAATAAGGTGAATGAAGGAGGCCCCTAGAGGACCCCTCTGGTCCAGGGGCCCCAGTGGGGTCACAATCACTGCATCCCCTATTGCTACGCCACTGATGATACACATGGAAGAGGGGGATTGTCACGGACGGTTGCGGGGACGCAGGCGCGTCCTGGCACCGCCCGTGAAGTAAAGAACGATCGCACTCGATTCCTGCATCGATTGCGCTTCAGACAGTATCCCTCAGCTAAGACAGATTCCCCAGCTGTTCCTAAGCTACAGTGACAGCCTGGGGGGAAGCTGTTAATTAGCTGGGACATATTCCCTGTGGAAGGCACAATTTCCCTTTTGGCTCTGGGAACCAGGTGACACTTAGCTGATCTCATGGAGATGTTAATTAACAAACCAGGAGTCTTTTCAGAGCCAAGGAAGCTAATCCCAGCAGGGGGCAGACTTAGCGGAACCATTCAGCCAGGATAGGGAAACATAGAGTTATGATCTTTATGCATGTTTTAGAAGTACCATACATCGGAGAAATGTGAAAGTTGTATCATTCTGCTGGTCCGGAGCTTGTGAGTGTTTTGATATTAAATTTGGGCCCCTAGCCTAACCAGAACGCTGGGAATTCCACCGTTTTGTAACCGGGCATGCAAACATGCCCAAGTTTGATATCATATTAATCGGTAGGTTCTGGGGATCGAGAATATGTAATTATTATCTGTGTGCCGGCCGCGCAGGTCGGCCTAGGGAACCTGTCAGGATTATGGATTTGCTAAAGCCCCTGCCCAGGTGTGATTACCATAGTCCGGCCTAGGGGGCCGACTCTGGAAGCCCGCCTCTGAGCTCATCTCCATTAAAAGTGAATGAGCTGCCTGAGAAGTTTTTTCCTCCCTTTTACCATCTTCATGACAATCTGCTGCCAGCCAGAGGACATAGGGCTGGTGGCCATTTTGCTGACCCATCTGAACAAAGAACTCTAAGAACTTGAAACCGTTTTGCTTGAACTTGATTGGAAACCAGAACTCTGATTTTTCCCACAAACAGGACATCTTTCCAGGAACTAAGTATTTTTCTCCCTTCTTTTATTTTTCATACTGGCTATTACTGTTTTCATAATTGTTGATTTTCATAATTGTCTGTATATATTAATTATTTATATTGCTGTGAATAAAAGACTTCCTCCAAGTCATTCACTGTTTCGCTACCCTGCTTATCAGCACACACAGAAATGATCCCGGGTCTCTGAAAATACGCTACTGTTTGTTTGTTGTTGGCTAGACAGAATATCGTGTGTTTAACCGTTTTATTCGCAGGATTAGTCAGTCAGTTAGTGGGCCCCACGGTCCCATAGTAACCGCGGTGGTGGCAGTTTACTCTGAACCAGTAGGTGACGTTGTAATCACCCGTGTCTCACAGGCTCCCTTCTGAGTTGTCTGCGGCTAATTCTTAACGGTTCCTGCGCATTGACTGCGACCAGAGTTCGCACGATCTGTGCGCTGGCACCGTTCAGAAGGCTAAGTGCGGTCAGCCACAAGGGCTCCTGTGACAGTGGTGGCAGCGGTGGGATCTGTGTTGTGCTGAAAGTATCTACGATAGCGCTAGCGCTATCGAGAAACGAACTAATTCGTTGGTGTAGCTGGAAGGCAATATATTTTTTATATATACAGAGAGACTGTGTAGCCAGTACCCCTCCCCAAAAGTTTTATTTTATTTGGCATGGAAATGTCCGGGAACTACCAGAACATGTGCCTAGCAGACCTGGAAAATCTTTGCGAAGAGAGGGGCATTGGCATCCTCCGCAAGACAAAACGGGACCTGATGGCAGACTTGTCCAGATGGGATGCCCAGCAACTGCGGGAGCTGGGAGTGTCCGCTGAGGTGGATACCAGCCCATCTGACAATCAAGGGGAACCAGAGGCTGAAGATCTTAGGCGTACAGAGGTTGAGCATCCTGCGGGCCCTGTTGCAACAGTTACGCCAGAGAATGTCAGTGTGGACCCCAACCCCAGAGTTTCTGAAAGTACTCGCCTGGAACCGGCCAGTACTGGACTGTCCATGGGTGCTGACCCGGTAATGCAGCAGGCATTACAAAAGCTGATGGAGACTGACCTGGAAAAGTACATGCAGTACATGGAAGCACGAGAGGAACGGGAGCGCCAATCTGCAGAACGCCACGCGGAGAGGGATGCCGCTGAGCGAGAACGGGAGCGCCAATCTGCAGAACGCCACGCGGAGAGGGATGCCGCTGAGCGAGAACGGGAGCGCCAACGACAGCATGAGCTAAACATGGCAAAAGTGCAACAGGCCAGCCGGAGTTCACCGCCCAGCCTCCCTGCTGAAGGAGCTGCAGCACCCGTAAGTGCAAAATTTAAATTTGCTAATATTGAAAAAGACACAGACATTGACTTGTTTTTGCGATCTTTTGAAAAAGCATGCCGTCAGTATCGTCTGTCCCAAGACCAGTGGGCCAGACATCTGACACCGTTGCTGCGCTACAAAGCGCTTGATGCCTTCGCAGAATTGCCTGCGGAGAAGGATAATGATTATGCTGCTATAAAAGACGCTATCATTACTAAGTACCAGCTGACGCCAGAAGCCTATCGGAAAAAGTTCAGGGCCTGGCAGAAAAAGCCTTCTGATTCGTACCGAGATGTGGCCAGCAGCTTGCTCACCACACTCCGCCAGTGGACACTAGGCCTCACCAAAGGGTCTTATGATGTCCTGGAGGACTTGATAGTCCTGGAACAATTTCTGAACATTTGCCCTGCTGATGTACGACAGTTTGTGTTAGAACGCAGGCCGGCTTCAGCCACTGTCGCTGCAGACCTTGCTGAGACTTATGCAACTACCCGGGTGGCTGATACCCGCAGAACTGTCCCATCCAGCTGGAGAGGAGGTCAGCCCAATACCTCGGCAGACCCTCCTGCCCCTGTGAGCCGTCCGCCACAGAGGCCACCCAGCGCAGCTGCTGCACCCAGGCCTGCAGCGCCTGGAGAGGTCACCTGTCACTACTGCCGCCAGCCCGGACACATGAAATTCGACTGTCCGGAGCGGAGACAGACACCACCAGCACCTGGATCATCTGCATCACCTGCACCTCACCCACAGCAGAGGCAGCCCGCCAGCGAACCACAGCCTGGATCATCCGATTTTGTCCTGTTTGCCCGCGGAAAGGAAATCCGCGACCGAACCGACCAGCAGCAACTTGTTAGAGTGAACGGCAAAGTTGTCACCGGATTTCGAGACACCGGAGCTGACATCACGTTAGTTCACTCACATCTTGTGCCAAAGGAGAGCATCAGCTCCAGCCGATCCCTTGCCCTTACTGGAGTAGAGGGCACCCTTTTCCACATAGCCCACGCCAGAGTGAAGCTGGATTGGGGAGTGGGAGGGGTCCACGAAAGGGTTGTTGGGGTTATGAAGGATCTCCCAGTCCCTGTGTTGCTAGGGACTGATTTGGGCAAGCTTGTGTCCTACTATGAACCTGCCACGACCGCCTTGTCGCTCACGGAAGGAGACGGACTCTCCACCCACCACCAGGTACTTTATACACTTGGGGGAGCACCAGGGGGAGGTGGGTTAAATGTGCCCAGTTCAAGGGTACCCGGTTCAATAGTGCCTGCTTCAAAGGCACCTGAGTTTGATGTACAGACTGTCTGTTGTGATGATGCTGTACCTGTACCTGAGTTTACTGTACAAACTGTCTGTGATGAAAATGTTCCTGTTACTGTTATAAATGCTTGTGACAATGATGTAGGTAATGCCAATA
This sequence comes from Hyperolius riggenbachi, assembly GCF_040937935.1. NCBI lineage: Eukaryota > Metazoa > Chordata > Amphibia > Anura > Hyperoliidae > Hyperolius > Hyperolius riggenbachi. The sequence continues at coordinate 539,443,781 of NC_090647.1, read as the reverse complement.
TGTGCCATTCTGACAGTGTACCTGTGCTAGCCATACCACGCAGCTGCACTGCTCGGAACCCGAGCTCAGAACAGGTGGAGGGGGTTCCGGCCTCCTCCCCCTCCTCTGACCGCAGGGATGAGACCTTTCAGCCGCTGGCCTCGTGTGACATGAGCCAGTTGGCTGAAACTGACAGCGCCGTATTCTCAGCCGCACTACAAAGTGACCCAAACCTGGAGGTGCTCCGGCAGCAAGCCGCTGAGCCCCTCGCAGACGGGGCCGCTTTCAAGGTGTACTGGGAAGGTGGGAGACTGTACAGTGAGTCTGTACAGCCCCCTACCGGTAGATCACACGCGTATACCAAATGGCTTGTGGTCCCGAGTGCGTTCAGGGGACATGTGCTGAAATCCGCACATGGTAATCCTCTGACAGGGCACTCAGGGGTCCGCAAGACACTCGCCGGTATTCGGAACCAGTTTTATTGGCCCCGGATGAACAGGGATGTAGCAAACTACTGCAGGGCATGTGCCGTCTGTCAGGAGCTGGGAAGGTCCAGGGATTCCCGCGGGGTTCCCTTAGGTCCACAGCCACTTAGCAGGGGAACCCTGCGTGGGCTGGCTGTTGACCTAACCAACCCACTGCCCGTTGTCAGCAGTCCCGGCAGACACCACGTCCGACTGCAGTGGCGCAAACGCCCTGTCCAGAACGGTCCATGTTGGGTCAACCCTGAGGGTAGCAGACCGCGACCGGTCCAGGGGAACCGAGCCACAGGCTCCAATAGGTTTTCCCGCCGTACCGGCAACTCGAGGCCCGTCAGCCAGGTTAGCGGCGCCGCCACACATCTTGCGGATGAGTGGCTGAGCCGCGGACAAGGGGGAGGGCTGTCACGGACGGTTGCGGGGACGCAGGCGCGTCCTGGCACCGCCCGTGAAGTAAAGAACGATCGCACTCGATTCCTGCATCGATTGCGCTTCAGACAGTATCCCTCAGCTAAGACAGATTCCCCAGCTGTTCCTAAGCTACAGTGACAGCCTGGGGGGAAGCTGTTAATTAGCTGGGACATATTCCCTGTGGAAGGCACAATTTCCCTTTTGGCTCTGGGAACCAGGTGACACTTAGCTGATCTCATGGAGATGTTAATTAACAAACCAGGAGTCTTTTCAGAGCCAAGGAAGCTAATCCCAGCAGGGGGCAGACTTAGCGGAACCATTCAGCCAGGATAGGGAAACATAGAGTTATGATCTTTATGCATGTTTTAGAAGTACCATACATCGGAGAAATGTGAAAGTTGTATCATTCTGCTGGTCCGGAGCTTGTGAGTGTTTTGATATTAAATTTGGGCCCCTAGCCTAACCAGAACGCTGGGAATTCCACCGTTTTGTAACCGGGCATGCAAACATGCCCAAGTTTGATATCATATTAATCGGTAGGTTCTGGGGATCGAGAATATGTAATTATTATCTGTGTGCCGGCCGCGCAGGTCGGCCTAGGGAACCTGTCAGGATTATGGATTTGCTAAAGCCCCTGCCCAGGTGTGATTACCATAGTCCGGCCTAGGGGGCCGACTCTGGAAGCCCGCCTCTGAGCTCATCTCCATTAAAAGTGAATGAGCTGCCTGAGAAGTTTTTTCCTCCCTTTTACCATCTTCATGACAATCTGCTGCCAGCCAGAGGACATAGGGCTGGTGGCCATTTTGCTGACCCATCTGAACAAAGAACTCTAAGAACTTGAAACCGTTTTGCTTGAACTTGATTGGAAACCAGAACTCTGATTTTTCCCACAAACAGGACATCTTTCCAGGAACTAAGTATTTTTCTCCCTTCTTTTATTTTTCATACTGGCTATTACTGTTTTCATAATTGTTGATTTTCATAATTGTCTGTATATATTAATTATTTATATTGCTGTGAATAAAAGACTTCCTCCAAGTCATTCACTGTTTCGCTACCCTGCTTATCAGCACACACAGAAATGATCCCGGGTCTCTGAAGATACGCTACTGTTTGTTTGTTGTTGGCTAGACAGAATATCGTGTGTTTAACCGTTTTATTCGCAGGATTAGTCAGTCAGTTAGTGGGCCCCACGGTCCCATAGTAACCGCGGTGGTGGCAGTTTACTCTGAACCAGTAGGTGACGTTGTAATCACCCGTGTCTCACAGGCTCCCTTCTGAGTTGTCTGCGGCTAATTCTTAACGGTTCCTGCGCATTGACTGCGACCAGAGTTCGCACGATCTGTGCGCTGGCACCGTTCAGAAGGCTAAGTGCGGTCAGCCACAAGGGCTCCTGTGACAGGGATGCACATGGAATGGGAGGGGCTGCTGTACATGAATGCATACCTCCCAACTTTTTGAAATGAGAAAGAGGGACACATAAGCCATGCCCCTGCCACACCCCTAGCCACGCCCCCGCCACACCCCTAGTCACGCATACCATAAATATTTCATAAGAAAAAATATGTTTTATAATTCAAACTACACTGGCCCTTTCTATCCTGGTTCATTTTCCTTCATTTTAACATTTTAAAAGTAGTAATATATCAATTTAATGGATGGGAATAAAGTTTAGAGTCAATCAAACACATTTTTTAGTAGAAAAACATATATATTTACATAGAAAGAGGGACAAAGTCCTGAAAAAGGGGCAAATGAGGAGGAAAGAGGGACAGAGGGACAGGGCTCCCAAAGAGGGACTGTCCCTCCGAAAGAGGGACAGTTGGGAGCTATGTGAATGTTACACATGGAAGAAGGGGCTGCACATGGCATGGGAGGGGCTGCTGTACATGGATGTTACGCATGGAAGAGGGGGCTGCACATGGAGTGAAAGGGGGCTGCTGTACATGGATGATACACATGGAAGAGGGGGCTGCACATGGCATGGGAGGGACACTGTTGTACATGGATGATACACATGGAAGAGGGGGCTGCACATGTAATGGGAGGGGCTGCTGTACATGGATGATACACATGGAAGAGGGGGCTGCACATGGCATGGGAGGGGCTGCTGTACATGGATGATACACATGGAAGAGGGGGCTGCACATGGCATGGGAGGGACACTGCTGTACATGGATCATACACATGGAAGAGGGGGCTGCACATGTAATGGGAGGGGCTGCTGTACATGGATGATACACATGGAAGAGGGGGCTGCACATGAAATGGGAGGGGCTGCTGTACATGGATGATACACATGGAAGAGGGGGCTGCACATGGAATGGGAGGGGCTACTGTACATGGATGATACACATGGAAGAGGGGGCTGCACATGGAATGGGAGGGGCTGCTGTACATGGATGATACACATAAAAGAGGGGGCTGCACATGAAATGGGAGGGGCTGCTGTACATGGATGTTAAACATGGAAGAGGGGGCTGCACATGGAATGGGAGGGGCTGCTGTATATGGATGTTAAACATGGAAGAGGTGGCTGCACATGGAATGGGGGTGCTGCTGTACATGGATGTTACACATGGAAGAGGGGGCTGCACATGGAATGGGAGGGGTGCTGCTGCACATGGAAGCGGAGCCACAACATACTTGGCCTAGGGGCACAGAAAGTATAAATCCATCCTTGCCAGTCCGTGGCAGAGAGGGCGAGCTGGAGCAGTGTGAGGAGAGGCAGCCAGTGACAGGTGCTGACAAGTGGAAGTGGATTAGCTGAGGAATGCACACAGCTCTAGAGATGTCAGAGCTCCCAGATCTCCCAGGCTTCAGGGAAAGTGTGAAACAAAGACACCCAGAGCCCGTGGCACAGCCGCCGTGCTACCGAGCCGCCAATGCCCGGGCGGCCCAGGAATGTCTTCTATACAGCGGGGCATGCTGGCACATGTAGCTCTGGCTATTATAAGTTTACTGTTTGGCTGACATTGGAGATGACACTTGTATTGCTTCTTGTCTGGCATCTGACCAGTGGCCTATATATAGATGCCAGGGCAGTCTGGAAGATTTCTGCCATCTTTTTCCACCAGCGATGAGGACGAGAGGCTATATTATTCATTTATGTGTATGATATAGGCCTATTTGGAATATATAAATAACTGGTGCTATAATTAGAGCTGTCCTGCGTTGCTGACATCACCGTCTGCATGCTTTTCCAGGGCAAGCGTTGGGTGAGTCTCGTTCACACCGCATACGTTGCGTTATACTGTTCAGCAGATCGAGGCACCTCCAGTGCATTTCAATGGTCCTGTTTACTGGATGTTTGGTTTGAAACTGTTTGCATGTGAGTGTGCAAAGGGTTGATTAATTTTGCAGGTTTATTTGCCACACCCCCTTTGGCATCTTCACCATACCTTATTTTCACAACTTTACCCCCAGCGGTGCGGATTTCTCCGTCCCTTTTTCCACCCTGTTAACACCAAGGGACGGAGAAATCCGCAGCTGACGCCGCTCCCGCCGCTGTCCGCGCTCCCACTCGCTCGTCTGCGCGGCCCCGCGCTCGTGCACACCGCCGCCCGCTCGTTTGGAGATCAATGAACGGGAAAAACCTTTCCCGTTCGTTGATCTCTGCCCCCCCGCAATGATCGGCTGCTTCTATGAGAGGCAGCGATCATTGTGAGAAAAAAACAGTTTCCCAGCCTCCTAACCCTTCCTGCAAGCGTACTTCCTGTACGCTTGCAGGTCGCATAAGCAAAAAGTTACTGTGGCCATCTTGTGGCCAAATAGTAAAACTACACCCTAAAGCATTTTTCATATACAAATACATTACTTTTACACTAAAAATTAACTCATTACCTCCCACACTCCCCAATTATTTTTTTTTGTAATTAAAAAAAAAAAATGTACAATTAAAAAAAATACATAAATAGTTACCTTAGGGACTGAACTTTTTAAATATTTATGTCAAGAGGGTATAACACTGTTACTTTATAAACTACGGGCTTGTAATTAGGGATGGACGCAAAACTGAAAAAAATGCACCTTTATTTCCAAATAAAATATTGGCGCCAAACATTGTGATAGGGACATAATTTAAACGGTTTTATAACCGGGACAAATGGGCAAATACATTTCATGGATTTTAATTACAGTAGCAGGCATTATTTAAAAACTATAAAGTCAGAAAACTGAAAAATAATACATTTTTCCCACGTGTTTTACTATTTTCCCATTAAAACACATTTAAAATAAAATAATTCTTGGCATAATGTCCCACTTAAAGAAAGCCTAATTGGTGGCGAAAAAAACAAGATATAGTTAATTTCATTGTGATAAGTAATGATAAAGTTATAGGCGAATGAATGTAAGGAGCGCTGAAAGGTGAAAATTGCTCTGGTGCTCAAGGGGTAAAACCCCTCAGTTGTGAAGTGGTTAAAGTGACACTGAAGCGAAAAAAAAAACTTGATGATATAATGAATTGTATGTGTAGTACGGATAATTAATAGAAAATTAGTAGCAAAGAAAATAGTCTCTTATTTTTATTTTCAGTTATATAGCTGTTTTTCTATAACATTGCATCATTCTCTAATATTTGCAGTTTACAAATTACACTACACTACAACTAATGACCCTTTGAACTTCCTGGCAGAAAAACCTTAAGTAAACAAGAAACAGTGAGAGACAGGTTGAGATAAGTGCTTCAGAAAATAGCACTGCTCTCTGACTAAATTAGTCGGAGAGCTCAGAGAAGCTCTTTTACATAGAAAACAACTGGAGTTTCTTAACTCTTCCTGTACTGGAAACAATATTAGACTCAAATCTTTGCTACTAATGTTTTATTTCTTAGCTGTACTACACATACGAGTCATTATATCACGAGTTTATTTTCACTTCAGATTCCCTTTAAAGTGGACCTGAACTCTTGCACAGGACAGAAGGAAAACATAGAGAAATGCACCCTGTATGTATTTAGAGAGTTTAGCCTGTTTAATCTCGCCTCATTTGTGACTAATCACAAGTTGTAATCTGATCTCTCCCCTGTGCCACATGACTGCCATGGCAGAGATGGCAGATAAGCTCATTTCAAAGCACAGCATGTTAACAATATCTCTGCTTCCTTGAATCAGGAAGTAGACACACTACAGATTTAATGCAGGATTTGTATCAGCTGTAACAAAGACATTTTTTTAAAGGTTATTGTTGTGCTGTTGTCTATCTTTCAGAGCAGAGAGGACACTCTGAGTTCAGGCCTGCTTTAAAGAGGAACTCCAGTGAAAATAATGTAATAAAAATGTGCTTCATTTTTACAATAATTATGTATAAGTTATTTAGTCAGTGTTTGCCCATTGTAAAATATTTTAAATCCCTGATTTATATTCTGCCATTTATCACACGGTTACCTTTTATTACTGTTGGCAGGTGATGTAGCTGCTGCATGGTTTTTTGGCAGTTGAAAACAGCTGTAAACAGCTATTTCCCACAATACAGCAAGGTTCACAGACAGGAAACTGCCAAGAGTACGTACTATTCTTGTTTCCTGTGGGAGGGGTTTCACCACAATATCAGCCATACAGCGCCCCCTGATGGTCTGTTTGTGAAAAGGAATAGATTTCTCATGTAAAAGGGGGTATCCGCTACTGATTGGGATAAAGTTTAATTCTTGGTCGGAGTTTCTCTTTAAGTAGTGTTATAATCAAATTTAAGCTATGGTCTAAAGCTAAACAGATAAAACGATGTGACCATTTTTTTTAAAGTACTGGAAGGGTTAAAATGCTGCAAGCCAGTTTTCCCACGGGGGAGGGGGGTGCACACAGCCCAGCCCTGCATCCGCGGGCCAAATTAAGTGGCCAAGCGGTATCTAGTCTATGGCTTAAAGTATTAGAGGCAGTGGATCAGCAGGACAGCCAGGCAATGTGTATTGTTTAAGGGGAAATAACATATGTCAGCCTTCACATCCCTCTCACCTTCAAGAAAGTCGGTAGCCCACATAAAACGTGTTGATCAATTTCCAATGAATTTCGAAGGGTAAATTACCCTTCCTCCTGTTTTTACCCCGACTATACATTAAGCCCGTTACATTAATGCGCACTCGAACAGTTGTGCAGATAGTCTATGTAGGTGCTAAGTAAACCAAGGGTCTTATCTACAGTATTTGCCATAAATACCTCACAATCCTTGCAAGATCCCTTTTAATTAATGAGGAACTCCAGTGAAAATAATGTAATAAAATTACACAATAATAAAATCTTTCCTCTCCCTGAATTACATTCAGATATTTATCACATGGTGGCATTTTTACTGCTGGCAGGTGATGCCACTGGAAAGAGATGCTGCTTGCCTTTTTTTGGCAGTTTGAAACAGCTGTTATTTCCCACAATGCAACAAGGCTCCCACAGTGTGATGTCAGAACCTCAGAGATTTGAGGCGCTGACATCACACTGTGGGGGTGGGGGGGGGGGGGTTCACCACAATATCAGCCATACAGAGCCCCCTGATGATCCATTTCAGAAAATTAAAAGATTTCTAATGGGAAAGAGGGTATCAGCTACTGATTGGGATGAAGTTCGATTCTTGGTTACGGTTTCTCTTTAATGTATCTGGATGACACTTGTATTTGCAAAAAAAGATCCTGCCTTCTGATTGCATGTTCTAATATTGTCAGTCAGTAACAGAGTCTGAAGAAGGCTTAATAGCTAAAAGCTCACTGTTTTTCTTTTAAATTAGCCAATAAATGTTATTATCCTGATTCAAAACTTCCTGTTTGTAAAATATGAGCTCTAGTCTGCAGCAATGCTTTGCTACTAAGATAAGGAATTACACACACAGGGTTTCTCTCCCTCCTGCCTTTTTCCCCTCCCCTTGCTTGTAGAGTTGTCAGACGCAGGTTGGGGACTGGAATGATTTGTCTGTGATCTCTCCACACAGGAGCAGCTTGCTAGCAAGTAAGGATCAAAGCACCCCAGCCAAATACATCTGTAGGTAACTTTGCTTCTATAATACCACCATCATTTAGACAATATGCTCCGCTCAAAAGCCTTTGAATTCTGGTTCCTACCATTGCTGAACTAGTTAGTCTTAAATTTATCACCTGAATTAGGCAAAAAATATCTAAAGTTCGCCATACAAACATCGATTTTGACTATCCAAATGGGCAACGCAGCCAGCCATTGTGCCTCCTTTGTGCCCCCCCCCCCCCCAAAAAAAAATTAACTAAGGCTGGAGCCGCCACTAGCGTATGTAGGTTTGTGCAGCCCATGCAAGTGTACAGTGTGGCTGTACTGCGCAAGCGCAGGCCTACATTCGCAGATGCGTAAACTATGCGCACACGCAGTTTGTGTAGCTTACATACCTGCGTGTGGCCGCACATGCGCACACCAGATATGGAAGCAGGCGGAGGGTGCAGTGACTCTGCCATTTTATTAGGTAAGATAGTCTCTATCAGGGCCGGATTTAGGCCAAGGCCGCCTAGGCCATGGCTTAGGGCACCACAGGAGCAAGGGCACCAAAGCAGCAGGCTAAACTGGTGCAGCATTTGCTAGCTTGCATACGCTGCAGTGCAGGGAGATCAGGCTAGCGCCTGACTACTGTACTCTGCTGCCAGCCCCCTGTGCAGGGGCTGCCCAGCTCTCTGTGCACGTTGGCATTGTGGTGTGCAGCTACAGACTTGGGAAGCATTGCAAAGTAGCAAGTGGAGGAAGTGGAATAGCAGCTGCCAGTCACTCACATCTCCGCTCGTCTCCAACGTACAAGCTTCCTCTTCCCCTCTGACTCCATTGGAGGGACAGATGCACAGCGGCGGCTGATGGAAACGGAAGGGAAGAGGAAGCTTCTGTGCTGGAGATGAATGAAGATGTGAGTGATACTGATGGCTGCTGCGGTGTGGAGGCGAGCTGGCTACCTATACTGAAAGGGGGTGGGAAAGGGAGAGATTAAGGGAGTCATTTGGTTACCTATACTGGAGGAGGAGGAAGGTGGTCATTTGGCTACCTATACTGGAGGGAAAATGGGGAAGGCAGTGCTGGGCCGAAATTACGCATGAGCGTAATTACGCATCGTAATTCAATGTAAATTTACGCGTAAGCGTTACGCATAACTTACGGTCTTATGCGTAATTATTTACGCGTAAGACCGTAAGTGGTATCGTAATTACACTGTCTACCGTAATTGCTAGGCATGCGTAATTTTACGAACACTTACGCGTAATTTTACGCGTAATTACTAACGTAAAATCTCCCATTTTCTAAGAGTAGCCAATCAGTCAACATCCTAAGCAACCAATAGTATCTTCTCCCGCCCTTCAGTATAAGCGTACGTTTTGACGCATACGAATGATATGTACGCAATAACTGTCACATTGACGGCTATTGCGTACATATCGTCCGCATGCGTCAAAAAATACGCATTAATGGTTATTACGGCACTACGCGTAACATCGTAGTGTAAGCGCCTTCATTACGGTATCCTTACGCGTAATTGCGTAAGTTTACGCGTAATTACAGTGATGTACCGTAGATAATTTCCTACGTCGTAACCGTAATTGCGTAATGCGTAATAGCGTAAAATTACGCGTAATGATCCGTAAGCGTAGATTTTTCCATTACGAGCAGCACTGGGGGAAGGGTCATCTACCTATACTCAACGGGGGCGGCTGGTGAGAGTGGCCTTGGGCGGTGAAGAGTACAAATCTGGCCCTGGTCTCTCTAGGACACTAGCAGACCTCCCCATATACTTCTTTATAAATTGTCCCCTCAGTAAGTCTGGCCAAGTACATGTTGACAGGAATGGAAGAAGACCACACGGGAATCTCTGTACAGACATGGCTGTTTCCATCTCTTATACATAAAACATCCACCTCCTCTACAGAGAACATAACAGCAATATATATCCTTTAAATCCTCCTCAGCAAGTTAAATCCTCTCGGCTTTCTCATTGGCCTACAGAGCCATTGCTGTGTCTCCCAGCCCCGCCCCCCCTCTTCAGAGCTGGATGCTGATATATATGTGGAGTAATCTGTTATGAGGCGCAGATCTGTTAGATTTCCTGCAGCTCAGGCTCCTCATCCAGGCCCAGCGCAGAGCCATCGCTGTCTCCCAGCCCCGCCTCCCCTCTTCAGAGCTGGATGCTGATATATATGTGGAATAATCTGTTATGAGGCGCAGATCTGTTAGATTTCCTGCAGCTCAGGCTCCTCATCCAGGCCCAGCGCAGAGCCATCGCTGTCTCCCAGCCCCGCCCCCCCTCTTCAGAGCTGGATGCTGATATATATGTGGAGTAATCTGTTATGAGGCACAGATCTGTTAGATTTCCTGCAGCTCAGGCTCCTCATCCAGGCCCAGCGCAGAGCCATCGCTGTCTCCCAGCCCCCCCCCCCCCCCTCTTCAGAGCTGGATGCTGATATATATGTGGAGTAATCTGTTATGAGGCACAGATCTGTTAGATTTCCTGCAGCTCAGGTTCCTCATCCAGGCCCAGCGCAGAGCCTATCGCCAGACATATTAACGGCTTCGCATATTTATGTCTGCGCAGCGCCAGCAGCATAAACACAGCTTTACACCAATTCTCTAGCAATAACACAGATAAAAACAGGCAATAAAACTCAATTTTCTATTAAACACTTTCTTTTCCTTCTCGCATTGGGGCTGATTTATGAAAATTGGGGGGAAAAGTGAAGGATAAGTTACATAGCAAGGCCGGTGGAAGCCCTTCTCTTGTGGGAAAAGGAACTTTGGCAAAGGCGCTATAGCCAGGTTTTTAAAGCGGATCTTTAACCTATGATTGAACTTCATTCCAATCAGTAGCCGATACCCTCTTTCCCATGAGAAATCTTTACCTTTTCTCAAATAGATCATCGGGGGGGTCTGTATGGCTGATATTGTGGAGAAACCCCTCCCACAGTGTGATGTCATGACCATGGTTCTGACAGTTTGCTGTCTGTGAACCTCGTTGCATTGTGGGAAATGATGGCTTTTTCGAGCTGCTAAGAAAGAAGTATCTCCCTCTATGCAGAGTGCTTTGAGCTTTTTTTTTTTTAATTGCTATTGTATTCAAAAGCGCTGTAAAAGTGCTTGTGTTATGAAATCCTATGAGTGTTCTCACATGAGCGATGATTTTTCTCTCCAGTCGCAAACACAGCTCCTGCACCATTTTATGAGCATTTGTACTTCAATGCAAGCCGGTATAGAAAAATCGCTTTGAAAGCGCCTTAGAACAGAGATTTTGTGAGCGTGTTTCAAGCAAAAGTACTTTAAAGACATTCAGTTCCAGGTCAAAGATTGCACTTCCTGTATGTCTGCAAAAAGAAAATCCAAACACGCTTACAGAATCATTTTCAAAAAATCCACTGGTAATCGCTTCAAACAAGTCGCCCACAAAACGGCTTAGCAGTTGTGATTGCGCTTATGATTTGTAGTATGAACTAGGCCTAAATGAACATTCCGTGCAGATCACCTGGCAGCGGCAGGACTAAAGATGTCACCATCGGTGATCAGTGTCAGAATGTAAATTAGGGTGGGGGAAGATTTTACAATGGGCAAACACTGACTAAATAATTTATAAATGAATATTGTAAAAAATGAGCAATTTCATGTCATTTTCACTGCAGTTCCTCTTTAAAGGGATTCAGTGCTGACTATATTAAAAAAAGTTTTATACATACCTGGGGCTTCCTCCAGCCCCATCCGCACAGATCGCTCCCACGCCGCCGTCCTCCGCAGCCTGCGGCTTAGGGAACCAGGTCCCTGAACTTCAGCCAGTCGGAGCGAGTCTACGCAGGAGAAGTGCGCTCTCTACGTATCTCTCTAGCAGCTGCTGGAGAGATACGCAAAGAGCACACTTCTCTTACATCAGACTGGCTCCGAATGACGGAAGGGACAGGACCCGGTACCGAAGCTGCAGACCGCGGAGGACGGTGGCGTGGGAGCGATCCAGGCGGATGGGGCTGGAGGAAGCCCCAGGTATGTATGACACTTTCTAATATATTCAGCTCTGAGTCCCTTTAAGGCTGGGAAAACACTTAAAATGGACCTAAACGTAGAACTTTCTCTCTGCTCTCAAAGATTAGCCACAGCATGATAATCTTTATGGGGAAAAATATTCATTACAATTAATGGAAATCTTAAAATATGCCTGATGTTTTATTTGGTTTCACTTTTGAAGAAGACACTGAAAGGGTTAAGCCTCAGTGTTTACTGTATGGAGAGAGCTGCCTAGGCAGAGCTCTCCTGCTAGTGGAGCTATGGGCCCCAGTGCAAATTTTACATTGGGCCCACTAAGCACTCTGTACACAACAATTGATATAGCGCACTAAAACTTACCAAGGACAGCCAAAGTATAAGAGGTGCAAGAAGGGGATGGGGAACAGTTTGTTAATGATTACTACTATTCAAAGCCTCTATAGAAGTGATTATTACCAGCACATAACCAATAAAGAGCTAATACTCTGGTTGAGGGAGGGCCCTACCAAGGGCCCCAAGTGCCCAAGTGCAGGTGCAACATCTGCAACCCAAATTGCTATGCCACTGTCTCCTGCGGTCTATTCACAGTTGCTGATAAGAAGTAATTAAACACTAGCTGATTGCCCGGCGTTGCCCGGGTATGTATTTGGCTGGTGTTGGTTCCGCCTACTTTTTCTAACCCTAACACACAATTACTCACTGACCAAGTTTGTTAGCTTTGTGGTCTTTGGTATCAATAATCTGCATTGAAATGAAACAAATCTGATAGGCTGTGTGTGGCTCCACCCCCTTTTCACCCTTTTCACCCAATAACCAACTGTACCAGGTTTGAGGCCTGTGCCATTAACGGTTCAAGAATGGTAGCAATTACATATTCCCCTTGAAAAGCAACAGGTGAAGTTTGATTCACTTTTGTAGGCTCCACCCACTTTTCTGAATGTTAATCCCAGTCACCCAGTGACCAACTGTGCAAAGTTTAAAAACCCTGCCATTTAATTCTTCCCTTGACCTAATCAGTTCATCATAAATTTTCCCCGAACCATGGCATTTATGCTCGAATTCCAGAATTTTTATAGATTCCAGAAGTTTTTGTATATTGCTGTTCCTTTCCCTATGCTTTCTACAACTATGTTTTATGAAAACCCCTCTTAGGACACATTTTAGTGTGTCCCACAGAGTGGCCTCACTCATTCCAGGAGATCTATTCTCCTTGTAAAAATTACTTATTGTAATTTCAATGTCCTTTAAAACTTCCATATCACTAAGCAATTCATTATTGAGTTTCCAGTTATATATTCTAGTTGGAGCCATATTTAATTTTATATGGATAGAGACCGGGGCATGATCCGAAAATGTAAACCTACCAATCTCGGAGTCATAAAAGTCGTCTATCTGATCTTGATTCACAAGAAACAAATCCAATCTGGTATAAGTATCATAACCCTAGAATAAAAGGAATAATCTCTATTGTTACCATTTAACACTCTCCAAACATCAATAAGCTTATTAGAGTTTAACGTTTTTAAAAGCCTGTTCCGGTTTCTAGAGGAGATAGCAGACCCTCCCTTAGAACTATCAATACTTGGGTCCATTACCATATTAAAGTCTCCGCCTATGATCAATTGGCCCTTCCCCAATTCCTCAATCTTACGAAGGCTGTTACAAATAAAGTCTACTTGACCAGAGTTTGGTGCATAAAGATTGGCCAAAGTTAGATTACAACCATCAATCTTCACCACCAAGATTAATAATCGGGCCTTTTCATCAGAGTATGAATTCATTATCTCAATATCTAGTCTGGAATTCATTAAAATAGCTACTCCTGCCGACTTCCTTTCTCTGCTTGAATTCATCACCCATCTATACTCTTTATTTCCAAGAAAGGGGATTTTATTTTCCCTAAAATGGGTTTCCTGTAAAAAGGCAACATCAACTTTATTTTTTTTTAGTTCATAAATTACTCGAGTTCTTTTCTGTCCCGAGTTCGCTCCCTTAATATTATAAGTTATTACTTTAATGGAATTAGACATTTAAAAAAGTCGAAAGAAGTTAAGCTCTAGGAATGGATAAGATCCATTAAGTAACCTGTGAGGGAGATACACATAATCTTCCACAGTGCCTTCATTTACTACACTAATCTGTTCATTATTCATTAAAATCTGCGATAATAATGTCCCAACAGTTGCTAAATTAACAATGACAACATCCAAAAAAACAAAACAAAAAAAGACAAGAGTGTGAGTAGAGGAGAAAATATCTAAAAAAGTACTGGTTGTCTTGCCATAAAAGGCCCATTTTAGGCAACCAGATAGTGTCCCACGACACCCCATTCCCTTGATTGGATGTTAAGAACACCCCAGGGATTAAATTCTCCGAAAAGAAGAGAGGAAAAAAGGGCCGCGGGCGAGAAAAGCAAATCTACAAGAGCGAGAAACATTCATATTCACTTTATATTTCTCATCTTCACCTCACCGTTGCTGCCATTTCACCACCTCAAGATCCATCGCATTTATGGAGGAGGTGTAAGTGCATTCCCAGCCCGCCAGATGGATTGGTGTGAGATTCAATTTTAGCATAAAAGGAGCAATTGGTTCGTAATCTTTCAGACTAATGGTATGGCCCTCATGCTGGACGATTAAGGCTAGAGGGTATCCCCATTTATAATTTATATTCTTTTCTCTAAGTATATCTAATAATGGTTTAAGCAGCCTTCTTCTTGCTAGTGTGCGAGGAGATATATCCTGATAGAATTCAATTTTAAGATTGTCAAAATGAATAGATTTTTGTTGCCTGGCCTTTAGAAGTATACGCTCCTTCAGTGGAAATGATTGCAGTCTACATAACACGTCCTGACACAATCCATTATTCGTATGTCTTACCCTGCCAATTCTATGAGCTCGGTCCATTTCTATAACATCAGGAGCATCTTCCCCCAACACCTGTTTAAAAAGCCTTCCGGTTATTTCTAATAAGTCTTGCTGAGGAGAATTAGCCAGTAACCCGCAAATTTTTATATTATTACGTCTACTGCGGTTTTCCAGATCGTCTATTTTGCTGGTAATATCTGAGAGTTGTTTAGTGTTACGCTCTGTCCCTTCTGAATTAAATTTTACAGTCGCAGACAGTTTGCCCAGATCATTCTCAACTGCCAAGACCCGATCATTAAGATCAATAATTGCTTCTTTGATGGGTTTAATCTCATTCTTAATCGTTTCCTGAATGATAGATTGCATAGAGATTTTAAAGTTCTCAGTGAAATCTGAAAACAGTTGTTTAAAGTATCCTTCAGTCAGTGAGGTTTCAGTATTTCTTTCCAGCAGTTTGGCTTCAGCTGCGGAAGTTGTTTCCCCTTGCTCCTTCAACCCAGATTTCGGGCTCTGACAGGGTTTCGCCATATCGACACCACAGCTACTAATTTGATTTTCTCTTATCGACCTGAATTTCGGGGAGTTGCAGAGGTCCGCAATACGCCTATAGTGATTAGAGACGTCTGCTGGAGTGATTAGGCTGGCAGGTGAACTATTCGCTAAAGTATTGGCGTTTTCCCTCGGAAGCGACCGCTCCAAGGGAGAGTCGGAAGCAGATTGACCAGTGCTGGTAGGAGCAGCGAATCCAAAACTGGTCAATTTTTTCTCTTTAACGTTAAATTTAGCCCTTTGTCTAGTAGCATTAGCCATAAATAATAGAGTCTTAATATACTTAGTGAAAAGTAGGAGGTAGCAGCATAGAATAGGCCTATAGCAGGGTGCACATCTATTCCTTACTAAACCTCGTCAATCAAAAACACCACATTTAATGAGAAACCTATAAAAAGTGTTCTTTTGTAAGAGCATTAACTCATTGTTGGGTTTTCAAATAATAAAAAACAAAGAAAAAAGAAAAAATAATCGTTTGTAAGAGCATTAACTCATTAACTCATTAACTCATTATGGGATTTTCAAATGGTATTGCAAGAGTATTGCAGATGAAAAAAAAAAAAAAAAAGGCCTTATCACAGTATATCACAGTATATCAGTATATCACAGTATATACACAGCATACAACGGTACAGCTATCACCAATACAGCGGTGAGCTAGCTCCAGCATCACCAGTATACAATATACTGTTATCGCCAGCTTCCCCAGCTCTGTTGTACATATAATGTTACAGACCAGCACCCACTTATTGTCAGCCGCACAGTCTTATCTGTCCTATCTATCTATCTATCTGACACAGTAGCAGTGGCAGTGTTAACCTTCTTTGGTCATCTCTGACATCCGTCACAGCTGTAACCACAATAAACATTCAACATTCTACATTACAGGTCAGGCTCAACAGGCACGGCAGACCCGGCAGACTCTCAAAATGGCTAACCGAAACAACCACTGCCCTCCTTGACACAGCCCCAGCAGCCCACACCGCAGATCCACCTCCGTTCAGTAGCCGCTCACAGAATCAAAGAGCAGGATCAGAGCGAAGATCAGCCCTCCGAACAGATCCCACCAAACAAAACCCAGTCACGCAGGCTCTCACAGATGCGCACGGGCACTCAGGCTCCCTAATATAGCCACCCGCAGTCAGGCTCGCAGGCTCATTTCACCGCTGTCACCGCAATCATCACAGTCACAGTCGCCCGCTACTCAGTTCGCTCGACCCCGCCACCACCATCCTCACCATCCTCACCATTCGGATCACCGCTACAAAAACGACGCGCAGCTCCCAGCAAGCTCCCAGCAAGCTCTCCTGCCACACACTGCCACACACTGCCAGCTCCGCCTAGCTCCGCATCAATAACCGTCCATCAACCACAACTGACCGTTACTAGCCTGAACTGCTCGTAATACACCGCCTTACACCGCGCTGCACATGTATCGCCTCACCTCCTCTCCATACAGCGCCGCCGGGCCCCCCCCAGGTCTCACCACCTCTCCGCTTGCTGCTTGCCGCTTCAGGATCAGCTGCAGGTTTTCACTTTTTCAAGACGCCAACCGTATGCTAGACCAGCAAGCCTTGAGGCCCCAGCATAATCCCCGCTGACACCAGCTGATCCCAGCCTCTCGTCTCGTCCGCCCCTCCCCTTCCTCTCACTTCCTCACTTCCTCACACCCTCATCCCTTCCCTTAATTTGCCCCATTAAAAAAGGCAGATAATGTAAAAAACACAAACACATGAAAAATACATGCAAATGCAAAATGCACACATACAAAAATGCAATTTAAAAAAAATACAAAACACAATTTGAAACCTGCAAAATGCACAGAAAAATGCAGAAACCTTATGGTTTTCAACACGGACAAGTGTGCTCCCTGCTTTAAAAAAACTTTTTTTTAAAAGAATTAAATGGCCTTCTCAATACAAAATGTGTTAATATATATAATAAGTCTCAAAAATTGTATGCAATTGGCCTTAACAGACCTGGGAAGTTTATGGCAGAACATCTTCGCCGGGAAAAAGCAGAGAAATTTATTGAAAAAATTCTAAAACCGAATGGCAGTTGGGCAAATAGCACCCAAGATATAGCTAATACTTTTTACAACTATTATAGTAAGCTGTATACAAGAGACCCTCCTGTTGCAGAGAATCTAGTTACTGAATTATTTAAATCAGTGAGTCTTACTCAGGTCAAGGAAGAGGATATTGAAAATCTAGACTCTCCTATAAACAGCCAGGAATTCCTTGATATAGTGTCGAGTCTGGAGAATAACAAAAGCCCTGGTCCTGATGGATTTACAGCAGAATTTTATAAAAGATTCTCTAAAGATTTAGCCGAACCATTCTGTATTATGACGAATGATAATCTTACATCAGTTACGTTTTCTCATTCTACAAATACCGCGGCTATCTCTGTGTTACATAAGGAGGGAAAACCGAGGACAGTCTGTGAAGGCTATCGCCCAATTTCGATTATTAATATCGATGTTAAGATATATTCCAAAATTCTTGCATCTAGATTAGAAGCAATAATGGAATCAATTTTGGGGGGGCAGCAATCTGGTTTTCGGAAAGGCAAACATTCTCGAGATAATATCTATGCCATCTGCAGTTTTATTTATAGTTGCCAGAATACTCATACAGAAGCTGTCCTGGTAAGTCTGGATGCCGAAAAGGCTTTCGATATGGTTTCCAGGGATTTTTTATTTACGGCTCTGAGAGAATACGGTCTGGGGGTAAACTTGATAGAACGCATACAAAAATTGTACTTGAACCAGTATGCATTTGTGAAGACTAACGGTTTCCCTTCTGAGGAATTTCCGGTTTCTAGGGGAGTCCGCCAGGGCTGTCCTCTATCTTCGTACCTTTTCAATTTGGTTATAGAGGTATTGATTCAATTAGTTCAGAGAGACGACACGATCCATGGACTGGTCCAGAACCATATGACAGTCAAAGTCCTGGCATATGCTGACGACTTAATGTTGTTGCTTACTGATCCGAGTAACTCTTTTCCTAGCGCCATGGAGCATGTTCTGAGTTTTGGCAAGATATCGGGATTTAAGATCAATTCTGGTAAAACAGTAGTTTTGGATCTAAATTGTACTCCTGCAACAAAAAAACTTATAAGTGGTAGATTTAGCGTGGGTTGGAATAATAAGTTTGTGAAATATCTTGGTATAAAGATTGACAAGAATCTGAATAATCTTTTCCATCTCAATTATGGGAGTATGATTTCTGAGTGCAGAGCGCTTTTAAACAATTGGGATCGACCCTGTTTCAACAGTATAGGCAGGGTAGCCATCATCCAGATGATGATAACACCCAGAATGATGTTTCTATTTCAGAATCTGCCGATTTCGGTTCCAAAACTGTGGTTTAAAGACTGCCACAGATTATTTCAGGAATTCATATGGCACAAAAAAAAAGCTAGAATTTGTTACAGAACTTTAACAAAGGATAAACATCATGGAGGTTTAGGAGCTCCTGATTTATACAATTACTACCTAGCTGTCCATCTGAGTAGGGTTCTGGCCTGGCGATTGGATGATCCGACAAATATATGGTCTAAATTGGAGCTAGGATGGATCGATAATAACATTGTATCCTCTTGGAACCCTAAAATATTATATACATCTTCTAAATGTATTTCACATCCTTTAATAAAACCAACTATAATTGCGCTTTACAGCCATATTAGACCCAAAAAGGGTGCTATGAGGATATCTCCAATTTTATCCCTGCAAAGCTTAGGAATACCGCAACTCAGAGACAGGGTATGGCTATCCAGACTAGGTTTGACAGAGAGCTCCACTCTTGGTGAGCTGACCCAATTGGTTGAATCAAACACGGCAGAGGGGTCGTCTATCCAAGTTCATAGAGATCCTCTGGAGGCCTTTTTTATGACCCAAGCACGAAGCATATTGGGCAGTTTAAAAAAAGAATTTGGCGAGTTACGATCCCCACCAAATGAATTAGAAGACTGGTTTATCAAGAAGATAGTTCCTCCTAAAGTGGTATCTAAGATCTATGATATTCTTCAAAAGGGGGAAGAAGCCGAGCGTCTGCCTATTCTTAATAGGTGGGAGCGCGACCTTAAGACATCGATAAGTGATCAGGAATGGAAACATATCTTAGATAGAATATGGTCCTCAAAAATACCTGCATGCCAATTAATCCAATACAAACTGGTGATGCAATGGTATCACACCCCAAACAGATTTAAAAAAGGAGTAGAAAACTCGGCAAAGGTCTGTTGGAGATGTAAAGACCCTGCACCGAATTACAATCATATGTGGTTCTACTGTCCAAAAACTCACCAGTTTTGGAATTACATTTTTAAGTATATTAATGAATATTTTGATCTCAATCTTGACACCACTATATTTACGGCATTATTTGGCTGCGGAAAGGATAGGGGCAATGGTATAGAAGATGACGCCATGTGTAAACTTGTGAATCTTGCATTACTGGTAGCGCGAAAGATGATTGCAGAACAATGGAAAACGCTAACTATGCCTAGCCTGAAGGAATGGAGGGATAGGGTATCATTCTATTTAAGATTGGAGGAAAGTAATGATGCAGATATGCTGGTTGATCATTCGGATTCTCCCGTAAATGTCTGCGGATTATGGTTCTCCATACAGGAAAAATAGTTTTGGAGGGATAATTGTGTTTTGCTAATAGAGAGATATCAAGGGGATACAATATGCAGTTAGAATATTACTACACTGTCTGAGCTGTGACTGATGGTTGCCTTTTTTGTTATTTCTTGTATGTCTATGTCTGTCTGTCGGCCTTTGTTTGCTTCTTTTTTTTTTTGTTTTGTTTTTTTTTTTTTTTGTTTTTTCTTCTCTTTTTTTTCCTCGTCTTCACTTCTTTTTTCCTTGTTTGATTTGACTTATAATAGTGCATGTATTAATTGGTCTAAAATATGAATATTTATAAATAAACACTTAAGCAGACTATGATGCAAAGTTGGCCCAAGCAAAAGAGCACGCTGATGAAGCTGATTTTATATAGCTTGGGCCCCGTTATGAAACGGAATAAGCTGATTGTCTGTAAAATAAAAAAAAAAAAAAAAAAAAAAAAAAAAAAAAAATGCCATTAACAGTGTAAGAATGGCTGCAGTTTACATTTTCCCAGTGAAATTTGTATTTGTCTCCACCCACTGATGACGCGGCATTGCCCGGGTATGTATTTGACTGGTGTTGGCTCCGCCCATTTTCTAACCCTAACACACAAACACTCAATGACCAAGTTTGTGAGCTTTGGGGTCCTTGGCATCAATAATTTGTATATTCCCATAGAAATTAAACAAATCAGGCTGTTTGTGGCTCCACCCCTCTCCAGCATTTGAACCCCAGTCACCCAATGACCAACTGTAGCAGGTTTGAGGCATCTGCTATTAACAGTGTAAAAATGGCAGCAATTTAAATATTCCACTTGAAAATCAACAGGTGAATTTTGATTGGCCATTATAGGCTCCACCCACTTCCCCTGAATATTAATCTCAGTCACTCAGTGATCATCTGGGCAAACATTGGGAACCCTGAAATAAACAGTGTAAGAAGGGCTTCAGTTTACACTTTCTCAGTGAAATTTGTTTTTGGCACCGCCCACTTTTTGTAACCTGGACACAAAGTCACTAATCAATGCCCAAGTTTGTGAGTTTTGGGGTCCTTGGCATCAATAATTTGTATTTTCCCATGAAATGAAACAAATCTGATTCACTGTTTGTGGCTCTGTCCCCTTTTCTGAATTTGAACCTCAGTGACGCAATGATCGACTGTACCAGGTTTGAGGCTTGTGCCATTAACAGTTCAAGAATGGCAGCAATTTTAATATTCTCCTTGAAAAGTGACATGTGATTTTTGATTGGCATTTTTAGGCTCCACCCACTTTTCTGAATATTAATCCCAGTCACCCAGTAACCAGCTATGCTAAGTTTGAGAACCCTGCCATTAACAGTGAAGAAGGGCTGCAGTATACAATTTCCCAGAAAAATCTGTTTTTAACTCCACCCACTTTTTGTAACCTTGACACGCAGTCACTACTCAATGACCAAGTTTGTGAGCTTTTGGGTTCCTGGCATCAAAATTGTGCTAATGGAAGCAGTTTATCCAGCAAAGAAATCTGGCTGTTTTTGGCTCCGCCCCTTTACTGAATTTGAACCCCAAACACTTAACGACCAACTGTAGCAGGTTTGAGGCCTCTGCTATTAACAGTGTGAGAATGGCTGCAGTTTCAATATTCCCCTTGAAAATCAATAGGTGAATTTTGATTGGCTCTTGTAAGCGCCACCTACTTTTCCGAATATTAATCCTAGTCACCCAGTGACCAACTGTGTGAAGTTTGAGAACCCTGCCATTAACAGTGTAAGAAAAGCTGCAGTTTACATTTTCCCATGTAAAAAGTTAGTTGTTTTTGGCTCCGCCCACTATTTCTAATCTTGACATACAGTCACTTACTGACCAAGTTTATGAGCTTTGGGGTCTTTGGCATCAATAAGTTGCATTTTACCATTGAAATTAAACAAATCTGATTGGTTGTTTTTGGCCCGCTCCCTTCAGAATTTAAACCCCAGTCTCCCAGTGACTGACTGTAGCAGATGTTAGGCCTCTGCCATTAAGGGCCCATTCACACTTACAATCGCAGAACGCCGGCGATTACCGCCGGCGTTCTGCGGGAGTGATTTTCCCGCGATTAGCGCGGAAAAATCACTGGACACTGCGGCGGTTTTGGAGCGATCGCGATTAGCGTGCTATGCACGCTAATCACGATCGCAAATCGCGGAACGCTCGTCGCCGGCAAACCGCTGCATGCAACGCGGTTGCGGTTATCGCTAACCGCAACCGCGGCAGTGAGAACACGGCCACTGGCTACAATGTGTAGCGGTTCTTGCAGAACCGCTAGCGGTTTGCCGCGAGCGGGAATCGTGCGATTCCCGCTCAGGTGTGAATGGGCCCTAAGAGTGCATGAATGGCAGCAATGTAAATATTCCCCTTGAAAATCAAAAGGTGAATTTTGATTGGCTGCTGTAGGCTCCACCCACTTTTCTGAATATTAGTCCCAGTCACCCAGAGGCCACTGTGTCACGTTTTAGAACCCTGCCAATAACAGAATGGCTGAAATAAATCTAACAAATCTGATTGGCTGTTTGTGGCTCTACCCCTTTAGTGAATTTGGACCCCAGTCACCCAATGACTGACTGTATCAAGTTTGAGGCCTCTGCCACTAACAGTGTAAGAATGGTAGCAATGTGAATATTCCCCTTGAAAATCAATAGGTGAATTTTGATTGGCTGTTGTAGGCTCCACCCAAATTTCTGAATATTCATCCTAGTTACCCAGTGGACAATTGTGTAAAGTTTGGGAACCCTGCAATGTAAAAAATGAAGTTGTTGGCCCCGCCCACTTTTTCTAACTTTGACATACAGTCACTCAATTATCAAGTTTATCAGCGTTGGGGACCTTGGTATCAATACTTTGTATATTCCCATTGAAAAATAAACAAATCTGGCTGTTTGTGGCTCCGCCCCCTTCCTGAATTTGGACCCTAGTCACCCAGTGACCAACTGTACCAGGTTTGAGGCATCTGCGTTTACCAGTATAAGAGAATGGTAGCAGATGAAATATTCCCTTTGAAAATCAAAAGGTGAATTTTTATTGGCTGTTGTAGGCTCCACCCACCTTCCAAAATCTTAATCTGTCACCCAATGACCAACTGTGCAAAGTTTGAGAACCCTGCCATTAACGGTGTAAGAATGGCTGCAGTTTATATTTTCACAGTAAAAGTTGTTTTAGCTCCGCCCACTTTTTGTAACCTTGACACACAGTCACTCAATGACCAAGTTTGTGACCTGTCAGGTTCCTGGCATCAAAAATGTGTGAATGGAAGCAGTTTGTCCACCAAGGAAAACTGATTGGCTGTATGTGGCCCCGCCCCGTTAGTGAATTTGGACCCCAGTCACCCAATGACCGACTGTAGCAAGTTTGAAGCCTCTGCCATTAAAAGTGTAAGAATAGCAGCAGTTTAAATATTCCCCTTGAAAATCAACAGGTGAATTTTGATTGGCTGTTGTAGGCTCCACCCATTTTTTTGAATCTTAATCACATTCACCCAGTGACCAAGTGTGCCAAGTTTGAGAACCCTGCGATTAACAGTCTAAGAATGGCTGCAGTTTACATTTTCCCATTTAAAATGAACGGCTGAAATTTGATTGGCTGTTTTATGCTCCGCCCACTTTTCCTGGATTTGTAACCTCGGTCCCCAAGTGACCAACTGTGACATGTGTGGGGACTCTGGCTTGATTACTGTGAGAATGGCAGCCTTTTACATTTTTTCCATTGACTTGAATGGGTGGAATATGATTTGCTGTTTGTAGCTCCGCCCAGGTGGTCAGGGGGGCCGCGAGACCCCCAGAACATATCATCCCAGGTAGTAAGGGATCTGTGTACCAAGTTTCGTTCAAATCGGTCAAGCCGTTTTTGCGTGATCGCGGCACATACACACACACACACACACACACACATACACACACACACACACACACACACACACATACATCCGATTTTATATATATAGATTAAGCACAGAACACAGAGAAATGAATTTCTTCAGCAACTATATATACGAAGACTTTTCATTGTGCGCTGTGCAAGAGTTTGGGTTTGATGTAAGATGTGCGAAAACATTAACGCTGGTCAACTTTCCAATTTTGAAAATACATTTCCCTGCGTTTTTAGGCATACCGGTATGTGATTTTGTAAATTATTCCTGGATGGTCGGAATGCCAAATTCCGATTCCGCGGTAATTCCGCATTCCGTCATGTACCGATTACCGATTCCGCTTTCCGCTACCAATTTCCGCATTCCAAGGCGGAATTTCCGCCGGAAATCGCGGAAATTCCGCCCAACTTTAACATCGATTTTCTCAAAAACTATAAGGTCTTTTTGAAAACTTTTTTTTGCATCTTGCTCAGAAGGTTCTGTTTAATAAACCCTGAAAATTTGGTGTTTCTAGGACTTACGGGGGCTTTGCTATTAACTGCTAAAGTCGGCAGATTTTTACTGTAATGTAAAATGCAGAAAATAGGCAGATGCAGATTTTCTGCATTTTACATTACAGTAAAAATCTGCCTACTTTAGCGGTTAATAGAAAATCCCCCTTAAGTCCTAGAAACACCAAATTTTCAGCGTTTATTCAACCGAATCTTGTGAACACGATGCAAAAAAAAGTTTTCAAAAAGACCTTATAGTTTTTGAGAAAATCGATGTTAAAG
Source organism: Hyperolius riggenbachi (assembly GCF_040937935.1). NCBI lineage: Eukaryota > Metazoa > Chordata > Amphibia > Anura > Hyperoliidae > Hyperolius > Hyperolius riggenbachi. Next base: position 539,419,279 of record NC_090647.1, on the reverse strand, counting down.
TCGGGTGGAATTTCCGCGATTTCCGGCGGAAATTTCCGCGATTTCCGGCGGAAATCCGCCTACGGCACTTGCATTACCGATTTCCGGATTTCGATGCGGAAATGCAATTTCCGATCGGAATTTCGGAAATTGCATTTCCGCGGAATCCGAATGAGCATCCCTACGGATACTGGGTGCCTGGAGCGAAACGCTTGTGGCGTGTGAACAAATGCTGAATCGTAAACGGGAACAAACGCAAAACAGACAGACGCACATGCATCTTTTTGCATTCACCACAAAGCAGCAAAATGGACGCGTTTTCAGATAGTATGCGTCCTGCCTAGCTTTAATTTATGTGGTCTCGCAGAGCTCCCTTTCTCTTGAAAATACTCCTGGTGATTTGGCTAGTTGCGGCCGCCGGCCAGTCATGCTCTTCTGCCCATGCGCGGCCCAGCCTGTACCCGGGAGCATTCTGCACTTGCACAGTACCACTGCGATGGTGTTGCGCACGCGGCCGAGCCACGCATGTGCAGAAGTGTAAAATTATCGTAAAAAATTTAAAGAATGGAGAAACCGGAGAGGGCGACGATGAACCCCACGCACCTCATGGGGCTGAAGGACACCTCAGGTGAGTATAAATACAGCTATAATTTGCATAAATAGCAAACCGGTCTGTGGAAGACGCCATTAACATCTGCCTTGCACAAATCACTGAACACCTGGATAAACCAAAGACCTACGCAAGGATCCTCCTCCTGGACTTCAGTTCCGCGTTCAACACCATCTGCCCAAACATTCTGCACGACGACCTGGAACGGCTCGGTGTCAACCCAACCCTTTGCACCTGGATCAAGGACTTCCTTACAAACAGGACACAGCTAGTGAGACTCGGAGGCTGCTCCTCCAGTGTAAGAACCACAAACACAGGCGCCCCTTAAAGGATGTGTACTGTCTCCGATGCTCTTCTCCCTGTATACAAACGGCTGCACCTCCTCCACGGATACCGTCAAGGTCATTAAGTTTGCGGATGACACCACCATCGTAGGACTCATGGGTGATAAAGCGGAGCTGGAATATCACAGCGAGATCGCGCGGATTCTCAGATGGTGCTCAGACAACAAACTTGTACTAAACACTGCAAAAACGGTGGAACTGATAGTGAACTTCAGAAGGAACGCTCCACCACCCAGCCCGGTCATCATTGATGGCACCGAAGTCACCAGGGTACATAGCGCGCGGTTCCTAGGCACCACCATCACGGAGAACTTGAGATGGGACGAAAATACCTCTACTACCCAAAAGAAGGCCCAGCAGAGACTGTTCTTCCTGAGGCAACTAAGGAAGTTTGGCATGCCCAGGGAGCTACTGACCAGTTTTTATATTGCGACCATCGAACCTGTCCTTTGCTCCTCCATCATTGTCTGGTACTCGGGGGCAAATGCGAAGGATAGGCTCAAACTCCAGAGAGTCATCAATGTGGCTGAGAAGATCATTGGGTCGCCCCTGCCACCCTTGGACCTTCTCCACACATCCAGAATGAGGTCCAGGGCCAATAGAATCACACTTGATCCCTCCCACCCGGGCAATCACTTGTTCAGTCCTCTTCGCTCGGGATGTCGCTATAGGTCCATCTACACCAAAACCACCAGGTGTAGGAACACATTCTTCCCTCAAGCGATCACTCTCCTCAACTCAGACCCTCTCCCCAATGCCATCTCCTAATCCCCTTCTGCACCTCGGGGCACTAGAGGACGAACGCGCGCCCATAGGCTGACACTCATGTTCATCTCTGCATAACATAGCGACAACCGCTCTATGTGTCATTTGCTATGTCGAAATGTTTCCTTATAAATTGTACTATGTGTAATGTTACTTGCACTGTTTGCACTTGATAATATGCCTTGTGTCCACAAATAATTCTGGGTGCGGCGCCTGTCGCACTTGGCGAATAAAGTGATTCTGATTCTGATAACCACCATCTCAGGTTTACTTTAAAAGTATATTGTATTGTATGAGTACAGTAACGCTTTAACAGACTGCCTAGATCAGCAGTTTTCACAACTTTCGCCCCACCTAATAATATAACAGTGAGTTCCATACAAGCTACAGAGAGAATATTAGGAGAGGAACAATGGCCAACTGTCCTCTCCATCACTATAAATATACAATTTCCTGCCTATCTCTGAGCGGGGTGTAACTCATTAATGTGGACAGCATGCAGCGCACTGAAGACGTCCTACAAAGAGCGTTCTTGTCTAACGATTAAAAACAAACCATGACCCCGGGGTGCGAAACTGTCAAGAAATAAAAAAGTTCTTTATTTCAATAGAAAACTCTGACCCAGAGAAAAGTGATGAGAGTTTATATAGTTTGTGTATTTATAACCCGGCGTACTGAGAACAAGGGTCACTCTTAAAAAGCTGTGAGAGAATTGTCAAGGCCTCGCACACACGCTCAATATTTGTCACGTCATCTATAAGAATCGGTGGTTGATCGTCAGGATGTCATTTCAGCCCTGTTTCCAGGGGCGGGCAGACCGTCTGGGGCACTGTAAGGGAGGGGGGTGCAGTAAAGGAGTGGGGCGCAGCGGTAGCACATGGGACTCAGCCGCCAGGAGAGGGACCTGACTCCTCCCTCCCTCTCCTAGGGTCCCCCTCCGTGCTGCCCCCTCCATTGAAAGAGATGTCCGGCAGCAGCAGCAGGGTGTTAGAAATAACTTACCTTCTGGGCCCCAGATAATGTCCACGTGCTGCCGGGATGCTCTCTCTCATTCCATACATTGCCGCTCACAGGAAGAAGGAAGTACTAGTTACACTACTTCCTGTGTGCGGTGATGTTCAGAGAGAGAGATCGCTCTCTTGTCCCCCAGGGGGACAGCCGTGTTACACCACCTGATCACTGTACTAACAGTAAAGATGGCGGTTTCGGCGTATAAGTCTCCCTGAAGGTCGGGGAGACTGAAGGCGGGGTGGAGCTCCGCCCCCCGAGCAGTAGATGCGCGCGCAGCCTGCGTGCGATCTCCTACAAACTGCTGCCCCAGGACTTTAAGCCGCTGGGGATTTGAACGGCAGCAGGGTGAGCCGCCTTACGTCTCCCCCTGCACTGAGCTCACTGGCGTTGTATACATACCTACGCCCAGAAAAGGCTGCTGGGCCCCACCCCCAGTGTGAATAGTGGTCCCCAGGGGTCCCTACAGAGTCTGTGCAGCAGAGTGCACTTGCCCATCCGACCGAGCGCTCCTCCCTCCATCACTCTTTGAGTTTCTGGTTATCTTTCAAAGTCTTCCCAACACCACGAGTCAGTTGTTAACTTTTTTAGGACAAAAAAAAAACAAAATTTCAAGAAATAAATTACTTATCTTATTGCTATGCTGTTCCTCTATTCCTCTAAGCTGTTGAGATCCCTGCTGTTATGATCGGCCAAAGTCCTCTTTCTGGCCAAAAGCATGACAGTGTCGGTAACGAGCAGCTGATGGATGTGTTTGGCCGAGTCCCCCACATCACACAAGGTTATTTTTGGGCATCACAGTTTTCCCAGCTCACAAGCCAAGACAGGCGTCAGAGAGTTTGCCAAACGCTGCCTGATAAAGGAGCCGGACATGGCAGAAGATTCCTAGAGATGCAAAATATATGGCATGACATCACATCTCCATCTGGCGTCCCACCCACCCCCATGTTAAACTTGATTCAGAAATGTACAGGTAGTCCCGGACTTACGAACGACCTGCCGACACAAACGGCATGGATTCTGTGTTTCCATGGGAACAAGTCAAAAACATTTTTGAGAGGCAAGTTTTTGAGAAAATCAATTTTTAAAAAATTCAAAGAAAATAAAAACTTGTATTAGCAGCCACAGAGGGCAGATGTGACACAGAGGGGGACACTGGAGGCACAGGGGGGCACAGAGGAGGTACAGGGGACGGAAAGGGGCAATGTTCTGACTTAAGAACAGATTCAGGTTAAGAACGAACCTACAGTCCCTATCTCGTTCGTTAACCGGGGACTACCTGTATTCATTTATTTCAGACTGCCAAGTGGAGGTAAAAAGGATCATGTTCCATTTTAAGGGTAACTGGTACTGGACAGTGGCAGATAGAAGGAGGGGTTGCAGAGGTTGCAACCACACCGGGGTCCCTGGACCAGAAGGGCCAACCAGAAAAGGATTAAAGTGTGCCTGGGGGCGATATGTAACATGAAGAGATAGACATGTGCATGTACAGTGCAAAACATATTAATAACCAAGGCTGTTTTACTTGTTTTATTTTGCTGCCTGAAGGAGTTAATTTCTAGGCATAGAAGTGACAGCTCCTGTCTTGTCGGTAGCTTGTCAGGAATATAGTAAACATCACTGATAAGCAAATTACGGCCATAAATGTTTTCCTGGCAGAGTACAACTTCCTTAAGGCAGGGAGAGATAAAATACATGAACAATTGACCTTTTTCTAACTCTGGGACACTTAATAGGCTGCCACTGAGCAGAGACAGTAAGGGCCTGTTTCCACTACACGCAGATTCTGCATGCAGAAAACTGACTCCAATGAATGCCTATGGGCCTGTTTCCACTGAACGCGATTTTTCTGATGCAGATTTCCCATAGGCATTCATTGGAGTCAGTTTTCTGCATGCAGAATCTGCGTGTAGTGGAAACAGGCCCTAAACACTCAACCTACTTTGTTTAAATATAAAATAAAACCATGGGATATCTAAAAAAAAAAGTGATTTTTAGGAGTAGGAGGATAAATATAATTGTTTATCTCATCAGTTTATTTTCACCTCGGGTTCATTTTAAGGTGAAGTGAGGCCCTAGGCAAGATAGAACGTTTTGCCCACCGCTAATGATCACCTGGCTTTTTAGTTAGATTTAGTGGGTGATAGCATGCACCAGGCCCCTAGACACTCTCCAGCCCCTAGGCAACTGCCTAGGTTTGCTTTATGGATGATCCGGCTCTGTGCCCAACCGCTGTATTAACTCTTCCATTGGTGTTATGCTGGTAATGTAATGACACTGTGGTGGTGGTGGTGGGGCAATGCAAGACTCTCATTGGGGCTCATAGCTCTTTAGCTACTCTACTGCTATGGGACCAGACATTTCAATGGCTTTACTGCCTCCTCCTCTCCCATCATCTGTTGTTTCTGAGGGTGAAATATTGTTATTATTACATTAAATAAATTAGTTAAATCAGTTAAATAAATTAGTTAAATTAGTTAAATAAATTAGTTAAAATCTGGCAGAAACGACAGGTTTTGGACTAGTCCATCTCCTCATGGGGGATTTTCAGTGTTTTTCTGAACAGCAGTTTAACTACCAAAATAGTAAGATACCAGCCAGCCTCCCTACTCACTGACACACTATTTTGACAGCTAGACTTAGCAACTGCCATTTAGGAAATGCTTTGAAAGCAAAGAAAAAACTGAGAATCCCCCATGAGGAGATTGACTGGTCCAAAACCTGTCGGTTTTGTCAGATTTTGAAGGACCACTACAGCGAAAAAAGTAGGCTGTTAAAATCTGACAGAACCAATGGGTTTTGGACTAGTCCATCTCTATATGGGGGATTCTTAAGGTTTTCTTTATTTTCAAAAGTATTTCCTGAACGGCAGTAGCTAAGTCTAACTGCCGTTAGGGAGGCTGTCTGGTATCCTGCTATTTTGGCAGTTAGATTCAGCATCTGCTGTTCAGGAAATGCTTTGAAAGCAAAGCAAAACCTGAGAATCTCCCGTGAGGAGATGGACTAGTCTTAAACCTGTCAGTTCTAACAGATTTGAACTGCTTACTTTTTTTTGTTGAAGTGGTCCTTTAATACTGGTTTAACTCAGTGATGGTCATAAGTGGGGTTTTTTTTCGGTCTGACTAACTATGTTACTGTCATTCAGAGCAGCACTTTTCTATCTTGTCCTCTTAGAAGGCCTGGCATGGATAGCACAGACTGAGATAGCTGAGACTATGATAAGGACAGCTTATAAACCTCTCTCTCTCTCTCTCTCTCTCATAACCGGTCTGAGAAATAGTTTTTTGCTGTGCTGCTATTTCATATCAAAGAGATATTAAAGGGAATCTGAGAGGGATATGGAGGCTTTCATATTTATTTCATTGTAAACAATACTGGTTACCTGGCAGCCCTGTTGATATTCTGGCTTAAGCAGTGTATGAGCCAAAACCCTGGAACAAGCATATGGCTAATCCAGTCATACCAGAGTCAAATGAGTCAAGAGTACCTCATTTGCTGCATGCTTGTTCAGGATCTATGGCTAAATGTATAGAGGCACAGGATTAGGAGGACTGCCAGGCAACTGGTATTGTTTAAAAGGAAATAAATATCCCTCTTACCTTGGGTTTCCTTTCACTCCTGTCCTTGTTAGCTGGTCCACTGAGGTCCACATTGTGCCCCAACTAGCATAAATCTGCTCATTTTTTTTTCTTTTCCATTGAACTGATGGTGACTACATGGTCAGAGTATCTACAGAAAGATCTGTTTTATGGTTTTTGTTTATTTTTTTTAGCTTTCTTAGCCCCTATTGCATGCAACAGGAGCCCGGAGTAAGCAAGGCTTGTTGCCCATGCACGGAAAAAGTGAAGGTGCGTAAATACCCCACAAAAACGTACATGGGCAGCCCCAGGCTCCGCCGAAGCAGGGCCCTTTCTGGTGTTCCCCGAAGGGAACCTCCCCCTTTGTCTTCGGCATAGTGGGCTTTTGGGTCCTCCGACAACCGAAGGATTGGAGGACCCCAACCTGCCCTGTGGATACCTGGGGGGCTCCCCCAAGAGGGAGCCGGGGCGGGGACCGAAGTCCCCAGGGGACAAGTCCCCAGTACCAGCAAGCTGACCCCGACCTTGCGGGCGACGTTATAAAAATTCCGCACTCTCTCTAGCCGAAAGGCGTTAGTCGGCTATGCATATGGCCAGTACAGACCTAAGGACCTCACTCCGCCTTGGGGTTTTCCAGGCCAAAGGTTTTTCAGGTACTCCCAAAGCGCCACTTCCAGGGGCAGTACACCTAAGCAAAGCCCTCAGCCCTTCAGCTTCGATCATGGTAGATCCATTCAGTCAGCCTCTGGGGAATTATGAACCAAGAACGGACACCTTTACTGGAGGACCATTGTTCTTGTTATGAAATCATCAAACATATTACCAATGGTTTTCCTCTTTCTCTCTTTGTTTCCACCTTAAAGGATACCCGAACTGACATGTGACATGATGAGGTAGACATGTGTATGTACAGTGCCTAGCACACAAATAACTATGCTGTGTTCCTTTTTTTCTTTCTCTGACTGAAAGAGTTAAATATCAGGTATGTAAGTGGCTGACTCAGTCCTGACTCAGACAGGAAGTGACTACAGTGTGACCCTCACTGATAAGAAATTTCCCTTTTTAATTTCTTTCTTGTTCTCAGAAGCCATTTTCTGCTAGGAAGGTGTTTTATAGTTGGAATTTCTCATCAGTGAGGGTCACACTGTAGTCACTTCCTGTCTGAGTCAGGACTGAGTCAGCCACGTACATACCTGATATTTAACTCTTTCAGGCAGAGAAAGAAAAAAAGGAACACAGCATAGTTATTTGTGTGCTAGACACTGTACATACCCATGTCTACCTCATCATGTCACATGTCAGTTCGGGTATCCTTTAGGGCCCGTTTCCACTATCGCGAATCCGCATGCGGGCAACGCATGCGGATTCGCACAGTCAGTACAAGTGGATGGGACTGTTTCCACCTGTGCGTTTCCCCGCACGTTTTTCTGTGCAGAAAAAATCTGCAGGGTAGGGGCCTCAGAATTCGCCTGCGTGTGGAATGCAGGCGAATCGCACGCAATGTATTTAATAGGGAAATCGCATGCGTTTTCCGCATGCGTTTTTTGCCGCGATTTCGCATGCGATTTCGCATAGGTACCCATGTTAATTCACACAGGCAGTGACATGGTTAAAATCGCATACAGCCTTACCTATGCGAAATCGCATGCGAAATCGCGGCAAAAAAACGCATGCGGAATCGCACCCGCATGCGATTTGCCTTCGGTGATTCGCCGGCGATTTCGTAACGCTATAGTGGAAACGGGCCCTTAAAGTGGATCCGAGATAAACTTTTACTCATTGCATAATTGTGTTCCTTTCATATAGTTTATAGGGCATTTATAGGGCATGCCAAATACTTTTTTTGTTTTGTTTTAATACTCAAATTCCTTATAAACTAAACAAGCCTCGCCCACAGCTCCTTTTGTGCCTTAGCACTGTAGCAAGGGCTTATGGGAACTCAGTCTGGGCAGGAGGAGGTTACTAGCCATTGATTTCAGAGGCAGAGGGGAGGAGGGAGGAGGAGAGGGGACTGAATTTACACACAGGCAAGCTGATAGCATCTCCAGCCCTCAGCCTGTGACAATGTGACAGACGGAATAAATAATTGTATCACAGGAATAAATAATGATAAACTTTTGAAGCTGTTTGCAGCTAGATTTGCTGTGTAAACTATCTAAACTTTAGATAAGATATATAGACTAGTTACTTGTTATAGTTAGTTTTTTTTATCTCAGATCCGCTTTAAAAGAGGAATTTTAATCCAGGATTGAACTTCATCCCACTCAGTAGCTGATACCCCCTTTACCATGAGAAATCTTTACCTTTTCTCCGGCAGATCATCAGGGCTGTGGCTGATATAGTGGTGAAACCCCTCCCACAATGTGATGTCATGACCATGGCCCTGACAGTTCTCTGTCTGTGAACCTCATTGCATTGTGGGAAATAACGGCTTTTTCCGACTTCCAAGCAAGCAATATCTCCCTCTGTGCATAGAACTATCAGTAATGAACATTCTGTACAGATCACCTGACAGGACCAGCTAGGACGATTTTACAATGGGCAAACACTGACTAAATAATTTATAAATGAATACTGTAAAAAATAAGCAATAAGCAATTTTATTAATTATGTTATTATCACTACAGTTCCTCTTTAAAACCATAACTGACTGTTCCAGAGTGGTGGCATGTCTCCTGATGTATCCATAGTATGAAGGCCTGATAATGATAAACAGCATTTGTTGGCTGAGTCAACAATATACTTGGATGTCGTCTTGATATTCTAAAGGTGGCCAACTGGCCATACACAGGTCAATTATTACTTAAAGAGGGCCTAAACTCTTCCACAGGAGAAAAGAAAGACACAGAGAACCCCACCCTGTGTGTATTTAGAGATAACAGTCTGTCTAATTTTCCCTTATCTGCTAGTAACAGGGCCCGATTTTCCATAAGGCTCTGTAGGCACGTGCCTACAGGCGCCTGATGATGAAAAGGCGACTCACTTCCCTCCCGAGAGCCTCCCTCCTTCCCTATGCAGTCTCAAGCAGAGTGTAAATGAGGGGTTGCTCACCCTGTTCTTGGCATTACACTGACCAGATCTCCCTCCAGTCAGGACCACCTCTAGCTACCTATTACTGACGGTACCTCTGGCTACTTAATACTGAGGGTACCTCTGGTTACCTAATGCTAGGGGCACCTAAAGCCATATGCGGATTTACCATAAGACACTGTAGGCACATGCCTACAGGCACCTCATAAAGGAAAGGCATCTCACTCCCCTCCCCTAGTGCCTTCCTCCCTCCTTCACTATGCAGAGTCCTGATGAGAGTGTAAATGAGAGGTTACTCACCCTGCTCTCTGCATTCCACTGACAAGATCTTTAATACTGAGGTTCCTCTAGCTACCTAATACGAAGGGGCACCTGCAGCTACCTATTACTTGGGGGCACCACTAGCTACTTAATACTGAGGGTACTTCTGGCTACCTAATAATAAGGGACACCTGCAGCTACCTATGACGGGCAAGGGAAGTAAGGGGGAGGTGACAGCTGGGCCAGCCAGCAGACTTGCTGTGCAGTTCGTTGGGAGTTTGTAGGTTCATGGAGGGCAAAGTCTACGGTGCCAGAATCTGTGCCTATAGGCTCCTGGGAGGTAAATCCAGGCCTGGCTATTAATGAGCCAATGTAATTCGAGCTGTCAGCTCTGTCTGATCTGTGCCGAGGTGTGCCGTTCAGACAGGCTAATATGTAAACACAGGAGGTTAAGTCTTTATGCGCTCCTATGAAACCAGGGAGCAACCACTCTGCGAAATCTCAATAAGAGATCTGTGGGCTGTAACAAAGAATTTTTTTCTGTTAAGGTTATTAAGCTGTTGCTTATCTTTTAGAGCAGAGAGGAAGTTCTCTGTTTAGATCCACTTTAATTTGACTGCCACCATGACACAGACTTTGTATTTTTGAGCGGTAAAAAAATTACAAATGCTATTCCTATTTGATTGGCAGATAAAATGGTAATTCATGAAGCTGTCCTTTAAAGAGTACCTGAAGGGACATAGTGAGATAAACATCCGTATATACAGTGCCAAGCATAAACTGAACAAGGCTTTGTTCCTTTTTTTCTTTCTTTCACTGTAAGGGTTAAGCTTCCAGGGCTCAGAATGACAGTTTCTTTCCAGTGGGACTCAGTGGGGTAACTCTTACTGATAACCAATTACAGGCTAAAAAATCTTGCGTGGCAGAGAGACAATCCTAAGTGAAGGGAATAGATGAAAAAAAAGGTCAATGGTTCAAGATGGGAATAGTAAATAGTTAAAACTGCCACCATATAGCTAAAACAATAACATTATTTTTTTTAGCTTTTAAACACAAATATGGCAGTGGGATTCCAAGAAAATGCTATTTATGAGTGCAACAGATACAATCTCTTACAGTTCAGGGCCCATATGCAATTAACATTTCCTGCTGAGTTAAATCCTAGGAGATCATTTTTCATCTTCTATTTAGAATACATTTTTAACTGCAAAAAAAATACTAAATAGTAGGTGGAAAAGTACAATAAAACTATTTTAACCTCCCTGGCGTTCAGTTACATAGTTACATAGTTATTTTGGTTGAAAAAAAGACATACGTCCATCGAGTTCAACCAGTACAAAGTACAACTCCAGCCTGCTCCCTCACATTTCCCTGTTGATCCAGAGGAAGGTGAAAAAACCCTTACAAGGCATGGTCCAATTGGCCCCAAAAGGGAAAAATTCCTTCCCGACTCCAGATGGCAATCAGATAAAATCCCTGGATCAACATCATTAGGCCTTACCTAGTAATTGTAGCCATGGATGTCATTCAACCCAAGGAAAGCATCTAAGCCCCCTTTAAATGCAGGTATAGAGTTTGCCATAACGACTTCCTGTGGCAATGCATTCCACATCTTAATCACTCTTACTGTAAAGAACCCTTTCCTAAATAAGTGGCTAAAACGTTTTTCCTCCATGCGCAGATCATGTTCTCTAGTCCTTTGAGAAGGCCTAGGGACAAAAAGCTCATCCGCCAAGCTATTATATTGCCCTCTGATGTATTTATACATGTTAATTAGATCTCCTCTAAGGCGTCTTTTCTCTAGACTAAATAAACCCAGTTTATCTAACCTTTCTTGGTAAGCGAGACCTTCCATCCCACGTATCAATTTTGTTGCTCGTCTCTGCACCTGCTCTAAAACTGCAATATCTTTCCTGTAATGTGGTGCCCAGAACTGAATTCCATATTCCAGATGTGGCCTTGCTAGAGAGTTAAACAGGGGCAATATTATGCTCGCATCTCGAGTTTTTATTTCCCTTTTAATGCATCCCAAAATTTTGTTGGCTTTAGCTGCAGCGGCTTGGCATTGAGTACGATTATTTAACTTGTTGTCGATGAGTACTCCTAAGTCCTTCTCCAAGTTTGATGTCCCCAACTGTCTCCCATTTATTTTGTATGGTGCTAGACCATTGGTACGACCAAAATGCATGACTTTACATTTTTCAACATTGAATTTCATCTGCCATTTATGTGCCCATATAGCCATCCTATCCAGATCCTGTTGCAATATGACACTATCTTCCTGAGAGTTGATGATTCTGCACAATTTTGTATCATCTGCAAAAATAGCAACATTGCTCACTACTGCATCCACTAGGTCATTAATAAATAAATTGAAGAGCACTGGACCCAGTACAGACCCCTGTGGGACCCCACTGCTAACAGTCTCCCATTTTGAGTATGATCCATTGACCACAACTCTTTGTTTTCTGTCCATTAGCCAGTTCCCTATCCAAGCACACAGACTCTTCCCCAGTCCTTGCACCCTCAACTTTTGCACCAGACTTTTGTGGGGAACAGTGTCGAAGGCCTTAGCAAAGTCCAAGTATATCACATCTACAGCATTCCCAATATCCATATTAGCATTCACTACCTCATAAAAGCTGAGCATGTTAGTCAAACAGGACCTGTCTTTAGTAAACCCATGTTGATGCTGAGAAATAAGATTATTTTCTACTATGAAGTCATGTATAGTATCTCTTAGTAACCCCTCAAATAGTTTGCATACAACTGATGTTAAGCTTACAGGTCTATAATTTCCTGGATCTGATTTTTTGCCCTTCTTAAATAATGGGAAAACGTGGGCTGTACGCCAATCCACTGGGACTCTGCCAGTTGAAAGAGAGTCACAAAAGATAAGATAAAGGGGTTTATCTATAACTGAACTTAATTCCCTTAGGACCCGAGGATGCATGCCATCTGGGCCAGGTGCCTTGTCTATTTTTAATTTATTTAGTCTTGCCTTTACTTCTTCCTGCGTTAAGTATTTAATATTACAGTTTGAAGATTGAGACTCTTCTGCCTCTGTAATTTGCAACAGTGCTGTTTCCTTTGTGAAGACAGAAGCAAAGAAAGCATTTAATAATGTAACTTAACAAAATGTGGAAAGCAAGAGTCTAGGGAACATTTTGAGTTCAATAAAAGCTTGAAACATAAAATCTAAACTAAATTTCACATTTACTCCCCAAAATCTCTGATCATGTATACTTCCAAGCTGCAGCTGCTCAACCTGTTCTAATACAAATGTAAAGATAGCCATATATCTAGAGATTATGGGCAGATTCGACCAAGAGACAAATCTTTCTTTAATCAAATCTGATTAGATAGAGATCAGTCGGCTGCCTATACTCCGAAGGCCGATTCCCGATAAATTTAAACATGAAATCGCACGGGAATTGGCCGCGCCCGTTGCCTCGCCGCTGACATTACCTGTCTTGTGGTGCTCTGTGTTTGGAATCCCCGCAGATTATCGTAGGTAGGTAGCCAGATCTAGGTGCCCCCAGTATAGGCTAGCTAGGTACAGGTGTCCCCCAGTATAGGCTAGATAGGTACAGGTGTTGCTCAGTATAGGCTAGGTAGGTACAGGTGTCCCCCAGAATAGGCTAGGTAGGGGTCCCCCAGGATAGTTAGAAGCAGGTGTTCCCCAGGATAGTTAGGTGCAGGTGTCCCCAGGGATAGGCTAGGAAGGTGTGCCCAGGATAGGCTAGGTAGGTGTCCCTCAGGTTAGGCTAGTTAGGTGTGACCAGGCAAGGAAGGTGTCCCCCAGAATAGGTTAGGTAGGTGTGCCCAGGATAGGCTAGGTAGGGGTCCTCCAGGATAGTTAGAAGCAGGTGTCCCCCAGGAGAGTTAGGTACAGGTGTCCCCCAAGATAGGCTAGGTAGGTATCCCCCAGGTTAGGCTAGTTAGGTGTGCCCAGGCAAGGTAGGTGTCCCACAGAATAGGTTAGGTAGGTGTGTGCCCAGGTTAGGCTGGTAGATACAGGTGATGCTCAGTATAGGGTAGCTAGTTACAGGAGGCCCACAGTATAAGTTATCTTGGCGCAGGGGCTGCTGTACAACACTGTGTCGGCATACCGCTCAGGAGGTTAAGTATCCTCTTGCTTGCTGGTGATTTAAAAAGGCATTTTATTGACAAGTTTAAAAAAATATCACATAGGAGAAAAAAAGTTAATTGCATATGGGCCCAGGAGGGTATCTCCTTTACAGGGCACCCATTTCATGACCTCCATTATTGTGCTTCCTATTGCAGTTGCCTGGTGTTGGTTTCTCTTTTTCCTTTGTTCAATTTCTCTTTTTCCTCTTCATCTGCTGCACATTTCCAGTTTCGGCATCACAGGGTTCTGTTCATCACCACAGCATGGTGTGTCATAACAGTCAGATGATTGTTGTGCCAGTGATGTACATGTAGGGAAGCTAGATTTCAGGATGGGCAGAGTCAAGAAGACACAGAAAAGACAGAGAGGTTGTTTTGAAAGTTTCTCAACCTGCCAGCAGAGGCCACAGTCACTGGAGGGAAAAATGCCAGGAAACCCCTGCAAAGTCCTCAGGGAACCATGGAGTTCCAGGCAGAAGTGTAGCTACAGGGGTGCAGGTATGGCATGTGCCATAGGTGCCACTTACTGTTGGCGCTGCTCCGTAGCATCCCTGTTTTTCTCCATACAGATTCTAATTTTTATCTGGGGGACATTCTGCGGCCTATTTACATATTTTAGGAGGACAAGCTGCCAAACTGTTATTTGGGGGATATGTATAGACTAACCTATTGTGATACTCCATTCTTACAGGCCATGCTTAAAGAGAGTCTGAAGCGAGAATAAATCTCGCTTCAGACCTCATAGATAGCAGGGGCATGTGTGCCCCTGCTAAACCGCCGCTATCGCGCCGCTAAACGGGGGTCCCTTCACCCCCAAATCCCCCTCCGTGCCGGCGGAATCTCTTCCGCATTGAGGCAGGGCTAACCGCCGCAGCCCTGCCTCATGCGCGTCTATCAGACGCGTACCTCCGCCTCTCCCCCGCCCCTCTCAGTCTTCCTTCACTGAGAGGGGCGGGGGAGAGGCGGCGATGCGCGTCTGATAGACGCGCTGTGAGGCAGGGCTGCAGCCGTTAGCCCTGCCTCCAGGAAGAGCAAAATCTACGACCAAGTTAGTCGTAGATTTTGCGGGGGTGGGTTTGGGGGGAAGAGACCCCCTTTCAGCGGCGCGATAGCGGCGTTTTAGCAGGGGCACACATGCCCCTGCTAACTTTGAGCTCTGAAGCGAGATTTATTCTCGCTTCAGAGTCTCTTTAACCTCAGCTTGGACCCGAGGACTGATTTCAGTGTTTGCCATAGGCGCTGTTTTTCCTAGATACGCCTCTGGGTCCAGGGAATTCTGGTTATCTGGTTAAGAAAGCCTGCACTACAGGGACCAGCAGGCCCGGATTTAAATCACTTGAGTTTATAGGCACATATGTCCTGGTGCCCTAGACGTCACCCTTCATGTACCTACAAACCCAGCCGAACCGACCACAAGTGTGCTGGCTGTCCCAGCTGTCACTTCTTCCTTACTTCCCTTGCCCAACATAGCTACAGGTGTCCCTTAGTATTAGGTAGCTAGAGGAACCTCAGTATTTTTTTTTTTAACAGTAACGTTTTTTTATTTTTCAAAAAAGAAAACATTACAACACATTGTAAGAAAACAGTAAAGTACAGGCGTGGTTATCTTACAAGACAGTTCATTGGAAAATTCCTGATACAGATTCACTTATATATCAGATATATTACAGTTACATGGACACCCTTGTAGTATCAGGTTAGTAATATATGTCAAGTTGGCAATATCCAACAACCACCCTGTGGAGAGGAAGATATAAGTGGAAAAAAGATGAGAAAGAGAGAAAAGATGACCGTCCGTACCCCGTCTCGCCCCCAGCCCCGTACCCCGCATGCCCTAATCCTCATAGATCAAAAAAAAAATAAAAAAAAAATGCCAGAGCCATTATATCAGTATTGGAATGAATTCAGAGTCCGTAGGGTCCATAACTCTGGTCTCCCATATCCCCCATATTTTGTAGTACTTCTTTGGGCATCTCCTATTCAGGTATGTGGTTTTATATAGGGGCAGAGAAGAGTTAATAGATTTTGCCCATATTCCCAATGTAGGAACGGAAGATTTTTTCCATAATTTAAGTATTTCTTTGCGGGCCTGGAAACAAAGGGTTTTAACCAATATCTGTTTGTGGTGAGTTAATGTGTCCTCCTCCATTTTCCCCAGCAGCAGGAGACCTGGATCCAGCGGGAGAGCAACCTTCAGTAATTTATTAATTATTGATAGGACATCTTTCCAAAAGGGGATAATTTTAGGGCACGTCCAGAACATGTGTACAAAAGATCCTCGGTCCGCCTGGCATCTCCAGCAGACGTCCGAAAAGGATTGATCCATCTGGTGCATACGCACCGGCGTGTAGTAAGCTTGGTGTAGAAACTTGGTCTGAACTAGTTGATCCCTAGCTGAAATGACCGAGGTCGGGTATAATTCTAGAATTTCGTCCCATTCGTCTCTTTCCAAACCTGACACTACCTGTTGCCATTTGTTAAAGCATTTGTCTAATTTGTTGTTGTTGAGGGTTAGAAGTGCTAAGTATATTGCTGAGAGTGCCTTAGGTAAGTCTCTAGTTAGAAGCAGGTTTTCTAAGTCGTCCATAGAAAGTATTGGGGGGGATCTTCCGAATTGCGAGGAATAGGCGTGTTTAAGCTGGAGGTAGCGGAAAAAGTGTGAATTAGGCAGGTTGAATTGTGATTTTAAGAGGTCAAATGGTGAGATCATTTGCCCCTGTTGTATGTGAGCTAATGTTTTGATGCCAAAGCTTGCCCAGATTGCTGGATCCGGAATAGTCATGAAATGTTGGAGCTGGGTGTTTCCCCAGAGCGGGGTATGTGGTGAGAGTACATTTTCCCTTGCTAGCGGGGCCCTAGCCGCCCCCCATGCCTTCCAGACCGTTACCATAGCTTTCGTGGTTTCTGGGGAGCATTTAGGCCCTCTGTAAGGTAAGTTTGTCAGTTTTTCATATGAACCCAAAATTGCGGCCTCTATTGTGGTTGCAGGGTTGGACTCATCCTGCGAGAACCACCATCGTGTCGTTACTAGTATAGAAGCCCAAAAATACTTCTGAAAATTTGGCATGGCTAACCCCCCTCTATTTTTTGGCAAACATAAAATATCTAAAGCTATGCGGGGCTGCTTGCCCGCCCAAATAAATCGAAGCAGAATTGAATCAAGTTTTTTGAAAAACTTTTGTGTAAGCCAAATCGGGGATGGAACCTCAGTATTAAGTAGTTGAGGTGCCCCTTACTAATGGGAGATCTGGTCAGTTGAATGCAGAGACCCGGTTGAGTAACCTCTCATTTACAGTCTGCTCGGGACTCTGCATAGGGAAGGAGGGAGGCACTAGGGGAGAGGAGTAAGCCGCCTTTCCATCATCAGGAGCCTGTAGGCACGTGCCTAGAGCGCCTCATGGTTAATCCGGCCCTAGGGACCCAGTGATACCAACCAGAAACGGATTAAGATGAAACGGGGGCGCTAGGCAAGATAGCGTTTTTATCCACCGTTGAGGATCACCTGGCGTTTTTAGTAAGATTTGGTGGAGGCTAGCATCCGCCATGCCCCTAGACTCTCTCCAGGCCCTAGGCAACTGCCTGGGTGTGCTTTGTGGATGATCCAGTTTTACAAACATACTGTATGAACATTTTGAAAAGCACTGTGACCAATATGGATGTGATTGGTCAAAGTCAGGGACAAAAGTAAAAAAATAAAGACTGGAGGAGCTACAGTATGTTTAGAGCAGTCCACATAGGCCACCAAGCCCTGTGTTCCGGAGCGTCGGCAGTTCCTGCTCTGGAAGCGTAGCCATGTATCGGAGTGTAGCGGAGGACATAAGCTGCGATATTATCATTTGCTGAAGAGAAGCTTTGGGTTGGCGCCTGCTAAGATTTTCTTTTGTCTTTTATAGTTGGCCTTTTTAGGCTGTTCCTCTGCCTTTCTTAAGTCTGAAGGGGAGGCCTGCCAAGAACTTCAACTCCTGAAATGACAGGGAACCTGCGCTATGAAATAAATAAAAGAGATTTATGCTCTTCCAATAGCATAAGATGTTCAAGAAAATATTAAAGTGGAAGTCTGGACATAGAAAGAGAACCACAACAAGCAATCTGTGGCGACTTCCTGTAGAATTAAACCTGATCAAGTCTTAGTAGCCGGAGCGCAATCCCTCTGCGGGTCACCACTCCACACACAATATCAATATAGTAAATACGAAGGAGGCACTCAATTGGCTTTCAAACTTGCGTTTTATCAAATCCCAGTAATACACGGCATGTTTCGGGGCATATTCCCTTCCTCAGGTGTACATACATTGAATGTCACACGGTGAATAAATACATACTCCTAATCACCACACCCTTGATTGGACCACTTCCATCTTGTCAGGGCCGGTTTTAACAACAATTGGGCCCCAGGGCAAAATAAACCTGGGGGCCCCCCAACAGATACCCTGGAACAAAAATCTGCATTAAGGGACCTTTTTTGCAGCTGGTATAGTCAGGGTGTGAAGCCCCAATCGGTCGGAGCTCCACATTCTGGCTACCCCAGCCTGCATGGGGGACAAGGGGTTAAAAAGTTTCAGGAAGGGGGACCCCACATAAATTTTTTAAAAACATTTCCCACACTCTAAACATAAAAAGATTAAAAAAAATTGGGAAAATTGGGAAAAATGCCAGGGATCTTCATACAGCCATATTGCGGCTATATAGCGATCCCTGGCCAAAGCGCTGAGGCTGCGGAGGGGTTTCCAGGTACGTAATGCGTATGGACCCCCTGGAAACCCTGTCAGGAAATTCATGGCTCTCTCTTTTGATGCATGTCAAATTACACTACCGTTAGGTTTGCTACTAAAAGTGACATTTATCGCATTTAAAAGTATACTTTTTTCCTTCGAAACTTTAAAATCGATTTTCTCAAAAACTATAAGGTCTTTTTGAAAAATTGTTTTTTCCTCTTATTCTTAATGATCTCCTTAACATATCCTGCAAATGTAGGGTTTCTAGCATTTAAGGTGGATTTGCTATTAACCGTTAAAGTCGGTGGGTTTTTAAATGTGTATTTTTTTCCTTTGAAACTTTAAAATCGATTTTCTCAAAAAGTATAAGGTCTTTTTGAAAAAAAAATTCCTCTTGTAGCCACTGGGGGCCCCTACAGGCTCTGGGGCCCTGGGGCAATTGCATCCTTTGCCTCTATGGTAGCGCCGGCCCTGCATCTTGTCAGCTGACAAGTCAGCTGATCACTGACACAGAGTCCAAAGTCTTGTCAACCTCTTAAGGGCAATGATCAGAGGCACTACTAAATACGTCTACCCCGGTAAACCTGATTAACAAATCAAATCACTGCATCTTAGGTAACCTAATTCAAATACTGCAAAAAACCTCTACAGCAATTGGTTGGACCACAGATCCATCTTACCACCCTCCAACCGACACCCCCAACCAATCTCGATGGTGTGTGTTCCATTAATATCTAGAGGAAAGGAGAGAAAGAAAATAAATCAGCATCACATGATAACATCGTAAAAAACATATCAAGCTGAACATTTCACTCATCCCTTTAGGGTTGATAGACTCCAACTTCCTCATCCACCGGGCCTCCTTCTGTAGGAGAATCCGGTCTCTGTTCTCACCTCTTTGTAACGGTGGTGCGTGGTCCAAAACAAGCCATCTCAACTGTGACACCTTATGTCCGCACTCAAAAAGTGTCGGTCTACTGGGGTGTCACCGTTTTTTTCTCCTGGCTTATAACCACGGATGTCACCCTTATGCTCCTGAATCCTTGTTTTCACTGATCTAGTGGTTTTGCCCACATAAAACATCCCACAAGGGCATTTCAAGGCATAGACAACAAATATGCTGTTGCATGTGTAAACTGAGCTAATTTTTATTCTGACACCAGAATAGGGATGTTCAACATATGGACCTTTAATGATAGCATGACAGCAATTGCACTCCAGGCAGGGAAAAGTACCCCTTCTATCTGTCAGATCACTAGTACATTGCTTCACTGTAGATAGATACAATACAATAACATTTGTAAAGCGCTTTTCTCCCATAGGACTCAAAGCGCATAGTTGTGTCTCAGATTAATACAGGGTTGCAGGCTGGATTGTGTTACAGAGGAGATAGTCAGATGTTTATGAATGCCAGACTAAAGAGGTAGGTTTTCAGTTTAGACTTAAATGCTTCCAGGAATGGAGCTGTCCTGATTGGGTGTGGCAGGGAGTTCCAAAATGTAGGGGCAGCATGACAAAAGGCTCTGTCTCCAAAGGTTTTGAGGTGGACTCTGGGGGTGACCATGGTGTTACATCCTTTTGATCTAAGATTGTGGGGGGTGTGATGCAGTAGCAACAGGTCCTTCAGGTATCCAGGGCCCAGATTGTGCAAGGATTTGAATGTCAGTAAGCCGATCTTGAACAGAATTCTCCATTTTATCAGTAGCCAGTGGAGTGAGCTCAGGGTTGGTGTTATGTGGCAATGGCGGGGTTGGCTCGTTAACAGCCTTGCGGCGGCATTCTGTACTAATTGCAGGCGGCGTAAGTCTTTCTTATGCAGGCCTGTGTAGAGGGCGTTGCAGTAGTCTAACCTTGATGTGACGAAGGCATGAACTAGGGTTGGAAGATCCTCTGAATCCTCTTAGATGAAAGAAGGAATGTTTCACAACAGCTGAGATTTGATTCCTGAAATTTAATTTCCCATCAATCAGTACTCCCAGGCTGCGCACACAGTCTGAGTTGTTCAGGTCTGAGCTCCCTATCCTTAGCGGTGTTGGTTGAGACTGGGGCTGCTTTACTGTTGAGCCCTGGCCCTCGATAACAAGAACCTCAGTTTTGTCAGCATTAAGTTTTAGCCAATTAATATTCATCCACTCCTGAAGCTCTGCTAAGCATGCGTTTATTTGTGGAGTAGGGTCTGTGATGCCAGGTTTGAATGACAAATATAGCTGGGTGTCATCAGCATAGCAATGATATGCCAGGCCATGTTTTTGTGTGATTTCTCCAAGTGGCAGCATGTATATGGTGAAAAGTAAAGGGGATAATATTATAGATAGATCAACCTTGCTTACCCTATCACGTATTGTTTGAAAGCTAATTGAGTGCCTCCTTCGTATTTACTACATAGAGAGAGAACCTTCATCTTTCAGCCCTGATAGGTGATATGAACAGGCCTGCAGGGGTAGAGTAGAGGCGCTTCTTACAAAAGGTGTGACTTCTGGCTTTTTGCCCCTATGTAACCTAAGTCTAACCTTACCTTCATCTCCACTAAACTCCACCCTCTCCTGTGCCTAAACCTAATGTCACCCTTTACTGACTGTACAACATTAACCACACACACAAACACGCACGCGCGCGCACGCACGCACCTACACACACACACACACACACACACACACACACACACACGCACACACACACACACACACACACACACACACACACACACACACTCTAAAGCAACCCTAATTTCACATAGTGAAGTAGTAGTTAGGGTCCCCTTACAGCTCTGGGCCCTCTGCAGGTGTAAGGTCTACATCCCTCTAGTTACACCCAGGGGCGGATTTAGGCCAAGGCCACCTAGGCCATGGGCCAGGGCACCACAGCAGCAAGGGCACCAAAGCAGCAGGCTGAACTCATGCAGCATTTGCAAACTTGCAAATGTTGCAATGCAGGGAGATCAGGTAAGCGCCTGACCATGGTACTCTGCTGCCAGCGGCCTGTGCAGCGGCCACCTTGCTCTCTGCGCACGTTTGCATTTTGGCCAGTGGCTATAGACTTGGGCAGCATTGGAGACGGAAAGGAAGAGGAAGAGCACTGGAGACGAGTGGAGAAATGAGTGACACTGATGGCTGCTGCGGTGTGAAGGTGAGCTGACTACCTATACTGAAAGAGGGGGGGGGGGGGGGGGGATTAAGGGAGACATCTGGCTACCTATACTGGAGGGAAAGGGGGAGGAGTCATCTGGCTACCTATACCGGGGGTGGGAGTTTATTAGGTTACCTATACTAGATGGAAGGAGTCATCTCGCTACCTATACTGAAGGGGGGCGGCTGGTGACAGCAGCCTTTAGCGGTAAAGAGTACACATCCGGCCCTGGTTACACCTCTGGTTCTGATATAAACACAGGGTTTTGGGCTGCAGAATCTTCCTTTCAGGCAGAAAGTAACATCTCAGCATTGTGATTCCTGCGCTATTAGATGGTATTTTTAGACCTGTTCTTGTCTTGAAGGCTAGACGCAAGTAACCAGTCTGTCAGCACTTAGCAAATACACTAGTTATTTAATCCCAGCAAATGCCGACTGGAGTCTTCACATAATTCAGGGGTACGAATATTTATTAATTTTCTATCTGCCGTTGCTTACATAAGTCGGGATTCCGCGGCATTCAAACACCGTCTCATAAACACTCTGACGCACGCGGCAATGTATGTTATTACAGCATCGCTACAGGACAATATTTCCTTTACTAATATTTAGTTTGAAGATTTTTCTTTTTCTACATATAATTACTACACATCGAAATATGTAACTGTAATGGAAAGTGAACAACCTGCAAAGGAATAGAAAGGGACAGAAATAAAATACCCTGCCTACCGTATACTAACACTAAAGTAATTATATCATGATCAGCTACGCAGGAGCGTAACTAGAAATCCCCGGGCCCCCCTGCAACAAAAAAAATCCCGGCCGCCGGAGGTCTCCGATCTCTTAAGAGCTTCATGCTACTTCCTGTTTACACAGGAAGTAACATGAAGCACTTACTGATCGGAACTTCCAGCGCGATGGAGATATGTATTTAGCCTGCCACTGATTGCAGGGAGCGCTGAGAGGAGAACCCAAGGTGAGGGGGATGTCCCCTCCCCCCGCTGATTTGTGCCACGCTCTCCTCTTATGTTGTGACCTTTCCTGCCCCCCAAAAAGGCCCTGAGCGGCCCCTAGGGGTGGGGCAGGGGTTGCATCCCCTATTGTTACGCCCCTGCAGCTACGTGAGGGAAGGCTGCCTCTAGTGCACAAGTGTCGAACTCCAGGCCTGGAGGGCCAGATCCATGCCATTGTTTAGGGTGGACTGAGAAAGAGAGGAATGCTTTCTACCTGATGGACCACACCTTTCCTGATTCAGGACTCACTGGACTCGAAGGACTGGTTTGACATCCCTGCTCTAGTGAAAACTGCATGGGACCTATCTACCGTGTTTCCCCTAAAGTAAGACATCCCCTGAGAATCAGACCTAGCAGGAATTTCAAGAATGCTTGAAAGTAAGACATCCCCCGAATGTAAGCCCTAGCTAGCAGCCCACATGACACCAGCAAGCAGTGGCGTAGCAATAGGGGGTGCAGAGGTAGCTACCGCAATGGGGCCCTTGGGCTAGAGGGGCCCTATGGGGCCCACTCTCAACTACATTATTAGCTCTTTATTGGTCCTGTGCTGGTAATAATCACTTCTATAGATGCTTTGAATAGTAGTGATCATTAACACATAGCTTCCCATCTCCTTCTTGCACACTGTGGTTGTCCTTGATTGGATTTGGTGTGTCGTATCCATTGTTATGTTTAGCATGTTTGGGGGGCCCCAATGCAAAACTTGCACTGGGGCCCACGGCTTCTTAGCTACGCCACTGCCAGCAAGTCACGCTGAATACAAAGCCTGGATACAGGAGAGCAGCAGTATAATGTGCCTTCTACAAAGTCCTATATATGTGTCAGGCAATTTGTGTTTTAGTTGGAGCCAGCCCTCCTGATCTGTCCTGATAAGCATCAGCAGCACTTCACCTCTTTGCCTCTTCCCAGGACACACACACAGCTTATCCTATGGTCTGGGGAGCCTGTCAGAGTTCTCTGCCTGCAAGAAATAGACTCTTAAGGGGCCCATACACTTAACGATTTTCCCAACGATATACAGCAGATTCGATCACTGTGATCGAATCTGCTTTGAAATTGTTATGCAAACACTGACCGAACGATCAATTTCCTTCCGAAACCGATCGTTCCCGTCGCTCCGTCCGTGCGGAAGATTTCGCTTGATCGCCGGCGGGTTGGGAGTGTGTCGATAGCGGCGTTCGAATGTCCGACGACTGACGCTAGCGGCAATACATTACCTGTTCCGCCGGCGCGTGTCCCCGCTCTCTCCGCTGTCCCTTCTCCGCACTGGCTTCACTTGCTTTCTGTCCCGACAGGAAGTTTAAACAGTAGAGCGCCCTCTACTGTTTAAACTCCCCCAGGCAGGCAGGAAGTAAAGTGAAGCTGTAGCCCTGGAGCCCAGAGCGGAGAAGAGACAGTGGAGGCCAGGGGACTCGCGCCGTCCGGATCAGGTAATGTATAGCTGGCGGGGGGGGGGGGTGGAGAGGCAGCGGTAGCGGCCGCTCCACAGATTGTGAATCGGTTTCATAGTGAAATTGATTCACAATCTGTTTGCAGTAAAGGTAGCCATACGATCCCTCTCTGATCAGATTCGATCAGAGAGGGATCTATCTGTTGGTCGATCTGATGGCAAATCGACCAGTGTATGGCCACCTTAACTCACATGATCAGCAGAATCAATTTCTTGTAAGTGAGAGCCAATATCTGCAAACCACAAGCTCTGTGTATGTTGCACGTGTTTCAGCATGGCATGCAGTATATACATTTTGAATAGGAAAACTTCCAGTGTTTGCACAAAAATAAGACATCCTCTGAAAATAAGCCCTAGCACATCTTTTAGAGCAAAAATTAATATATGGGTCTTATTTTAGGGGAAACACGGTATATTAGGGAAGGGAAGGACATGTCCTCGGATGGCCACATATGGGCCATATGCAATTAGCAAATTCGCCAGTGATGACAATGGTTCAGACAGTGGACCAATGGGGAGCCCTGGCGGGAGCTTCAAAGGTCGGCGGATGTTCAGCAGGTGCGTGTGCATCTCTGAGGAGCGAGGCCGTGGTGCTGAGGGACAGCACCCCAGCGCTAAACCTCGCTCCCCATCACCTAGAATATGGGAGTATTGTTCAGGCTTTCTCCTGAGTAATGCTCCCTAACGATCAGCCATCACACAAAGGAAACCGGCAATAGGATTTACCAGTAATCCTTGTGCGATGGCAAGGTGATAAGTAGCTCGCATCTACAAGCTACTTATCACCTAAAACAGGATATGGCCCAATGTATCAAAAGATTACCATATTTATAAAACACAGCAGTTAGTTAGCGTGACATCCACTTTATAGAACCCCAGAGAACATTCTCCACTTTCATGCGCCAAACACCTTAAAGAGAACTCTGCAATCCCTCATAAATCACAGCCGTGCTGTGAGGCTGTGTTTACATCTGTAGTGTCAGTCTCAGCTGCTCCCCCGCCTCCTGCATAGCTCCGGTCCCTGCCTCCGTCCCTTCCCTCCAATCAACAGGGAGGGAAGGGATGCAGGCGGGGACTGGAGTTCTGCAGGAGGCGGGGAGAGCAGCAGACTGACACTATAGAGATAAACACAGCCAGCTCTGACAAGCTGTTTGTCAGCAGTGTGGCTGTGATTTATGAGGGATTGCAGAGTGCAGGGGGACCTTAGTGGGGTTTGGGATAGCAACAGAGGCTGGGCTGTATACAGTGGCGGACACAGCCAGCAGTGGGCCCCTGTGCAAAATTGTACTTGTGGGCCCCCTATGACCTGCGGCGCGCGTAGCGCGCCGCGGCAAAATATGGGCGTGGCTACAAAAAAATAGTGGATAGAACCTGCGGCAAAAAATGGGCATGGCAATGACCGGATGAGGGCGGAGCTAACTGTAACTTAAAGCGAACCCGGGGTGAGGGTTTATTTCCTTTTAAACAATATTAGTTGCCTGGCGGCCCTGCTGATCTATTTGGCTGCAGTAATAAACTGAATTACACCAGCAACAAGCATGCAGCTAATCTTCTCAGTTCTGACAATATTGTCAGAAACCCCTGACCTGCTGCATGCTTGTTCAGGGTCTATGGCTGAAAGAATAAGAGGCAGAGGACCAGCACGGCAGCCAGGCAACTGGTATTGCTTAAAAGGAGAGAAATATGTCAGCCTCAATATTATTCTCACCTCAGGTTCCCTTGAAAAGTGCAATGCAAAGACAGTGGGCCCAAGTTTTGGTGACCCTTTCCCCAGAAAATTCACATAATTGTGCAGGTTTTCTCAAGAAAATACACATATATGCCCAGAAAATACGTGCAATCATGTCGGCAGATATGCCCAGAAAATACGTGCAATCATGTCGGCAGATATGCCCAGAAAATACGTGCAATCAAGTCGGCAGATATGCCCAGAAAATACATGCAATCAAGTCGGCAGATATGCCCAGAAAATACGTGCAAACAAGTCGGCAGATATGCCCAGAAAATACATGCAATCAAGTCGGCAGATATGCCCAGAAAATACGTGCAAACAAGTCGGCAGATATGCCCAGAAAATACGTGCAATCATGTCGGCACATATGCCCAGAAAATACATGCAATCATGTGGCAGACCTGCCCAGAACATACACCTGCTAATATAAATAAAACAAAAACATTTACTCACCTGCAGCAGCAGACCTCCAGTCCCAGCCTCCATCCGGCGCGCAGCTCCCATGGGTGGTTGGGTGGATAGGTAGCCTAGTGGGTGGGTGAGTGGGTGGGTGGGTGGGTAGGTAGCCTTAACTAGCCCGGTAGGTAGGTAGGTAGCCCGGTGGGTGGGTAGGTAGGTAGCCTGGTGGGTGGGTTGGTAACTAGCCCGGTAGGTAGCCGGGTGGGTGGTTAGGTAGGTAGCCTGGTGGGTGGGTAGGTAGGTAGCCTGGTGGGTGGGTTGGTAACTAGCCCGGTAGGTAGCCGGGTGGGTGGTTAGGTAGGTAGCCGGGTGGGTGGTTAGGTAGGTAGCCGGGTGGGTGGTTAGGTAGGTAGCCTGGTGGGTGGGTAGCCTGGTGGGTGGGTAGGTAGCCTGGTGGGTGGGTTGGTAACTAGCCCGGTAGGTAGCCGGGTGGGTGGTTAGGTAGGTAGCCGGGTGGGTGGTTAGGTAGGTAGCCGGGTGGGTAGGTAGGTAGGAAGCCTGGTGGGTGGGTAGCCGGGTGGGTGGGTAGGTAGGTAGCCGGGTGGGTGGTTAGGTAGGTAGCCGGGTGGGTAGGTAGGAAGCCTGGTGGGTGGGTAGGTAGCCGGGTGGGTAGGTAGGTAGCCGGGTGGGTAGGTAGGAAGCCTGGTGGGTGGGTAGGTAGCCTGGTGGGTGGGTGGGTAGGTAGGTAGCCTGGTGGGTGGGTAGGTAGCCTGTTGGGTGGGTTGGTAACTAGCCCAGTAGGTAGCCGGGTGGGTGGTTAGGTAGGTAGCCGGGTGGGTGGTTAGGTAGGTAGCCGGGTGGGTAGGTAGGTAGGTAGCCTGGTGGGTGGGTGGGTAGCCGGGTGGGTGGGTAGGTAGCCTGGTGGGTGGGTTGGTAACTAGCCCGGTAGGTAGCCGGGTGGGTGGTTAGGTAGGTAGCCGGGTGGGTGGTTAGGTAGGTAGCCGGGTGGGTGGTTAGGTAGGTAGGTAGCCGGGTGGGTAGGTAGGTAGGTAGCCGGGTGGGTAGGTAGCCGGGTGGGTAGGTAGCCGGGTGGGTGGTTAGGTAGTTGGGTGGGTGGTTAGGTAGGAAGCCTGGTGGGTGGGTAGGTAGCCGGGTGGGTAGGTAGCCGGGTGGGTGGTTAGGTAGTTGGGTGGGTGGTTAGGTAGGAAGCCTGGTGGGTGGGTAGGTAGCTGGGTGGGTAGGTAGGTAGGAAGCCTGGTGGGTGGTTAGGTAGTCGGGTGGGTAGGTAGGAAGCCTGGTGGGTGGGTAGGTAGGTAGCCGGGTGGGTAGGTGGTTAGGTAGCCGGGTGGGTAGCTATCCGGGTGGGGGGCCCGACTCCTATCCTCCCTCCCTCCCTTCCTTCCTCACCTCGGGGGGCCCCCTCCCGATATGCGCGGCGGGAGAGCGAGCGGCAAATGCAGGAAGTCTTCAGGGCTCTCCAGGCATCCGCTAGAGGCCCAGCCGCTGAGTCTCCAATATGTCTCCAACTGGAGACATATTGGAGACTAAGCGGCTGGGCCTCTAGCGGATGCCTGGAGAGCCCTGAAGACTTCCTGCATTTGCCGCTCGCTCTCCCGCCGCGCATATCGGGAGGGGGGCCCCCCGAGGTGAGGGAGGGAGGGAGGGAGGATAGGAATCGGGGGCCCCCCGGGGAATAAAATAATAAAAAAAAAAATTAAAAAAAAAAATACTTAATGGGCCCCTGAAGAAAACGGAACTTCAGGGGCCCTCGTGCGGTGGCACGGCCTGCACGGCCGTATGTCCGCCACTGGCTGTATAGGCAGATCCAGCCTCTGTATGCAGATAATATTCTTAAAACCCACCTCGGGTTCTCTTTAAAGAGGAACTGTAGTTCTATGCACAGAGGAAAAGCCATTATTTCCCACAATGCAACACGTTTTACAGACAGCAAACTGTCAAGACCATGGTCATGACATCACACTGTGGGAGGGGTTTCACCACACTATCAGCCATACAGAACCCCGATGATCAATTCGAGAAAAGGTAAAGAATTCCTGTGGAAAAGGGGGTATCAGCTACTGATTGGAATGAAGTGCAATCCTTGGTTAAAGTTCCTCTTTAAAGGAGTATTTAATTAAAAAACAAACAAACACAGGTGGGGCTTCTTGAAGCCTTGTGCAGTCATCCTGTGTCCGTGCCATCCATAGCCGGCCTTTGACCTGTGCGACCAGAGCGGTCGCTCAGGGCGCCGGCTTCCAAGGGGGTGCCTATAGCTGGCTACCTTTACTGAGGGCACCAACACATGGCTACCTATACTGGAGGCACCAATACCTGGCTACCTATGGGGGCGATGGAGACCTTCAACTGACTTCCTATACTAGGGGCACCTATGCTTGGCAACCTATATTGAGGGCACCTACACATGAGTTCCTATACTGGGGGCACCTATACTGAGTCTGAGGGGGTTTATTTGGGGGGGGGGGGGGGGGCGCACTGCGGCTATAACGCGTGGTGCAAATTGTCGGTGCTGTGCTATCATTCTACATGGGGGGGGGGCTAACTATCCCACTGATTGTTTTTATTAATATTCCTGAAAGGTTCTAGCCTTCATTTTTAAGTATATTCAGGATAATGCACTCTTTCCATCCATTCGTGGCTATTAATAGTATTTTTTCTATTATACATACGTGACGTGTCACAGAGATCTGAGCATTTGGTGTGATGTGTCACAACGTCAAAAAGGTTGGGAGCCACTGTCCTAGGAGATATCTCAGGAGAAAAGGGGAATTGCATATGGCCCTGTGTGTGTGTGCGTATGTGTGTGCGTGTGTGTGTGCACGCGGGAAGAGGATGAAGGGGGGGCACAAAAATCAGGTTTCGCTCAGGGCGCTGTGAAACCTAAGGCCGGCCCTGGTGCCATCCTTCTGCGACCCTTCAGTCAGCAGTGGCAACCCCCCCCCCCCCCCCCCCCCAAAGCTAGTCTGACTAGATGTTTATCATTGTCTTATTTTCTAATTGTATATTTGCAATATAGTGTCTATTATTGCTTCGGACATGATTGATGCTTGGTATGCTTTCCTTGCAGATCTGGTGGTTTTCGCATTTTGTAACACTGTATACAACATTCTGTTTACGTTTCATTACCTTTTGGCATTTCTAAAAATTTCTTGTTGAAAAAAAACAGGAGAATCCAGGTTTATAAATCATAGTTTTGTCTGCAGTTTGACTGCATTGTATAGGTCCATACCCATGGCAAGATATTTTGCCTGATTCACCTTGACAAATGTTCATTTCAGGTGACATTGCATGAGATCATTTAACGAAAATGCATTAACCACTTCACCTCCAAGGTTTTTTCCCCTTAAAAACCAGAGCAAATTTCACCTTTCAGCGCTCCTTCCATTCATTCGCTAATAACTTTATTACTACTTTTCACAACAAAACAATCTATATCTTGGTTTTTTTTTACCACCAATTAGGCTTTCTTTGGGGTTTTTTTTTTTTTGCTAACAATTATCTCATTCTAACTGCATTCTAATGGGAATAATAAGAAAAAATGGGAAAAAAATTATTTCTCAGTTTTTGGCCATTATAATTTTAAAATAAAACGTTCTGCCGGGGATAAAACCCACACAATTTATTTGCCCATTTGTCCCGGTTATTGCAACGTTTAAAATATTTCCCTAGTACAATGTATGGAGCCAATATTTTATTTAGAAATAAAGGTGCATTTTTTCAGTTTTGCGTTCCTCACTAATTACAAGCCCTTATTTGCAAATATAACACTAATATACCCTCATGACATACGTAGTAAAAAAAAAAAAAGGTGAGTCCCTGAGGTAACCATATATGTATTTTTTTTTTAAATGTAATTTTCTTTTTTATTTAGTCATCAGACAAATTGTTCACTGAAAAGTAGGCTAATGATGTGAAAAGATAGTGACCAATGACAGTTGCAGAGCAAACTATTTAGCTTGGTGGATCCATCCAGCAGGTTATCGTCTATGTGAGATCTTGTGGAAATATCAATGGATCATGAACGACCATTGGAGCATGTACACCTGAGCAGCTTTGCTGTATAAATTATGGCAGAATGTCCCCATTCTGTTCCTTTGCAGTCTGTTTGGCGCTGTGAAATGTTATCGAAGTATGTTTAGAAACACTGTACGTTGCATCGTTTGGTAGATTGTCACTTTAAAGAGACACTGAAGCGGAAAAATAAATTATGATATAATGATTTGTATGTGTAGTACAGCTAAGAAATAAAACATTAAGAGCAGAGATATGAGTCTAATATTGTTTCCAGTACAGGAAGAGTTAAGAAACTCCAGTTGTTATCTACGCAAAAGAGCCATTGAGCTCCACGAATTTTTAAAGTCGCAGAGCGCTCTGTCTTCTGAAGCTTGTTATCTCAACTGTCAGTCACTGTATTTTCTTCTTCTCTGCAGAGAACATGTCAATAGTTCACTGGCCTAATCTGTAAATCATTTAGAATGCTGAATGTAGTGTGTAAACTGCAAATATTAGAGAATGATGCAATGTTATAAAAAAAAAACACTATATAACTGAAAATAAAAATATGAGAATATTTTCTTTGCTACTAATGTTCTAGTACATATCCGTACTACGCACCCAATTCATTATATCATTTTTTTTCACTTCAGTGTCTCTTTAAGATGTCATGGAATGCTACTGCAATGTCAGAATGCTGATTACTGCAACTTCCTAAGTCAGCTGATCCCCGTCTCTTGTTTATGATCTGCCGAGACAGTTCATTTGCGTGCCGGGACCAATCGGAAAATTAGACCATCATAGACTGCAATATAAATTGTGGCTTAAGCCCCATACACACACTCAACAGTGGTCTTTTATGCAGCACAATTGTTGAACAACTTTTGTTGTGAAATAAGTTGAAAAAGGCTAAAAAAAAAGTATTTTGCTATTGTTCAAACAGCTGATAGGACTGATAGGACTGATAAGACTTTTTCCTCAAAGTCAGCAGCTCCATTCAGCAGAAAAAGTCGTCCTGTGTAATACAATGTAACTATGGAAAGTTGGATATCATTTTAAAGCTCTCTTTCTCCTCTTTCTGGCGACACCTACATCGTTGCCCTACGCCTTTTAGTTTTCTCTACTTTCGCGATCGAAATCGCGGCCGCGGCAATTTCAATCGCGAAAATAGCAAAAACTAAAAGGTGTAGGGTGGCGGTTTATATATACAATTGGAAAGAGGAGAAAGAGAGCTTTAAAATGATATGCATCTTTCCATAGTTTCCGCACTGCTCGGAGTCCCTTTAATGAATAGATTAGGCCACTACCAGCAGCCAAATGACTCTCAATGGCAAATCGAATTAAATCGAATCCCGATCGGACATGTCGGATTTAATCGGATCGTAAATAGAATCGTAATCGAATCGCACAAAGAATCGTATTGTGCAGATGGGGCTTTAGAAGTAGCTGTTGCCTTGATGAGATTGAATTGTTTTAAATGCAAACAATGCTTATGGTATTTTTAGTCCGGAACCTCCCATCTTTCATAATCTGGTTACAGTAAACTCTGATTTTGTACTTGCTGCACTTTGTTAATCTGCTCTATAGACAATGCAAACTATACATTACTGTACACATTCCTCTATATCAAATCCACTAGATCCTTTTAATCCTATATAGCTAATATTGGATTTCACTGTTTATTTAACCTTGTTAAAGGAGACAAGCTGCTTGGGTGAAAAAATGTAAAAAAAACACATTTTATTTTTTGAGAGAAATACTATTAATAGTAAGATTATTGACCTAATTATGCCTAATTAAAAACAAAACTAAGCAGTGTCATGTATACATACCTTATGTCATCATATTTATATGTTTCAACTATGTCTCTTGGACGTTCCATATTGACATGTATAATTATCTTGTATATGATCTTGATGAAACCTAGTCTTAGCAATGTGTCCTCTGGCATTTCTTATTCTAGTTCCGCCAACAATTGCCAGATGAAGCGGGATTGTGCCCGCGAAACGCGTTGCAAAGTGGAGCTTTTAAATAATGTAATTTTTGAGATACGAAAATAACAAATTCCTGTCTGTAATTTCTTGAGGGAGGTAAGCCCACCGCTTCCCCCCTTTTTAAACGTTTTTTAGAAGTTTTTATCCTACTTTGGTGCCTCTGTTCAAAATTTTCAGAATCTGATATTGTAATGTTTAACCTATTTTGGTTCCTGGACGTAGAATCTACGTCCAGGAACCATGTGCGCTACCGCGCGCTCCCGCGGCCGATCGTGCATGCGCACTCCGCGGATTCGGTAGCCACGGAATCAATGTATCGGGCTATGGTGCCCGATCACGGATTCCTCTCCCCCGCTGAAAAAGCGACAGCTTCTCTCTGGCTGTCACCTCCCCCATGCGTCGCTCTAAGCGTGTGTTACGCTTAGAGTGACATCATGTAAACAAACTCATGGCCGCCATCTTGTGGCCAAAAAGTAATACTACAACTGAAAGTAAAAAAAAAAAAAATTAACACACATTTACATTATAAATCTATTGTTTACCTCCCACCCTCCCAAAACTACCCAAATAAAATGTTTACTATAAAAAACAACATTACAATAAAAAAAAAACATGCAAATATTTACCTAAGGGTCTAAACTTTTTAAATATCAATGTAAAGATGAAATATTTCTATATTTTTTTATTTTAAACTTGTAAATAGTGATACAGTAGATGCAAAATGGAAAAAATGCACCTTTATTTCCAAATAAAATATTGTCGCCATACATTGTGATAGGGACATAATTTTAACGGTGTAATAACCGGGACATATGGGCAAATACAATACGTGAGTTTTAATTATGGAGGCATGTATTATTTTAAAACTATAATGGCTGAAAACTGAGAAATAATGAATTTTTCCATTTTTTTCTTATTCTTCCTGTTAAAATGCATTTACAGTAAAGTGGCTCTTAGCAAAATGTACCCCCCAAAGAAAGCCTAATTGGTGGCGGAAAAAACAAGATATAGATCAGTTCATTGTGATAAGTAGTGATAAAGTTATAGGCTAATGAATGGGAGGTGAACATTTCTCACGTGAAAACGACGGAACGCGAATGGGTTAAGGTATAGTAAACTAAATTTCAGGTCCTGGCCAAACACCATTTTAAGTATATGGGAGTAATGCCTGGTATAGTAAACCGGATATAATAGAACGTCTGTTATAGCAAACATGGTTTTTTACTCCAGCGGTATTCTGTATCCGGTTACAGTGGAAAATGGGTGGGCACTTGCATCATATGTCAGTCGGAGACCCATGAGCTGTGGTCAGTGGGCGGGCTGGCAGGCACTTGTAGCCTGCTCGCTATCTGCACACTACTCTGGGCATGTGTGGAATACCTCAAAAACATTAGCCAGCGAGACCTATGCTTCTTGTGTAACCTACTGCCTGGTTACTGAGGGAATTGCCTGTCATCTGTGCATGGCTGCAACACTACAGTATCATCCAGGCTGCATAGAAATGTGGATAGAGGAACACACTATATCAGTACTGTACCTGCATTAACTGGTGAGACCTATGCTTCTTGTGTAAGCTGCTGCCCGATTACTGAGGGAATTGCCTGTCATGTGTGACTTGCTTGTGCATGGCTGCAACGTTACAGTATCATCCAGGCTGCCCAGAAATGTGGACAGAGAAGCACACTATGGGCTTGATTCACAAGAGAGTGCTAACTGTTAGCATGGCCATTTTCACGCGAATTTTCACGTTTGCGCGCGATCTCAAATTTGCGCGCGCAATTAAACGGTTTCGTTATGTTTTTCACGTGCAAATGCGAATTTTCCTGCGAAAACGATAACGATTGTGCGTGAAAATTCGCAATCGTGCGCAAACGTGAAAATTCACGTGAAAACACTCTTTTGTGAATCAAGCCCTATGAGTACTGTAGCTGTATTACCTGGTGAGACCTATGCTTCCTGTGTGTCATGATTATTGCATGCAAATCTCTGAATATTGAGCATTGTACATTTTGATCTAGCTTATATGCTGCCTGTGCATTGAAAGCATTGAAAAGAAAATAAATGAATCCCAATTAGTGACTGAATTAAGATACGGTACTATAGTATCAGGGTCGGTGCTAGACTTTTTGCTTGTGAGGATGCGCCCCCCCGCCCCCCCTCCTCCCTGAATTGGAATGATCGCATAGCACCCGAGAATTTGCACCGCATGTAAGCGGTGCAGTAAGCCCCCAAAAAACACCCTCAATATAGGTAGCCAGGTATAGGTACCCCCAGCATTGGTAGCCAGGTATAGGTGCCCCCAGTATTGGTAGCCAGGTATAGGAGCCCACAGTATTGGTAGCCAGGTATAGGTGCCCCCAGTATTGGTAGCCAGGTATAGGTGCCCCCAGTACTGGTAGCCAGGTATAGGTGCCCCCAGTATTGGTAGCCAGGTATAGGTGCCCCCAGTATTGGTAGCCAGGTATAGGTGCCCCCAGTATTGGTAGCCAGGTATAGGTGCCCCCAGAATTGGTAGCCAGGTATAGGAGCCCCCAGTATTGGTAGCCAGGTATAGGTTCCCCCAGTATTGGTAGCCAGGTATAGGAGCCCCCAGAATTGGTAGCCAGGTATAGGAGCCCCCAGTATTGGTAGCCAGGTATAGGTGCCCCCAATATTGGTAGCCAGGTATAGGAGCCCCCAGTATTGGTAGCCAGGTACAGTTGCCCCTAGTATTGGTAGCCAGGTATAGGAGCCCCCAGTATTGGTAGCCAAGTATAGGAGCCCCCAGTATTGGTAGCCAGGTATAGGTGCCCCCAGTATTGGTAGCCAGGTACAGGTGCCCCCAGTATTGGTAGCCAGGTACAGGTGCCCCTAGTATTGGTAGCCAGGTACAGGTGCCCCCAGTATTGGTAGCCAGGTAGAGGTGCCCCCAATATTGGTAGCCAGGTATAGGTGCTCCCAGTATTGATAGCCAGGTATAGGTGCCCCCAGTATTGGTAGCCAGGTATAGGTGCCCCCAGTATTGGTAGCCAGGTACAGGTGCCCCTAGTATTGGTAGCCAGGTACAGGTGCCCCCAGTATTGGTAGCCAGGTATAGGTGCCCCCAATATTGGTAGCCAGGTATAGGTGCCCCTAGTATTGGTAGCCAGGTACAGGTGCCCCCAGTATTGGTAGCCAGGTATAGGAGCCCCCGGTATTGGTAGCCAGGTACAGGTGCCCCCAGTATAGGTAGCCAGGTATAGGTGCCCCCAGTATTGGTAGCCAGGTATAGGTGCCCCCAGCATTGGTAGCCAGGTACAGGTGCCCCCAGTATAGGTAGCCAGGTATAGGTGCCCCCAGTATTGGTAGCCAGGCATAGGTTCTCCCAGTATTGGTAGCCAGGTATAGGTGCCCCCAGTATTGGTATCCAGCTATAGGTGCCCCCAGTATTGGTAGCCAGGTATAGGTGCCCCCAGCATTAGTAGCCAGGTACAGGTGCCCCTAGTATTGGTAGCCAGGTATAGGAGCCCCCAGTATTGGTAGCCAGGTATAGGAGCCCCCAGTATTGGTAGCCAGGTATAGGAGCCCCCAGTATTGGTAGCCAGGTATAGGAGCCCCCAGTATTGGTAGCCAGGTATAGGTGCCCCCAGCATTGGTAGCCAGGTATAGGTGCCCCAGTATTGGTAGCCAGGTATAGGTGCCCCCAGTATTGGTAGCCAGGTATAGGAGCCCCCAGAATTGGTAGCCAGGTATAGGAGCCCCCAGTATTGGTAGCCAGGTATAGGTGCCCACAGTATTGGTAGCCAGGTATAGGTACCCCCAGTATTGGTATCCAGGTATAGGTGCTCCCAGTATTGGTAGCCAGGTATAGGAGCCCCTAGTATTGGTAGCCAGGTATAGGAGCCCCCGGTATAGGTAGCCAGGCATAGGTGCTCCCAGTATTGGTAGCCAGGTATAGGAGCCTCCAGTATTGGTAGCCAGGTATAGGTGCCCCCAGTATTGGTATCCAGCTATAGGTGCCCCCAGTATTGGTAGCCAGGTATAGGTGCTCCCAGTATTGGTAGCCAGGTATAGGAGCCCCCAGTATTGGTAGCCAGGTATAGGTGCCCCCAGTATTGGTATCCAGCTATAGGTGCCCCCAGTATTGGTAGCCAGGTATAGGTGCCCCCAGTATTGGTAGCCAGGTATAGGTGCTTCCAGTATTGGTAGCCAGGTATAGGTGCTCCCAGTATTGGTAGCCAGGTATAGGAGCCCCCAGTATAGGTAGCCAGGTATAGGTACTCCCAGTATTGGTAGCCAGGTATAGGTGCCCCCAGTATTGGTAAGCCAGGTATAGGTGCCCCCAGTATTGGTAGCCAGGTATAGGTGCACCCAGTATTGGTAGCCAGGTATAGGAGCCCCCAGTATTGGTAGCCAGGTATAGGTGCCCCCAGTATTGGTAGCCAGGTATAGGAGCCCCCAGTATTGGTAGCCAGATATAGGTGCCCCCAGTATTGGTAGCTAGGTACAGTTGCCCCCAGTATAGGTTGGCCAGGCAGGCACTCTCTTCACTTCCTGTTTCTGTTTCTACCTGGCGCTTCCCCCAGACTTCCGCTGCCTGAGGAAGTTGCCTCACTTGGCATCATGGGCAGACGGGGCCTGTATAGTATACTTTATGTGCTAGAGTATTGCAATTTCTGCTATAGTAAACTTGTGATATAATAAACCACGTTGCCCAGTCCCTTGGAGTTTACTATAATGGGATTCTACTTTCCGTTGCCGCCTGCCTGAGTGACGCGAGTCTTGCGGCCGACCCCGCACCGCTGCTCAGTGTCAGGCGACTCAGAGATACGTCACTATCAGCTGTGTGACAGACTATACAGAGTGACCTGGACTGATGCCACACTGACTATAAATGTCCTGTACAGACAGAAGGGTCCCAGCATGTGAGTGATCGCAGGACTTATGATGTGACAGCGATTACATGAGCGGCTGCTAAATGCCACGGCCCCGCTAATGAGGTGACTCTGCCTCCTTCTCCTGCAAGCCTAGGAAGCTGACTGGAGGCTTACCCTGCAGAAAAGAGACGATAGGAAGAGAATTACATATTATTGTTGTGCAGACTGCAGTGCAGACACACAAGGGTTCAAGAGGAAAGAACCAGTATAAGATTGTTAATGCCCTCTCATTTTTAAAGGACAACTTAAGTGGTAAGAATATGGAGGCTGCCATATTTCTTTTTAAAGGGACCCTGAACAGATATAAAAAAAAAGCTAATCTGGACTTACCTAGGGCATTCTCTAGCCCAGGGGGTCAGGAACCTTTTTGGCTGACAGAGCCATTAACGCCACATATTTTAAAATGTAAATGTATTTTTAAAACACATTATATTATGTTTCAAACTGGGATAGAGTGCATGCGCAGCAGACACGTCTTCAGCTTCTCTTGGGTTTCAGCAACATCAGCAACATTTCCCCGAGAGCCAGACAAGAGAAATACCGACTTAACAGCTTGTACAATTAGCTAGCTGATTTGGGGGTGGTTGATTCACTTTGTAGGACGAGATCCACGCACTTTGGCACAATAGGCTGCCTGTCAAGTGACAGGCAGCCTTTTTGGCCAATCAAAGTGCGGGGATCTCGTCCTACAAAGTCACTGGACCTGACAGGGTCCAGGGTGGGGCAATTAAAGCAGTTGTTAGTTTTGGGGGAGCGTGAGTCAGTTAGTAGTGCATGCTACAGCAGTAGCATGCCAACTCTGAAAATGTTACTCATAAGGCCCAACCGTCCCGTTTTCGTCGGGACTGTCACGATTTTGGGGGGCTCTCCCGCTATCACGGTATGAGCCCCCCAAGTCCCGGGCTTAGTGGGCAGTGAGGGTGGAAAAAAAATGATCGAGGCGCCAGCCGCGGGTAAATGGGATGCGGGACGCGTGCATCCCATTACTACCTCCCTCCCTCCCTCCCTTGGAATCTAACCCCCCCTGTGTCTCCCCTTGTTTGCAGAGTGCGCAGCTAAGCGGAGCGGGCTGTCAGCTTACCGGTATCCATGGACGCATACCGATGTCCGGCTTCAATCCGCTTCCTGTGACGTCACAGGAAGCAGGAAGCCAGATGGTGGTATGCGTCCATGGATACCTCTCACTTCTGTCAGGCCCTGTTCCCACTTGTCTTCCACATCACCTGCAGCCCACGGGAGGACAGGGTAATGTCTGCTCTGATGGCCCACTGTGATGCGGGTGGAGTCCGGGGCAGATGCGCTCCACTATAGGCTACAGGTGGGAACACATCCGCCTGGCCCGGGATTATCGCGGACCGCACTTGTTACTACAACAGATCCCTTAGATCTGATGCACAGTGACAATGGTTCCTGTTCCTGTGAATGGTTCCTATGTATAACAAAGAAGCCTTCTCACTCTCCGCTTAACAATGAGCAGAGAACAGACAAAAAAAGTCAGTTCTCCGCTCTAGTGGGAACACAGCCTTATCTTTTAAAATAAAAGTATCAGAAGGCAGAGGGTTAATTTGAAATGATTCTTAGAAACCTGGGTTCTTTCCAGCGAGGATCAGGCAGGCATCGCTTCACCCTGGCAATGTGCCAGCATTAAATGGAGACATTCCATTCACCGCTGCATATTACCCACAATACCATTCCAAGTTTGTTGTCATATTATACATTGCTCTACCATCTGAGGGATATCTTTACCGTATTTGCTTTTGTGCACAAGTCATATTGTCTAGTTACAAGTACAGTTTATCTGCTCTGAAAGCTGCCATTGCATTTGATTGTACAGCTGCTGTATTTATATATTAAAATATATCTAGTGATCACTTCTCAGCTGTTTCTGCCTCCAAAGGTAATGTTATCACCCCTGGATTCAGAAACAAGCTTTCCACTGAAGAAGCAAGTGCTGTGTTTAACTGTTTGACTGCTGTTCTGCTCCTTTTTTTTGTGGTAGTAGGTTTAAAGGATGCCCGAAGTGACATGTGACATGATGAGATAGACATGTGTATGTACAGTGCCTAGCACACAAATAACTATGCTGTGTTCCTTTTTTTCTTTCTCTGCCTGAAAGAGTTAAATATGAGGTATGCAAGTGGCTGACTCAGTCCTGACTCAGACAGGAAGTGACTACAGTGTGACCCTCACTGATAAGAAATTCCCCTTTTTTACCTCTTTCTTGCTCTCAGAAGCCATTTTCTGCTAGGAAAGTGTTTTATAGTTGGAATTTCTTATCAGTGAGGGTCACACTGTAGTCACTTCCTGTCTGTCAGTCAGGACTGAGTCAGCCACTTGCATACCTGATATTTAACTCTTTCAGGCAGAGGCAGAAAAAAAGGAACACATCATAGTTATTTGCGTGCTAGGCACTGTACATACACATGTCTATCTCATCATGTCACACACTTCGGGTATCCTTTAAAGAGAATCTGTATTGTTAAAATCGCTCAAAAGTAAACATACCAGTGCGTTAGGGGACATCTCCTATTACCCTCTGTCACAATTTTGCCGCTCCTCGCCGCATTAAAAGTGGTTAAAAACAGTTTTAAAAAGTGTGTTTGTAAACAAACAAAATGGCCACCAAAACAGGAAGTAGGTTGATGTACAGTATGTCCACACATAGAAAATACATCCATACACAAGCAGGCTGTATACAGCTTTCCTTTTGAATCTCAAGAGATCATTTGTGTGTTTCTTTCCCCCTGCATCTCTCATGCACTGAAGTTTCAAGCTGCTCGTTTCTTCCTGCAAACAGCTTTGCCCTTGTCTGTAATTCCTCACTATGTGAAAGCCCAGCCAGCTCAGAGGATGATTTATCCAGCTTGTAAAAGATAAGAGAGAAGAGAGAAGCTGCTCTAATCTAAATAACACACAGGCAGTGTGCAGAGAGGGGCCTGGAGGGGGGAGATGCATCACAGAACCACAACACTGAAGAACTTGGCAGCCTTCCAGACACAGGCCGACAAGTCTGACAAGAGAGAGATAAGTTGATTTATTACAGAGATGGTGATAGTAGAAAGTGCTGCAGTTAGCCAGAACACATTAGAATAGCTTTTGGAACTTGTAGGATGATAAAAAACAGGATGCAATTTTTGTTACGGAGTCTCTTTAAGGCTGTAAATAATCTTTTAGAGCAAAGAAGAAAGAAGAAATGCTGAGTTTCATAGCACTTTAGGGTGCCCATAAATGGTACATTTTTTGAATCAAGGTTTCTTTATTTCGATCAAATAAATCTGCTCAAATCCTCAATAAAAAGTCAGCAGCTGCTCAGGATAAATATAAAAATGATCATAAATAGCCGGTGTGTCAATCCGCCCGGCGGATTTGAATGATGATATTATCTGATCTTATCTGAAATAGAATTGTACCATTGTTGGAAGAATATGATCATTTCCAGTCAATTATTTACTAAAGTGAACAAAATAAAGAATTGTTCATAAAAAAATGTACTGTTAATTGACACCTTTAGCGAGATTCTTGTCAGACTGGCAGCCACTCTCGCTATGAAGTCACGTTAGACAAGAAAAATAATTTCCCCTAAAATCTAAGTAGAGGTTAAAATATTAGTACGATCTTCCAATCGATTTTATTCCTTATTAGGTAAATTAAAAGACTCCAGATTTTAAATGACAACTGAAGTGAGAGGTATGTGGAGGCTGCCATATTTATTACCTTTTAAGCAATACCAGTTTCCTGATTGTCCTGCTGATCCTCTTCCTGTAATGCCTAGTATACACGATGCAATTTTCAGACAGATTTACATGCAGATCGATTATTTCCAACATGTCCAATCTGATTCCAATCTATTTTTCGTTCACTTCTATGAAAAATTGATCTGATGGAAAATACATATGCTATTCTGCCTAGTGTGTGTTTCTACCCTAGATCTGTCAGAAAATTGCATCGTGTCTACCTAGCATAATACTTTAAGTCATAGCCCCCGCATCACCCAATCCTAGCATGCACCATTATGATATATCAAAGAGAAAAATTAGCTTGCTTAATCCACGGAATTTTACTATTTCAAAAGCCAGCTTACATACCGTAGTGTGTTGTGTTGGTGGTATAATTGTTAGGACAGCAGCCTAATGATCACTAGACCTGAGTTCAATTCCCGGCCAATGTGAGTTGGCTTTTGACATGCTACAAATCCTTAAGCAAGCTAATTTTTCTCTTGGATTGATCATAATGGTACATGCTAGGCTGGCTTCAGCATGTAGTGTTGGTGGTATAGTGGTTAAGTGAGTTACCTACCACACATTGAGATACGGGTTCAATTCCCAGCCACGGTATGTAAGCTGGCTTTTGAAATAGTACAATTCTGTGGATTAAGCAAGCTAATTTTTCTCTTGGATTGATCATAATGGCACATGCTAGGCTGGCTTCAGCATGTAGTGTTGTTGATGGTATAGTGGTTAAGTGAGTTACCTACCAAACATTGCGACCTGGGTTCAATTCCCAGCCACGGTATGTAAGCTAGCTTTTGAAATAGTACAATTCCCTGGAAGATGAGACCATCCTCCCTCCAGGAGGAGAGGAGGAGGGGAGGAAAAGGACAAGTTAATAGGGTCAATGGGCTATAATATAGGATAAACAAGGTAACTTTAGTGATTTTTTCAATCGGAATTCCGCGGAATTTTGTAGAAATCTGGCGGAATTTTCATAGCGGCGGAATTTAACACTGACGGAATCCGTGATTTCCGGTGGAATGGAATTTGCTCTTTCCGATCATCCCTAGTGAAGATCTTGGGGAAAAATGATTTTGCTCATCCCTACTTTGCTGAATCAACTGGGATATGTGTGGTTTCAGGCAGGTGTTTTTTGTTTGTTTGTCTGTTTGTTTTTTGCTTTCTTTGTTTTCTTAAGGTGGCCACTAACAATCCAATTTCTAGCGAAAAATCGTTCGATCGATCAGAAATCCTGATCGGATCGGTTGTAAATAATCTCCGTTGATGGGCACAATCGATTACAAATGATTATAAAAATAGTCGTCCGATTGGATTTTTGTCAAACCAAAATTTGGATTTTCTTGTTGATTGTGATAGATAGGAAGCAAAGATTGGTTCATTGATGGTGTAGTGAATGATTTCCCATCCGATCAGAATTTCTGATCGCTCGAACGATTTTTTTGCCTGAAATTGTACCGTTAGAGGCCACCTTTACTGGTTCAACTTGATGGATGCCCTTTTTCAACCAAATTAACTATCTTACTAAGTTACTTTTCAATGCCAAATTGATTTAAACAAAATCCCTGTTCACTGTAAAAAAACAAAAAAAAACCCATTCAGATGAGCTTAAAATTGCACACTTTCCATTGGTAACAGAGAAAGAGGCTGCTTACCACACACCTTGATATAAGCCAAACGTTTTATAAGGGGTGCTCCGGCCTTATACCCAAAGCACTTGATTTGCTCCATAGGAAACAAACAGAACGCTGGCACTCA
The DNA here is from genome assembly GCF_040937935.1 of Hyperolius riggenbachi. Classification (NCBI taxonomy): domain Eukaryota; kingdom Metazoa; phylum Chordata; class Amphibia; order Anura; family Hyperoliidae; genus Hyperolius; species Hyperolius riggenbachi. Next base: position 539,376,753 of record NC_090647.1, on the reverse strand, counting down.
CGGTGTAATGTGTAATTGTTCTAGATAGGAGCCAATGTTTCAGGACTCACATGTCCCTTCATCAGGTCTATCCATCAATATCACACACTCACTGGCATGTGTACTCTCAGGCTTTTTCCAACTGACAAACAAGCGGGAGATTGCTTGTTTGTCAGTTGGAAAAAGACGTTATTTCCCACAATGCAATGAGGTTCACAGACAGCAAACAGTCAGGACCTTGGTCATGACATCACACTGTGGGAGGGGTTTCACCACAATATCAGACATGAAGACATCCCTAATGACCTATTTGAGAAAAGGTAAACATTTTTCATGGGAAAGGGGGTATCAGCTACTGATTGGGATGAAGTTCGATCCTTAAACATTACACTGGGAGTACCGGCCTTCTCTGCATATGGGAAAATGTGAACATGGCTACTCTCATATGTTGGTGACCCCATTGTGATGATAGTGGGTTCTGCCCCTGGGGTCTCTGCAGCGTGTCGGGAATGTTGACACTGCCTTTCTATAAACCAAGCTTATACTGAACTCCCAACGCCCAATCCCTGGACCTCCTCACGGTATAACACAATGGTCGGGAACAGTTTATAGTGTGTGATTGATGTCAGTTCGGGTCGTTCTCTCCATGACAACAGTGCCCAAACTTCACAAGGACGCTCTCTGCAAACGATCAGACTGGGCGCCAATATTGTGACAGGCCCGATCCTGCTCATATTTCCTCTGCTTGCAGAGATAGAGGACCGCTCCCAAGAGCAAATATTCCCTTCGCACACCGGGTCATCGGAGGAGCATATCTCTGTAGAAGCAGCTATTGTAGCTGTGAGGCCCTAGTCTACGTAGGTCAGGGCTATTACTATCATAAAACACTTGGATCCGGGAGATGGAAAGGAATTGTCAGCAACTTGTCAGGGATGCACAGAAGTAACCGGGGCTTCTGTCTTTAACCCTTTCCCAGCCAATTTATTTAGAGGCATGCAAGAGCTCCAGGCAAATTTATTTTAGCAATTTTTTTTGTTTATTTGTTACATTAACTTGCTACTAATTAATACTGCTGTAATGTGTATTTATGGCCATTTGTCCCTAGAGGGCAGTGTGCCACAATAACAGAGGACTTCTGCTTTCAGTTTCACTATTTTCCTGTGCATGCTCGTGGGAACGCACGTACACACACGGGAGCGCGCACGTGCATGCGCACAGCGGCAGCAGCACTGTTCGAGTTATAAAAACGGCCTGGAGCCATTATGAGGCTCTAGCAGGACGTTTTTATAAGTCAGCTTGTCATTAAGTGGTTAAAACAAACAAAAAAATGTATTTGGCTTGAGGAATGCCTTGTAAGCCTTTGGCAGGGCCCTCTCCCCTTAACTTGATTGTGCACCCTACCAGAATATGTAAACCTGTATTATTAGCACTACCACTCCAGTGTCTGATCTGGCATTATACTACCTGCATTGTGTTGTGTATCTTATTGCTTATTACCTGTAGTGTTGTATCTATTGTCTATTACCTGTACTGCGCTGTCGGTCACCCCTGTTGTTATTATTGTCTGTAATCTTATGTATTGTACAGTGCGTTGGCGCTATATAAATCCAACAAATAATAATAATAAGGGGTACAGTTATGCAATGAGTAAAAGTTTATCTCGGATCCAGTGGCATGGCTAGAGATTATGGGGCCCCATAGCAAAATATTAATGGGGCCCACGTAAGTAGGCACTCTTAGGCAATGCAACCTGCCCCTACCCTATGGGTACGAGTTAACTGGGCAATTAACATTCATGCAATCAACACTGCATATAGTTCATGGGCACTGAGAGAACTATCTCCTGGGCCCCCTATGCTCCAGGGCCGCATAGCAGCTGCTATGGCTATTGCTACATCCCTGCTCGAATCCACTTTAATTTTTTTATTTCACTAAGGTGTGCCTGTGAGTCAGTAGCCACTGCTGCCATTGACTTTAAGGAAATCCCATGTACATACCGTATATACTCGCATATAAGCTGACCCGCATATAAGCCAAGGTACCCACTTTTTCCTCAAAAACCAGGAAAAAATGATTGACTAACATATAAGCCCCCTCTCGAATATAGCCCCCTCCACGGTAGCCAAATATTCTCCCAGTACAAGTGAACCCCACTCCTCATAGCCAGATGTGCCCAGGATGACACAGCTGTGTCTCAAGAAGCCTCTAGTTGGCGTCATAGATATGAGACCCAGTGATTGCCACACAGGAAGAATGGAGCGAAGCAGCAAGCACTGCTGACACGTTGCTTGCTGCTTCGCTCCACAAGCCAAGGGACACAGGTAGTCTTGAGCAGAGCCCTCTGTACACCATGTTGCAGGGGATGGGGTCACAGACACAGCAGGGAGCCAGCTGTCTGGAGCAGGATTACTAGTGCACAATCCTTATGCTCCTCTGCCAGTAACAAAACCTGCTCCACTGACTCGCATATAAGTCGAGGGGGTAACTTTTCAGCACATTTCTTATGCTAAAAAATTAGGCTTATACGCGAGTATATACTGCACATAAGTATTCTCAGCCTTTGCCATTAAGCTCAAAACTGAGCTCAGGTGCATCCTGTTTCCCCTGATCATCCTTGAGATGTTTCTGCAGCTCAGTTGGAGTTCGCCTGTGGTAAAAATCATGTCCAATCAACTGAATTTAATCCACTTTGGAATAAGGCTGTGACATAACAAAATGTGGAAAAGGTAATATGCTGTGAATATTTTCCAGATGCACTATATATATATATATATATATATATATATATATATATATATATATATATACATATATATATACATACAGTGGTATGAAAAACTACTTGCCCCCTTCCTGATTTCTTATTCTTTTGCATGTTTGTCACACTTAAATGTTTCTGCTCATCAAAAACCATTAACTATTAGTCAAAGATAACATAATTGAACACAAAATGCAGTTTTAAATGATGGTTTTTATTATTTAGTGAGGAAAAAAAACTCCAAATTTACATGGCCCTGTGTGAAAAAGTGATTGCCCCCCTTGTTAAAAAATAACTTAACTGTGGTTTATCACACCTGAGTTCAATTTCTGTAGTCACCCCCAGGCCTGATTACTGCCACACCTGTTTCAATCAAGAAATCACTTAAATAGGAGCTATCTGACACAGAGAAGTAGACCAAAAGCTCCTCAAAAGCTAGACATCATGCCAAGATCCAAAGAAATTCAGGAACAAATGAGAACAAAGTACTGTAATTGAGATCTATCAGTGTGGTAAAGGTTATAAAGCCATTTCTAAAGCTTTGGGACTCCAGCGAACCACAGTGAGAGCCATTATCCACAAACGGCAAAAATATGGAACAGTGATAAACCTTCCCAGGAGTGGCTGGCCGACCAAAATTACCCCAAGAGCGCAGAGAAAACTCATCCGAGAGGCCACAAAAGACCCCAGGACAACATCTAAAGAACTGCAGGCCTCACTTGCCTCAATTAAGGTCATTGTTCATGACTCCACCATAAGAAAGAGACTGGGCAAAAATGGTCTGCATGGCAGATATCCAAGGCGCAAACCACTTTTAAGCAAAAAGAACATTAAGGCTCGTCTCAATTTTGCTAAAAAAACATCTCAATGATTGGCAAGACTTTTCAGAAAATACCTTGTGGACTGACGAGACAAAAGTTGAACTTTTTGGAAGGTGCGTGTCCCGTTACATCTGGCGTAGAAGTAACACAGCATTTCAGCAAAAGAACATCATACCAACAGTAAAATATGGTGGTGGTAGTGTGATGGTCTGGGGTTGTTTTGCTGCTTCAGGACCTGGAAGGCTTGCTGCGATAGATGGAACCATGAATTCTACTGTCTACCAAAAAATCCTGAAGGAGAATGTCCGGCCATCTGTTCGTCAACTCAAGCTGAAGCGATCTTGGGTGCTGCAGCAGGACAGTGACCCAAAACACACCAGCAAATCCACCTCTGAATGGCTGAAGAAAAACAAAATGAAGACTTTGGAGTGGCCTAGTCAAAGTCATGACCTGAATCCTATTGAGATGTTGTGGCATGACCTTAAAAAGGCGGTTCATGCTAGAAAACCCTCAAATAAAGCTGAATTACAACAATTCTGCAAAGATGAGTGGGCCAAAATTCCTCCAGAGCGCTGTAAAAGACTCTTTGCAAGTTATCGCAAATGCTTGATTGCAGTTATTGCTGCTAAGGGTGGCCCAACCAGTTATTAGGTTCAGGGGGCAATTTCTTTTTCACACAGGGCCATGTAGGTTTTGAGTTATTTTTCTCACTAAATAATAAAAACCATCATTTAAAACTGCATTTTGTGTTCAATTATGTTATCTTTGACTAATAGTTAACGGTTTTTGATGAGCAGAAACATTTAAGTGTGACAAACATGCAAAAGAATAAGAAATCAGGAAGGGGGCAAATAGTTTTTCACACCACTGTATATTTATGCACAGTAAGACCCGCAGGTAATCAGGATAGCGCAGCACATTCCTCCACACTTCCTCATATGGTGCCGGCTGGACTGACGTCGGGTACCCTGATTTGCAGGAAGAACATTTGCCTCCTAATAAAGTGCGACCTGCTCTCATTTTTTTTAGCCTTCATCATCATAAAACCTTTAAGTGCTGTTTACATTTCTTATCCTACTTGTGCCATTAAGCTGCTCCGGCAGCCGAGGCCAGTAAGTCATCGGAGGAGTGACGAGCAGCAGCTGTGTTTGGCATAGCTGTGGCCGGTGACAGTGGCGTTGGCAATGCATTCCCAGACTGGCACCTCTTACCCAATACCAGCCTGTAATAGCTTCTCGGCAGGACCTGATCAGAGGTCGGCTGGTGACATCACGGCGGTGCCTGGCTCTGACGCATGCCAGTTCCTGACGAGACCAACATTGTGTACACTGAAAGAGGCATTCCAGTGACACATAGCAGAATGTAGGAAATTATTCATACTCACTTTTACTATAATTATCCTGTTTTCAGCATCAGAAACACTTCCTATATCTATATATTGCAGCATATTGGTCTATAACCCCTCCCTCCCAGCGATGCTAGGCTAGGCTGTTCAGCTATGTGGAATTCTCCTTCTAGAGCACACATGTGAATCTCTGGCCCATGGGACAAATCTGCCCCTCAGAGCCATTACATTTGGCCCTCAAGTGGTTTCCCTACTTTGTATTATGTTTGGCCCTCTCAAAACCACCAGGGAAGCTATATTGGAAGTGAAGCCCTAGATCACCAGGGAAGCCATATGGGGGATGTACGGGGAAAGCACTAAATACTAGGGGACTGTATAGGGGAGGGTGGGGGCCTCTAGACACCATGGAACTGTAAAGGGGAGGGAGGACCACTAGACAACAGGAAACTATATAGGGGTTGGAAGGGGGCCATTAAACACCAGGTAACTTTATAAGGGAGGAAAGTGGCCAGTATACATGGAGGTTGGCCCTCGACTAGGTCCCAGTGTACAATTTCCGCCCACTTTCCATTTGAGTTTGACAACCTTGTTCTAGAGCATTCTGAGCCAGATATTACACATGCGCAATACGGGGTCACTCATCTTCAGGAGCACTTGGGTTCCCGAAGACTTCCGAAGCCTCCCGCAGCAGCAGATTGGAACGAGGTGACAGCGCTGGAACGAGGGGAACCGTGAGAGGAACAGGAAGGCTCAATAGGATCCATAGTCTTTACCCTCCTTAGGTAAGTATCTGTTTTATTGTTTGTTTGTTTTTATTTCAGTTGACATTAGCTTTAAAGAGAGGCCGAGGTGGACTCCAAAATGTTTTTAAAATGTAGGCTACCTTATCCGGGGGGCTGTGCAGATCAGGTAGCCAAAAAAAACGCCGCTCCCTCCCGTTCTGGCCCACTTTCACTGTCACGACGGTGCACGGAGAGACTGTGTGTCTCTCGCAGCATGCAGGGAGGCGGAGGAGTGGCAGGGGGCGTGGCCAAAGAGAGACAGCTGCCCAATGGCAGCTCTGGAAACCCTGTAGGAATGCCCCTGCTGCTAAAATCACTACAAAAAGAATTTAGCCTTTGTGTATTGCGCTTTCTGGTGGGCCCCAGCCCTAACACTTTATGAATTTAATGCTTTTGCTACATAATAGCAAGGCAATTTTTTTAATAAATCCCTATCTGTTTAGCTGGGTCACTTGGGTCCCTCACCTCTCTAGTCTGCTAGCTTTGGAGAGGCTCGCTAAATCAGGTCTATTGTCTCCATTGTCCTCCAACTGTCCCAAGCAGCTAGCGATGTGCCGGCTTTCACAGGGACACAGGTACCCCTGCACCCGTCCCTGTGTTCCCCATCCTCAGGCCTCGCCAGATTCAGTGCCTCTGCCTGAACTGAGAGATTTAGTTTGCAGCCATGAAAACGTACGATTTTATAAATGATTGTTTGCACGATTGTGGTAAAACCCGCACATGTCAATGAAGATTGTTATGATCCTTAAGGCCCGTAGCCACCATGCGATTTTCCCAATGATTTTTCCGCTTGACTTCCCGTTTGTGCACGTCACATGCCATCATGTAATGTCAGATGATGTCGCGAGCAGGAGGAGAAAGCGCTGCATGCTCATCGTCAAGGGGACATTGCGGGACACACCAGGTGGTGAGTACAGTATATAGATTTAAAGAGAACATGAACTGAAAATTAAAAGTCAAAATAAACATAAGCACGTCATACTTGTCTCCTGTGTAGTCTACTCCTCAATCTCTTTCTCCTCTCCTGCGTCCTGTTTGTCTACTGTGATCAATGGAATTCTCTGTCCTCCATTTTAAAAAATGCCCATTACCCCCTAACAGCTTCCTGCTCAGCACACTGTTAAGCTGCAACATCTCCCATTTAAGCCATAGTAAAGCATGGACATTACCTTACACATTCATTTGTAACTGACAGCAGCTGATATATAACTGACAGCAACTGGTATATTTCAGTTCTGACAAAATATTGTCAGAAATGGAAGGAATCCTTGTTAGAAGAAAATGGTGAGTTACTGAGAGGAATTGACGGTGAGGTAAGTATGTAATATTCATTTGCAGCTACGCTATGTGTTTATTTTTAATAATTTTACTCAGTTCAGGTTCCCTTTAACGACTCAATCGGATGTATCGGTAGTTCAAAAATGAACATTTGCAGCAGGTGGCATGCGTCACCAAACAACGTTTTATGAATTTGCGTTAAATAATGTTGCACGATATCCCCAAAAAAGTTTGTCACAAAAAAGAATTTGTGAAAACATAGTTTGATGGGTATCGGCCTTAACAGGCATCCGCGATTTAGCCCAACAGAGAGGTCAGTTCCTGCGGGATTGTGCAGCTCCCAGGACTTCTCTGTTCACATTAGATGTTCTGTCAACAACCTGAGAGAATCCATTATCTCACCGATCTCCTGCTGGCTGAGATGTGATTGTTCTGAGCAGGGAACAGGCTCTCTACAGAGAGAAAACATCACCAGGCACCTGTATATACAACAGCGCTAATTGCAGGCCAGCACAACGAGCAGCGATGACATGCAGGTCGCCAGGACGCACAGTAACCAATCACAATCCTCTAATTGCTTGTCTGGAGTTACTGCCTTTTTGGAAAGTGCACTTTGCCTTACGAGAGTACAGCCAGGCTCCCCGAGCCCATGTAAGCGAAGTGATGGTATATGGAAAAATGGGCATTCAGATAGAACGTTCAGTCGTTCTCCTGATCAATTAAAGGGATCTTAGCAGCTCCTGGTTTCAAATAGCTGAAAGGCCTACCGTGTTTGAGAAGTTAACCCCCCTGCTCCCTTTTCAGTGCCATTACCCAGGATTGGTGTGAAATTCAGTACTTTGTACCGATTTCCGTATTTTGTACCAACTCTGTATTTTGTATATTGGTGTATACCATTGTCTGTATTATGTTTGTTGCTTGCTTTGTACAGCGCCACAGAATATGTTAGCGTTTTATACATCAGTAATAATAAATAATAATAAATGTTATCTGATTAAAGAGACTATTAACCCCCGAAATCGCTGGGCAAAAATCCACAACATTCTTGGTCATGGATTTTGCTTCCCATCTGCGCTGATCCCCGCCCCTCTCAGAGAAATAAAACTGAGAGGGGCGGGGAGTAGAGTTGGGCCGAACCTCCGATTTTAGGTTCGCGAACCGGGTTCGCGAACTTTCGCGGAAGGTTCGGTTCGCGTTAAAGTTCGCGAACCGCAATAGACTTCAATGGGGATGCGAACTTTGAAAAAAAAAAAAAATTATGCTGGCCACAAAAGTGATGGAAAAGATGTTTCAAGGGGTTTAACACCTGGAGGGGGGCATGGCGGAGTGGGATAGATGCCAAAAGTCCCCGGGAAAAATCTGGATTTGACGCAAAGCAGCGTTTTAAGGGCAGAAATCACATTGAATGCTAAATGACAGGCCTAAAGTGCTTTAAAACATCTTGCATGTGTATACATCAATCAGGTAGTGTAATTAAGGTACTGCTTCACACTGACACACCAAACTGTTCACTGAACAGAACAGGTATGCAGTGGCGGGTTCACTGAACAGGTATGCAGTGGCAGGATCAATGAACAGGTATGCAGTGGCAGGATCACTGAACAGGTACGCAGTGGCAGGATCACTGAACAGGTATGCAGTGGCAGGATCACAGTACAGGTATGCAGTGGGCTGAGGGCTCACTGAACAGAACAGGTATGCAGCCAGGAAGAAGTTAAGCCTAACTAATCTTTCCCTATGAGAGACTGCAGCAGCTCGCCCTACTCTCACTAATGCAGGCACACGAGTGGCCATAACGGCCGCCGCTGCCTGCCTTATATAAGGGGGGGTGGGGCTCCAGGGGCTAGTGTAGCCTAATTGGCTACACTGGGCCTGCTGACTGTGATGTAGAGGGTCAAAGTTGACCCTCAGGTGCATTATGGGGCGAACCGATTTTTTGCGAACTTTTGCCGCAAAACGTTCGCGTGCGACACCCGCACGCGAACCACCTAAGTTCGCGCGAACCACGTTCGCCTGCGAACCGTTCGGCCCAACTCTAGCGGGGAGAGGCGGTGATCAGCGCAGAGTAGAGGCAGAGCAACAACCCAAAGCTCTGCCACTACACGGAAGTGCCGCACGAATCTCTTCCCCGGGGGTTTCGGGGGGGGGGCTGGTTTATAGTGAGTATTCAGCCGCGGGTATGCGGCGTTCTAGGTGGCACATTAATACTTAACAGCTATCTGAAATAAAAACTGGTTTTTTTTAGACTTCAGAGTGTCTTTAAGGCCTGGTTCACATTAGCGTTAAAAATCAGTTCGTATGGATCCGTTCACATTGGTCTGTTAGAACGGATCCATTCTGCACGATCCACTGAATGGACCGCAAATTCTGTTATGCAGCAATTTTTCCAGACTGCTGAGCCCAATGGAATGGAAGTGGAAGCTGAAGCACTGCATTAGGGGCAATGAGAAAACACATGTTTCTTCACAGGAGTGAAGAAACGGACCATTCTAGCCAGCAAAATTCACTTTGGTGATGGGGGTCTGGAAGGAATGTGGGGAAATGGAACGGAAGCAGCTGAAGGAAAACGGAGTGAAAATGGATCCGATCGACCGGTTATCAGATCCGTTTTCATGCATCCGTTTGCCACTAATTGCCAGTGTGAACTGGGCCTGAAGCACAGTCGGGAAGACTCATCTTTTCCCTAATGCTTAATGGGTTTGTTTGACCTAAGCTTGTGGGCAATTAAGTCTAATTAGGTGAGTTCTTATCTAGCTTCCATCTTCTGCTGCTTTCAAAAGATGAAAGTACAGGAAGAAGAAGTCTGCCTGCCAGGGGCGTAACTAGGCCCCACCGGGCCCCCCTGCAGAGATTCTGAGCGGGCTTGGTTCCCTTTAAAGGTAGATGAGATCTGGCATCTATTGATTGAAATTTAAAGTGACACTGAAGCGAAAAAAAAATTATGAGATAATGAATTGTATGTGTAGTATGGATAATTAACCTCCTGAGCGGTATGGATGAGCCACCGGGGCAGTTAGGCGAAGGACCGGAGGGGACGGCTTGGTGTATACCTGTGAACAAGCTCCGAGATGTAGGTAGGGCAGGTTTTGCGCACAGATTTATACGCCAAGCATAGACTCTTAAAGCTTATCCTGAATGGGATAACGAGCCACTGCAGGGGATGTGGATGCGTAGCGGTGAAAATAATGGATAAGTCTGGCAGCCGCGTTCATAACTGATTGGGGGGGGGGGGGGGGGGGGCAATGCGGTTTAATGTTTATACTATCTTCAAGTTGCTGGACGCAGTGTGTATAATTACCCGGAGATGATCTCATTTGCCGCATGTGAGCTATGACAGTCTCTGGCTGTTTATACATGCAGAGGAATAGTTCCCTGGATGGAGAGTTCATGTGAGATCAGATTATCCTATAGATACAGAGGGGGTGAATGCATCTCGGATTGGACCAATCAGATGCAGCATACAAGATTTAAACTAGCAGTGGACATAAGGCAACTCACACATCAGGCTCGGTTGCCACTACAGAGGAAGAGGACATTTCTATATATTTAGCCGCAATGAAAAACTGACAGTGAATGGATCCTCACTTACGAGTCTGCAACGGTTCCGTTGCGTTAAAGCTAATGGGAATCAATTTCTATTTTTTTAAATACATGGACGTGTTTAAAATGAATATAGTAGGTACCTTATGGTATTTTCGCCGCTCCCTGCCCCTGGATCCGTTGATTTTGCCCCCAGCACCGATGCCCACTTCCTGTGTGTTATCTCTCAAGCCAGTGGTGTAGCTAAGGAGCTGTGGGCCCCGATGCAAGTTTTACATGGGGCCCCCAAGTACTCTATACTTAACAATTGATGCGGTGCACCAAAACCTGCCAAGGACATCCACGGTATCAGAGGTGCAAGAAGGGGACGGAGAACAGCTTGTTAATGATTATTATCATTGAAAGCATCTATAGAAGTGATTATTATGAGCACAGGATCAATAGAGAGCTAATACTGCAGTTGAGGGAGGGCCCTTTGGGGCCCCTCTGGCCCAAGGGCCCCGATGCGGTCATAACCTCTGTAACCTTCATTGCTACGCCACTGCCTCAAGTGCTGGTAAAGCTGCACAAGAAACAGTGATTTTGTGGCTCAGAGGGGCGGGGAAAGGGGAGGTGATGGCCAAGCATGACGGAGGAGAGACAGAGCAGTGGAAATCAGCTCTGCCTCCTCCCAATAGCGTGGTATTCGACCCGAACTGGGCAAATTTATATAAAGGAGATTTCAGGGCCAGGCTGCAGTAATTGTAATGAAAAGGGGACAGAGCATCACAGGAGAGTGAAAGGTAAATGGTCCTCTATTGAAAATAAGAAAAAAAAAACGGTTCCCATTCACTTTAAAGCAAATCTGAAGCAAGATTTAAATAAAAAAAAAACAGATACTCACCTAAGGAGAGGGATGGCTCTGGGTCCTATAGAGTTTTTCCGTTCCTCTCAGGTTCCCCCCATTCCAGCGATGTCACCCTCATTCCAATTTTCGCTGTGGGATGCCTGAGTGCTCCCAAACACAGGCTCCATACTGCACATGTGCGAGTGTGCGAGAAAGCAAGCCCATGCAGGTGCAGTATGGAGCCGCCTGCCCTTGGATCAGATGCACTTGGGCTCCCAAAGCCTCCCGCGCCAGCACAAAGCAGTTCTGTGCTAACGGGGGTGACAGCTCTAGACCGAGGGGACCATGAGAGGAGCGGGAAGCATACATGGCAGCTGGGCGCATAGCTCCCAACAGTGATGCACGGATACCCCCCAATCACGGATTCGACTATTGATTGAAAAAAAAAATCAGAAAATTCCGTGATTAATTTTCGGATTTGAAACGGACTCACGCATTCGACCCGGATTTTTTCAGTGAATGAGGCAATCACAGAAATTTATGGCTGTGATCACGGAAATGATCACGGAAAAGCGATTCAGCTAATAGCAAGGCCCCCATATAATCCCCCAAATTGCATGGATTAAAAAGGTGTGAAGGGGCTACAATTTTAACCCAAAAAATCCCAAAAACTTTTAGTGTTTGTGAAAATGGATTTTAAAGTTAAATCAACACTTTAAATGCGGCTATTTTTGGTAATAGGTGGTTTTAAACAGGGAAGTACACTTTAAGCAATCACAGAGGTGAAGGTGAGTCCCAATGGCACCTGGCGGTGATGGTATCACTGGATTAGGATGATGAGTGGCCGACGCCACAAAAACACCCAGAGAGGTTTTTGTAAAAAAAAATTTCTTTTTCCTTGCAGCGATAGCAATGACATGGCAGCAGAGTTGTCCTTGGCCCCTGGTGGTGGGAGCGCAGACTTTAGTAGTGAAATAGAACATCAGCAGCAGCAGGATGAGGACTAAAGCAGTCAGTGCGGCAGCACATAACCACCATGGCACCTCACTGGTGGTACCACAGCATGATAATGCTGCCCACAAAAATTACATGCATCTGTGGCTCCCATCCGTGGGTGGATGTCACAGCAAGCGTGGGGCTGCTGCTGCTGGGAGTGCTGCTCACAGCGGAGGTCTGGGATAATGATGGGCTGCTCCTCCGTCATCATGTCCATCAATGCCTGTGAGTCTTATCTCCTGAATGACCACATGGCGACCCAAGGTGCTGAAAATGGGTGACACCAGTGTTGGCTGACTCGGCCCAGGCTGTGCTGCTGATGGATGCCTCTCTGCTGTACCCCCTACAGCTGAGCGCCCTCTTCCTGGCCGTGGACCAGTTCCAGAAGTGGCGGAGGCAATGGCACTCACTCTCCTGCCTCACCCACGACCCCTGCCGGACATGTTGTATACTATGCACAAAATTTTGAGGTGGAGAAAGTGTGCTGATTTTTACAGTCAATACATGTGTGGGCCTGGAGACAGAGAAAATATAACAGGGGGCTTTTATTGATTTTTCAGAAAAGAAAAAAAGAAAATACAAAATCCTGAATACAGTAATATAGAACATAAAAATCAGTGGACAGCACCGTGGTCTGCCTGCACTATGCGCACAGCAAACTAACCGGCTGCACACTAGTACCAAAGTACAAGGTCACTGACTAAACTTAGTGACTGAACAACTGTGGCAGTGACTGCAGTTGATCACTGGCTGGCTGGCTTAGCTAGCTAACAAGTATACAGTAATAGAGCAGTAGAATCAGTGTGAAGTTGAACCTGCCTGCCCGCAGTAAGTACAGCAATCAGTACACTCTCTCACTGACAACTACACTGATTACAACTAACTTAAGTAATCACTCACTGGCTAGCTAGCTGAATACAAGTATCAGATACAGTATAAGGGCAATGTAAGGACTGAAAACGCTCTTGCTGATGTACAATATGGCCTGGAGATGATCCTCTCAGTGCCACAGAGTCTAGCAAGGACAGATCTCTGGAAATGGCCCCCACTTCATATACAAGAAGTTTTGAATCAGGATGATACCATTTCATACCACTTCATATACAGGAGGGGAGGGCAGAGCCTCCCCTCTTATGATTGGTTGCTAGGGCCTGGCTGGGGTAAGCAGGAAATTTGGGCGTATGAGGCAGGTGGACAAAAAGGGCGCCGCCATTCACTCCCATAATAAATATTGTTTAATGGGCGTCCAACAGGAAAAAAGGGCGCCGGAGAAAAATAACATTTTAAAAGCGGCGCCCGGAGACTTTTAATGTTTTATAACTGCTTCTCATGATTACACATTATTTAATGATTTATAATTTTTTAAACATTATTTTTAAACGAAAAACAGTACAATATTTTTTTAAAACATTAATTTTAAACGAAAAATAGCACAATATTTTTTTAAAACGTTATTAATGCTTATCACAGGGGGGTCTTAGGTTTAGGCACCACCAGGGGGGTCTTAGGGTTAGGCACCACCAGGGGGGTCTTAGGGTTAGGCACCACCAGGGGGGTCTTAGGGTTAGGCACCACCAGGGGGGTCTTAGGGTTAGGCACCACCAGGGGGGTCTTAGGGTTAGGCACCACCAGGGGGGTCTTAGGGTTAGGCACCACCTGGGGGGTCTTAGGGTTAGGCACCACTTGGGGGGTCTTAGGGTTAGGCACCACCAGGGGGGTCTTAGGGTTAGGCACCACCAGGGGGCTCTTAGGGTTAGGCACCACCAGGGGGGTCTTAGGGTTAGGCACCACCTGGTGGGTCTTAGGTTTAGGCCCCACCAGGGGGGTCTAGGGGTTAGGGGTAGGTACAGGGAGGGTTCTGTGTGAGAGTAGGATTAGGTATAGCTTTAGTAACATTTTTATTAATGTTTTATAAAACGTTATTATAAATTTCACTTTTTAAACAGGGAAGATTAACGTTTTTACAATTGCCGATTTCATACACATTATTTAATGATTTATAACTTTATAAAACATTATTTTTAAACGAAATATAGCACAATGCTTATCGTTTAAAACCCTGCGCCCTTTTTTCCCAGCGCCCTTTTTTAACGTACGCCTGGCTGGGTGCCTCTGATTGGCCCAGGGAATCAGGGATGTCAATTCTGCCCATTTCCGCTCAATCACGATTTAATCACGGATTTCCACCGCAATCACGGCCGTAACCACATTTCAAATATTTGCAATCTCGGAATTTCGGATTCGGAAGTCGAATAGTGAAAAAGTGCTCGTGAATCTCGGCTATTCCGTGATCTCGGAGCACCACTGGCTCCCAACTGTCCCTCTTTTGGAGGGACAGTCCCTCTTTGGGAGCCCTGTCCCTCTTTCCTCCTCATTTGTCCCTCTTTCAGGACTTTGTCCCGCTTTTTATGTAAATATATATATTTCTCTACTAAAAAAAAAAAATGTGTTTGAATGTAAACTGTATTCCCATCCTTTAAATTAATATATTTTTTAATTTAAAAATGTTAATATGAACAAAAATGAAAGAAACAGTGTGGTTTGAATGATAAAACAACATATTTTTCTTATGAAATCTTTATGGTATGGGTGACTAGGGTTGTGGCGGGGGGGTTGGTTGGTCAGGGGTGTGGCAGGGGCGTGGCTTAAGTGTCCCTCTTTCTCATCTCTAATAGTTGGGCCTAGGCGTTGAGGGCCATTTGGCACAGGGTGCGATGAATGATGGCTCTACCTGCTGCCGCACAAATTAGGGGTGGTGTTAAATACTATTCTGCCCTTTCGAGTCGTAGCAACCCAGAGGGAAAAGTAATTCTTGCACGGGGCGTGGACTATAGCATTACTGCTATAGCCGCGACACGCTTCTGTGCTACGTGACTCATGGCGGGCGCCAAAAAGCCCAACTTCAAACTGGTAGGCTCTATAGGAACCAGAGCCTTCCCCAATAAAAAAGTGTCTGTTTTTTTTAATTTAAATATCGCTTCAGGTTTGCTTTAAGGTGAGATTATACTCCCAAAACTAGAATTTTAGTAACTGCTCTTAGGTACATAAAAGGACATTTGAAAGCTTTCCCACACATTCCCTGTGAGTAAAAACCTTATTCTCACTGCAGAGAGATGGAGATGGTTGCTTATTGCTGGTCATCTGCAAACGTAATGATTGCCGCTAAAGCTCTCTGAGGAATTGTCTTCACTGTGCCCCCCCTCCTTTCCTGCTGAACAGGCACATTGTACTGGCAACAACTGAGCTGAATCACTTCTGGTGAAAAGGGGAGGGGCAGAGAAAAGACACAAGCCTCAGAGAGCTTCAGCCAGCAATGATTACATTTGCCATTGAAAAGAGATAAACAAGCTTTTTTGTATGTAACTAAGAACTGTTACTGAAATTTTAGTTTTGGGGCATAATCCCACTTTAAGTGGAAATTGAAGTGCATTGGAGTTTCCCGATAGACCCTAGCCTCACAGAATTTGTGTGTTTTTCATTTTTTGGAATTTCCATTCATCGCTTCTAATGCAAGTCCATGGCATCAAACGTGACTATAAAATTATCTAATATTTATATATATTTTTTCACTTCAAGGTTGCTTTAAAGGGAACTCACGGTGACAGGGGTATGGAGGCTGCCATATGTATTTACTTGTAAACATTAGTTGCCTGGCAACCCTGTTGATCTTCTGGCATACGTAGTCAAAGCCCAGGAAGAAGCATATGGCTAATCCAGTTAAATCTGAGTCAGCTGAGTCAGAGTACCTGATCTACTGCATGCTTGTTTAGGGTCTAATGCTAATTGTATTAAAAGCAGAGGATCAGTAGGACTGCCAGGCAATTGGTATTCCTTGAAAGGAAATAAATATGGCAGCCTCTAGATCCCTTTCACCTTGGATTCCCTTTAACTGGAAAAGACGTGCAATCTTGCGCTGCTAGGACGGTAACCAAGGGTTGCTGCTGGTGGTCACACTTTAGCTGCTCCTTAGTAGCCCGGCTGTTAGGGAGGCTTGTTTAAAGTGCAAAAAAAGAGAAAAAAGAGCGCTCCATAGTGTAACAACGCTTTATTAAAACAAATTGCAAAAAATAAAAATTCACTTACTAGATGTAAGATGAATGCAGGCATGTAGTTAGGCTGACTGCCTTCAAATCCTTCCTAGGTGGGAGAAAAGGAGGGGGGGATCACTTGGGTGCTGAGTTTTACGGCCCTGCAGCGATGCCTCAAAGCTGCAGTGGCCTATTTAACTAAAATGGCTTGGTCTTTAGGGGGGGTTAACACTGCGGTCCTCAAGTGGTTAAGTTGCAAATCAGTTTCAGCGCTTTACAAAACTATTCTATTCACTTATTGTCAGTCACCTGACGGACTCGTTGTGCCCTACGGAAGGAAAGACGGCCAGGCCAGCACTGAGCGGACAGCGTGACTACGGACGAGAACAATGATTAATCTGTGGTAAGCATCACCTGATCAGCTGATCAGATCACAAGATATGCAGGCCGGACACGTCTTTCACGTCAAATTTCTGCGAAATGTAACATCTAGTCTAGGTGCCTGAAACGCTGCCATGAAAAAAAATAGATCTTTTGTGGAGTTTTAGCTGTCATGCTACCTATTCAAAATCTGTTTTAATGAGCCAGAAAATCACATTCTCTCCAAAATGTGCTTAAATAAAGCCACTCATTATTGGGCAGTGCAGTTTTGTAGTGCCGAGGCTCTTGCCACATGCTACCCCTACCCGGGGGGGGGGGGGGGCTTTAGTAGGCCTGGGGGCACCTGAACTTGTCAAACTTGTTCTATTACATTTAGTTTTTAGATAAAAAATAATGAAAAACAAAAAAACAATTATGTCTAGCCCTATCTATCTAACTACAAGACTGTTTGTTCCAATGTTCTTTCGTTGGTGCACTATGGAGCCGCTTCTCTTCTGGGTGGAACCAGTACTAGTAGCATGCAAAAGAGAAAAAACGAAAAGCGCTCCTATAGTGCGTTAAACTTTTAAGCACCCTGGCATTCTATTAAGATCGCCAGGGCGGCTGCGGGAGGGTTTTTTTTTAATAAAAAAAAAACTATTCCATGCAGCCAACTGAAAGTTGGCTGCATGAATGCCCACTAGAGGGCGCTCCGGAAGCGTAAAGCGCAATGAGCGGCCTTCCTTGTTTAGCTTACCTCGTCTCCATGGCGACGAGCGGAGTGACGTCAGCCGACGTCCTGACGTCAGCCGCCTCCGATCCAGCCCTTAGCGCTGGTCGGAACTGTTTGTTCCGGCTACGCTGGGCTCGGGCGGCTGGGGGGACCCTCTTTCGCCGCGCTGCGGCGGCGATTAGGTAGCACACGCGGCTAGCAAAGTGCCGGCTGCGTGTGCTCCTTTTTATTTCACCAAAGTCGGCCCAGCAGGGCCTGAGCGGCAGCCTCCGGCGGTAATGGACGAGCTGCGCTCATCCATACAGCTAAGGAGGTTAATCAATAAAAACGCAATATACAAATTGCATTTACAAGATAGATGTCTTTAAGTCAGCGTGTTGATAGGCCACCCAACGATCAACTCCTCTACTGCTGTCTGGCCAGGACAAGCGGCCGCTGCGATGGATCTGCGCTGTACGCGCTGTAGCGTGGAGGGGATGAGGCGGCGTGGCCGTCACATGTGTAAGCCTCTACGTCACTACCGGTTTCGGCAATCCACGCCTTCTTCAGGTGACGTAGGGGCTAAACTGAGACTTTGTTATAGAGTGCACACGAGTGAAAGCGCATAACTAACTAGCACTGAATGATAAAAGTTTATTGCAGATTAAAAATAATAATAGATCATATACAGTATAAACAAACTTGAGTAAGTATTTATAAATAATTAAAAGCATCAAGAAATGTTTAAAAAACATTCATACACAATTTTGGAGTATGCCTAACAAAACTATATACACGTCAAGGGGTACATAACCACTTCACCTCAAAGGGGTTTCCCCCTTAAAAAAACAGAGCAATTTTCACCAGTCAGCGCTCTTTCCATTCATTCGCCTATAATATATAAAATAGTCACAACAAAACAATCTATATCTTTTTTTTTTTTTTTCGCCACCAATCAGGCTTACTTTGGAGGGTACTTTTTGCTAAGAATTATTTTATTCTAAAAGTGTTTTATCAGGAAAAAGAAGAAAAAAAACATTATTTCTCCGTTTTATGCTATTATAGTTTGAAAATAATACATGCTACCGTAATTAAAACCCACCTATTTTATTTGCCCATTTGTCCCGGTCATTACAACGTTTAAAAATGTTACCTAGTACAATGAATGGCGCCAATATTTCATTTGGAAATAAAGGTACATTTTTTTCAGTTTTGTGTCCATCCCTGATTACAAGCCCATAATTTATAAAGTAATAGTAATATACCCTCTTGACATATACATATTAACAAAGTTCAATCCCCAATGTAACTATTTATCTGTTATTATTTTTTTGTAAAAAAAAATTCAAATAAATAAATAAATAAAAATGTGCTAACTATTGGGGAGTGTGGGAGGTCAGAAGTTAATTTTAAGAGGAAAAATAAGGTAAAAATAGGTCCTTTATTGACATAAAAATGCAGATGTGATTTTACTATTTGGCCACAAGATACCAGGTGTCTTCAGTATGCGTACTATTAATACGCAAACAGGAAGCACTGCATGGACGGGTTTAGTGAATGACAGCGCCATCTAATAGACGGCTGCGGTAATTCCCACGGGGACTTAAATCAATGAATGGGAACACCGTTCCCATTCATTGACCTAGCGGCTAACGATCGGCAAAGGGGTGCGAGCGGTAACGCGCTGCGGGGAGGGACGTGATAGCTACTCCCCTGCAAGAAGTTATGGGAACTAGTAGGGACATAGTTACTCATCCCGGTGGAGGGGAAGTGGTTAAACAGGAAATGTAGTTAAAATTACATAATGAATAAACTTGCTTATTGTTTACAATGTTCCTTTATAGATTACTAGCTGATGACCCGGCGTTGCCCGGGTATGTATTTGACTGGTGTTGGCTCCCCCCACTTTTTCTAACCCTAACACACAAACACTCAATGACCAAATTTGTGAGCTTTGGGGTCCTTGGCATCAATAATTTGTATTTTCCCAGTGAAATCAAACAAATATGATTGGCTGTTTGTGGCTCCGCCCCTTCTCTAGCATTTGAACCCCAGTCACCCAATGACCAACTGTAGCAGGTTTGAGGCATCTGCTATTAACCGTGTAAAAATGTCAGCAATTTGAATATTCCCCTTGAAAATCAATAGGTGAATTTTGATTGGCTATTATAGGCTCCACCCACTTCCCTGAATATTAATCTCAGTCAGTTAGTGACCATTTGTGCAATATTTATGTTTTTTTTTTCTTTTTTATTGTCATTTTTTTTCTTATTATTAAACATTTTATTTGGGTATTTTTGGGAGGGTGGGATGTAAATAGTAATTTTTTTTATGTAAATATACGTTTATTTTTTTTATTTTTTAATGTAGTTTTACTTTTTGGCCACAAGATGGCAACCTTAGGTTTGTTTACATGACATCACTCATAACTCGTAACATGTACGCTTAGAGAGACGTAGGAGGCAGAAAAAGCAAGGCTTCTGAGAGAAGCTGTCGCTTTTTCTGTGTGGGAGAGGAATCAGTGATAGGGCACCATGGCCCGATTCATTGATTCCTGGGCTAACAGTCCGTGGCTGGAAGCGCGCATGCAATCGGCCGCGGGAGCGCACATGGCCTCCTGGATGTAGCTCTACGTCCAAGAGGAGAAAGTGGTTAATCTATATATATAAAATCGGATGTATGTATGTGCCGCGATCACTCGAAAACGGCTTGACCGATTTGAACGAAACTTGGTATACAGTAGGGATGGTCGGAATGCCAATTTCCGATTGCGTGGTAAATCCGCATTCCGCCATTGCCAATTACCGATTCCGCTTTCCGCTACCAATTTCCACATTCCAAGGCGGAATTTCCGCCGGAAATCACGGAAATTCCGCCCGACTTTAACATTGATTTTCTCAAAAACTATAAGGTCTTTTTGAAAACTTTTTTTGCATCTTGTTCAGAAGATTCTGTTTAATACACCCTGACAATTTGGCGTTTCTAGGACTTACGGGGGCTTTGCTATTAACTGCTAAAGTCGGCGGATTTTTACTGTAATGTAAAATGCAGAAAATGGGCAGATGCAGATTTTCCGCATTTTACATTACAGTAAAAATCCGCCAAATTTAGCGGTTAATAGCAAAGTCCCCTTAAGTCCTAGAAACACTTTTCAGGGTTTATTAAACCGAATCTTGTGAACAAGATGCAAAAAAAAGTTTTCAAAAAGACCTTATAGTTTTTGAGAAAATCGATGTTAAAGTCGGGTGGAATTTCCGCGATTTCCGGCGGAAATTTCCGCGATTTCCGGCGAAAATCCGCATTCCGATGTGGAAATGCAATTTCCGATCGGAATTTCGGAAATTGCATTTCCGCGGAATTCGAATGAGCATCCCTAGTATACAGAACCCTTACTACCTGGGATGATATGTTCTGAGGGTCTCACGTCCCCTCTGCACACCTGGGCGGAGCTACAAACAGCAAATCAGATTTCACCCATTCATGTCAATGGAAAAAATGTAAAAGGCTGCCATTCTCACAGTAATCAAGCCAGAGTCCCCACACTTGGCACAGTTGGTCACTTGGTGACCGAGGTTACAAATCCAGGAAAAGTGGGCGGAGCATAAAATACTGACTTGCGCTAGGCCCACATGATGCAACTTCCAGTACAATTGACGGGAATCGGACGATTATTCCTGACCTGTCCAATCTGTTTCTGATTGTAAAAGGGATCAATTTTATCATTGGAAAATCAATCCCTTTATCAATCGGGAGCTGTTTGGACATGTACACACGAGACAGCTTCCCGTCAGATTAACCGTCTATCGGACTGGAGATTGCATTGTGTGTTCCCAGCATAAATCATTTATATATAAATATTGTAATAGGATCCCCTGTATGGGGTGATGATGGCCATTTATAGACCCAATATTCTCTCAAGGGCTCATATGCATTTTTTTTTCTCCTTAGTTTTCGACAAGTTGATGTTTTCATATCTTGACATTAAAATGCCTTTGAAATCCCCAGCAAGCAAGAAAATCCACAAAATAATTTTGATAGTACTTTTTCTACTACTTTTGGTACTTTTTCAATTGCGAAATGCTGATAGGTTATTTTAAAGTGAACCTCCGGACTAAAAATCTACTCAGCAGAACTGAAAAGGCTTGGTGTTTCTTTAACAGTTTCACAGCATCAGGACTTTGTTTTTCTTACCGAAGCCTCATTTTTAGCTGCATTTTTAGCTAAGCTCCACCCATCAAAGAAAACTGCTCAGGCTTTTTTTCCCTGATGCTGTGCAAAGCATTATGGGATTTCCTATGTTGTTATTCACGTTGCCTAGCAACTGGGAGGGGTGCTCAGGACACAGGACAGTGGGAACTGTGTCTCATGCTCCCTGTCACCTCCTTTCAACCAAATAGATGGCTGCCCTCATGAAATCAAACATTTGTTCTTTTAAAACAGGGTGGGTAAGAGATTATATTACCTGTCTATTTTACTTAACATAACTAATGTAACTTAACCACTTTACCCCCGCCCGTACGAATTTCTCCGTCCCTTTTTCCATCCTTTAACCCCCAGGGACGGAGAAATCCGTACTTTCCGCGTTCCCGACGCTGTCCGCGCTCCCGCTCGTTAACACGCCGCCCGCCGCTAGTAAACACGCCGCCGCCCGCTCGCCCGGAGATCAATGAACGGGAAAATCCATTCCCGTTCGTTGATCTAAGCCCCACAATGATCCGCTGCTCTCCTATGGGCAGCCCGATCATTGTGAGAAAAAACTCACGTGTCCAGCCTCCTTATACTTCCTCCAAGCTTCCGGAAGGAAGCTTGGAGGTCGCATTAAAACAAAAAGTTACTGTGGCCATCTTGTGGCCAAATAGTAAACTACACCCTACACATTTTTCACATACAAATAAATGATTTTTACACAAAAAATTAACTCATTACCTCCCACACTCCCCATTTTTTTTTTGTAATTAAAAAAAAATTCAAAAATTTAAAATTAAAAAAAATACATAAATAGTTACCTTAGGTACTTTAGGAACAGTTACCTTAGGAACTTTTTAAATATTTATGTCAAGGGGGTATAACACTGTTACTTTATAAACTATGGGCTTGTAATTAGGGATGGACGCAAAACTGAAAAAAATGCACCTTTATTTCCAAATAAAATATTGGTGCCAAACATTGTGATAGGGACATGATTTAAATGGTTTTATAACCGGGACAAAAGGGCAAATAAATTTCATGGGTTTTAATTACAGTAGCATGCATTATTTAAAAACTATAATGGCCGAAAACTGAAAAATAATTATTTTTTTCCCCACATTTTTCCTATTTTCCCATTAAAACACATTTAGAAAAAAATAATTCTTGGCATAATGTCCCACCTAAAGAAAGCCTAATTGGTGGCGGAAAAAACAAGATATAGTTCATTTCATTGCGATAAGTAATAATAAAGTTATAGACGAATGAATGGAAGGAGCGCTGAAAGGTGAAAATTGCTCTGGTGCTCAGGGGGTAAAACCCCTCAGTGGTGAAGTGGTTAATGACAGTATGTTTGTTTAGGCTGAAGTTCCTCTTTAAAGAGAAGATGGGAAAAGAGAAAAAGGCCAAGGGCCCTCATTCAATTAACTTTTTCTCCTGAATTTTCTCCTACGAGAAAGTACTGTACTATCAATATGATTTTAAGTATTTTGATTTTGATTTTAAGTATTTTCTTGTGTTTTAAAGGGCATTTTATTTAACCACTATACGACCAACGTGGGGGCAGCCCCAGGACCGCCTAGCAGCAATTGGCGTGCAGTCCTGGAGGCGGAGTTTGCAGGGGATTGCACGCGTCCATGCACGCACATCCCTGCTTGAATGCTCCGTTCCGCCATCAGTCTCCCAGTGGCGATCACTGTCTATTTACTGATCGGCTCTCATAGGTTGAAGCCTATGACAGCCGATCGCTGCTATTGGCTGGCTGTGAGGGAAAGTGTTTGGGGAAAAAATAATATTAAAAAAATAAGGAAATATATTTGTAAAATAACACAAAAAATATTTATAAAAAAATAAACTGTGTGGCAGGGATCAGACCCCACCAACAGAAAGCTCTGTTGGTGGGGAGAAAAGGGGGAAGGGCGGAAATCACTTGTGTGCTGAGTTGCGCGGCCCTGCAGCGAGGCCCTAAATCTGCAGTGGCCCATTTCCTAAAAAAAAATGCCTGGTCTTTAGGGGGGTTTAACACTGTGGTCCTCAAGTGGTTAAAGTGAACCTGAAGTAAAATAAATAAAAAAAAAAAACATACTTAAAGAGGAACTTCAGCCTAAACAAACATACTGTCATTAAGTTACATTAGTTATGTTAATTAAACTAGATAGGTTTTAAAAGAACAGGCAAATGTTTGATTTCATGAGGGCAGACATCTTTTTGGTTGAAAGGAGGTGACAGATAGCATGAGACACAGTTCCCACTGTCCTGTGTCCTGACCATCCCTCCCAGTTGCTAGGTAACAGGAACAACAACATAGGAAATCCTATCATGCTTTGCACAGCACTAGGAAAAATGCCTGTGCAGTTTTCTTTGATGGGGCGGAGCTTAGCTTCTGTGCAGCTAAAAATGAGGCTTAAGTAGGAAAAACAAAGTCCTGATACTGTGAAACTGCTAAAGAAACACCAAGCCATTTTTAGTGCTGCTGAGTAGATTGTTGGTGTGGAGGTTCATAACCACTTGAGGACCCACCCTTTACCCCCCCTTAAGGACCAGCGCTGTTTTAGCTGATCTGTGCTGGGTGGGCTGTGCAGCCCCCAGCACAGATCAGGGTGCAGGCAGAGCGACCAGATCTTCCACCTTTTTTCCCTACTAGGGGGATGATGTGCTGGGGGGGTCTGATCGCTCCTGCCTGCCTGGGTGTTGCGGGGGAGGCACCTCAAAGCCCCCCTCTGCGGCGAAATTCCCCCCCTCCCTCCCCCGGAGATCCGAGGCTGCACAGGAACGGATCTGTCCTGTGCGGCCTCTAACAGGCTCCTGCCTGTCATGTGACAGCGATCCCCGGCTGCTGATTGGCCGGGGATCGCTGATCTGGTACAACGCTGCTACTGTTAGCAGCGTTGTACGAATGTAAACAAAGCAGATTATTTCCGCTTGTGTTTACATTTAGCCTGCGAGCTGCGATCGGCGGCCCACAGGCTATTCACGGAGCCCCCTGCCGTGAATTGACAGGAAGCAGCCGCTCGCGCGAGCGGCTGCTTCCTGATTAATTAGCCTGCAGCCGGCGACGCAGAACTGCGTCGCTGGTCCTGCAGCTGCCACTTTGCCGACGCGCGGTATGAGTGCGCGGTCGGCAAGTGGTTAAGTAAGGAGAGGGAAGGCTCTAGGTGCTATAGAACCCAAAAGTATGCAGGAAGGTAAAAAGAATGGAGGAGAGTACACATGTCAAACAGGAATTAGGATAAATATCAGCATGCAGGATTAGGTATCATATAGAACATATAGCAGTTTTTCATCCTTTGTAGCAAAAGATTCCATTATTGTTAAAGAGCAGTTCTTCTAGCATGATACGCAGACCCTTAAGGTGGCCACACACCATACAATTTTTTAAATATCTGTTCAATTTAAGAATTGAAATCAATTTTTGGGACTGCTTGTAACATTTCAAAAATATGACCAATGTACCACACACCTATGTTCAATTATTCCACCAATTATGCTAAAAATGATTGGAAACCCTGAGAAAATTGCTAGGGTGTGTATATTGATAAATTGACTAACACACACCATACAATCTTTAGAGAAATTAAAGAAAAATATCTGGCATTCCAGATAGATAAAAAAAATAAAATTAAAAAAAACAAAAACGGGAAATCTGATCGGATTTTTCAGTCGAATGAAAAAAAAAAGCTTTCGATCTTTTCGGGAGATCCGATCGTTTTTATCGAATTGCTGTAAAAACGGATCATTTTATTGTATCGTGTGTGGCCACCTTAATGCAGAGTCCAGGTACAAATACACTGGTAAAGCTTCTAATTATGCTCATGGACAAGGCCCACTTCCCGTTCCTTTCCTGATCCCCTCGTTCCAGTGCTGGATCCCTCGTTAGCAGACCGATGGGTCGGAGACTACTCTCTTCCAGGTGGGAGGCTTCGGAAGTCTTTGGGAGCCTAAGTGTTCCTGAAGACGGATGGTTTCAAAGTGCGCATGCGCAAGTGTGCTCTCTGGTGCATGCGCAGTATGGATCCGCCTATCTTCGGGAGTACACGGGATCCCGAAGACTTCCGAAGCCTCCCGTGGCAGGAGATTTGAACAGGGGGCACCAATGCTGGAACACGGGGACCGTGGGACGAACAGGAAAGCTCTATAGGACCCAGAGACTCCACTCTCCATAGGTAAGTATCTGTTTTTTTTATTTGGTCTCAGGTTTGCTTTAAGTTGTAAAAATATCACCTAGGAGCAGTGGCGGCTCCAGGATTTTTTTGGGGGGGGGGGTGCTGGATAATTTTGAAGGGGGGCTAGGTGCTGCAGCGCGTCGCCGAAATTTGTAGGGGGTGTGGCCAAAAAGAGGGGCGTGGTCAACAAAAGAGGATTGTGGCCATCAAAAGAGGGGCGTGGTAAAGTGCTGGAGAATATTCCAGTGCTATATAAATACATAATGATATGGTAGTATATAAGAGTATGGTCGGATTAGATTGTGAGCTCTTCCGAGAACCTGACTATGCACTCTGTAAAGTGCTTGATAAGATGTTACTGCTATATATAGTATGGACATTACACTGACAGAATTAGAGTGTGAGCCAGCCTAGCCAGGCCCAGTGGTCCTCGCTGGCCCTGGCCCAGGTAGCGCCGACAGGCAATGATGATGACACCGCAAAAGGGGGTGCTAATAGGGTGGTTGGAGGATTTTGGGGGGTGCTTCAGCACCCACCTGGTGCCGCCCCTGCCTAGGAGAGAACTCAGGAGAAAAGTTAAGTGCATATGTGCCCTTTGTGTGTGCTGTTCTCATGACTATAGTCCAATTCCAAGCTACATGCAAGACGGAATTATTGAAAGTGCTACAGGCACTCATTTATGACTATAAGTTGAGGTCCGTCTTTTGATTTGTTGTATGCTATACAGTATATGAAACCTCTTTCAGCCAGATCTATAATATCTTTACATAACGCCTTGCTGAGGTCTATATATTGAACTAATGACTTTTCTCTATTCAACAGATTGCCTGATTAAATAAGGAGCCATGGGTGACTGGACCTTCCTGGGAGAATTCTTGGAGGACGTACAGAAACATTCCACAGTGGTGGGAAAAGTATGGCTGACCATCCTTTTCATCTTCCGAATGCTGGTCCTGGGCACCGCAGCAGAGTCTTCCTGGGGGGATGAGAAGTCAGACTTTACCTGCGACACCACCCAACCTGGTTGTGAGAACGTCTGCTACGACAAAGCGTTCCCCATCTCCCATATCCGATTCTGGGTCCTCCAGATCATTTTTGTATCTACGCCCTCCTTGCTCTACATGGGGCATGCCATGCACACCATCCGGGTGGAGGAGAAGAAGAAACTCAGGGAAGAAGAACTGAAAGCCAAGCAGGACATTAGTGGAGACTCGACCTACCATCAGAAGAATTACCCACCAGAGAAAGAAGAACTTCCCTACAAGGATGAGATTAGCGGGAAGATCAGGCTTCAAGGAAGCTTGCTAAACACCTATGTTTGTAGCATTCTCATCCGCACTGTGATGGAGGTAGCTTTTATTGTTGGACAGTATATGCTCTACGGAATCTTCCTGGAGACCCTCTACGTGTGCAAGAGGAAGCCCTGCCCTCATCCTGTGAACTGTTATGTGTCTAGGCCGACCGAGAAGAACGTTTTCATCGTCTTCATGTTGGCTGTAGCCATTCTCTCGCTTTTGCTTAGTTTAATCGAGCTATACTATTTGTCATGGAAGAAACTTAAGCAGAAAATAGCCAAGCAACAAAACAACCCAAATACCTTGAGGGTGGCTACCATAGAGCCCGAACACCGCTCACAGAGTTGCACTCCTCCTCCCGACTTTAACCAGTGCCTTAACAGTGGTAAAGGCAAGTTTGGGAGTCCATTTAGCAATGCTTTAGCATCTCAGCAGAACACAGTCAACTTTGTAACGGAGATGGTCCAAACTGAAGAGGACATTGGAGCAGAACAATTCATTCACATGAATTACACACAAGTTGCACCAGTGACCAACCATTCTGCGCCACACCACCTACCCAACGGTTACTGCCAGGGCAGCCGACGCCTGAGCAAGACAAGCCGCACGAGCAGTAAAGCCCGCTCAGATGACTTGGCGGTGTGACCTAAATGTTCCATGGGGTTCCTTGAGGATTTTATACTTCTTCTGACGTTACGTATTTATATAGCCGTAGAAAAATGTTGGATTTTGGGGGTGCAATGTCATCCCAGGTGCAATTATGACTATATTTTTTTTTTGTACTGTGATTTCTGCCTTTGGTTGTGACAAGAAGCAGTTTAATAAAGATACAGTTGCCTACATAGCTTAAACATTGTATTGTTATAAAGTAAAAAAGGGAAATTCTGGTTGTTGATGGTTGTTGGAAACATTGAATTCCTACTGGTGTCTTATGGGGTTGATACACAAAGCTTTTCTCTTGAAGTATCTAACCTTTCTTCATTTTTACCTTACCTATAAGGTGAAGTAAATACATGTGTTGGGAAACTGAAGTAAGAGGTATACGGAGGCTGCCATATTTATTTCCTTTTAATCAATACCAGTTGCCTGGTAGCCCTGCTGGTCTATTTCTCTGCAGTAGTATCTGAATAACACAAGAAACAAGCATGCAGCTAGTCTTGTCAGATCTGACTTTAAAGTCTGAAACACCAGATCTGCTGCATGCTTGTTCAGGGGCTATGGCTAATAGTATTAGAGGCAGGAGGATCCGCAGGGCTGCCAGGCAACTGGTATTGCTTAAAAGGAAATAAACATCTCTCTTCAGGTCCCCTTTAAGACATATTGGGCTTGATTCACTAAGACAAATAGCATGCCTTATCAAAGTTAGCATGCCTTATCATAGTTAGCATACCTTATCCGAGTAGAATAGCGAACTTATGCCTGCTAATTGGCAATGACGAGAGCTCCACTCGTCCTGCCCTGAGCCCTGCGGGTTCATAGTGCTCGCTATGCTACTCTGATAAGGTGTATTAACTTTGATAAGGTGTGTTATCTCTGATAAGGCGTGCTATTTGTCTTAGTGAATCAAGCCCATAAACAGACAAGGGCGTAGCAACAGCCATAGCAGCTATAGCAGCTGCTATGGGGCCCTTGAGTAGTGGGGGCTCAGGTGGTACTTGATGTATTCACCAACTTTCTTATATTCCTCCACCCTGTGATTTTATCTAAGTGTCCATGGACTATATGCAGTGTAGATCACATGAGAATCCAAATCTTCGAGTTAACTCATTCCATAGGGTAGAGGCAGGTGGTATTTCTCAAGAATGCCCACATTTTATGGGCCCATGAAAGTTTTGCTATGGAGCCCCATAATGTCTAGCTACGCCAAATTATGAGTTTAGTCAGATAAGGTGACATATGCACAAAATATGGTAAAGTTGCCCTGTACAGGGAGGTACTTTTTCGATTGTAAAGTACATGGCCGGATTATTACATAAGACACTGTAGGCAGGTGCCTACAGGCGTCTGAGGATGGAAAGGCGGTTCACGCCCCTCCCTGAGTGCCTCCCTTCCACCGTACCTATGCAGGGTCCTTATGAGAGTGTAAATGAGAGGTTACTCTGCATTCCACTTACGAGATCTCCTTTCAGTCTGGGGCATGTACAGCTACCTAATACCGTATATACTCGCAAGCAAGCCGAATTTTTCACCCCCCAAAAGTGGCCCAAAAGTTGGGGGGCCGGCTTGCTTGCGAGTGATGTGCCAGGCCAGCATGGGTAGGTGGGTGGGCATGGTAGTGCCCCTCCCCGCTCCCCCCGCGGCCGCCGCCATTACCTTAGGCGGCGCCGCTTCCTCTATCCCCGTCATGCTCCGGTAACTGACTCACAGCAGCGCGCCCCTCGGCGGCTGCTGTGATGACGGAGGAAACCATAGAGAGCGGTTCCCATAGTAACGGCATCGCCGCTACAGGAAACCGCTCTCTATGGTTTCCTCCGTCATCACAGCAGTGAGGGGCGCGCTGCTGTGAGTCAGTTACCGGAGCATGACGGGGATAGAGGAAGCGGCGCCGCCTAAGGTAATAGCAGCGGCGGCCGTGGAGGGAGCAGGGAGGGGCACTACCACGCCCACCCACCTACCCATACTGGGACTATACTGGGCACAATGCTAGCTATACTGGGGCACTATCCTAGCTATACTGGGGCACTATCCTAGCTATACTGGGCACTATGCTAGCTATACTGGGGCACTATGCTAGCTATACTGGGCACTATGCTAGCTATACTGGGGCACTAGGCTAGCCATACTGGGGCACTATTATACTGGGGCACTATGCTAGCCATACTGGGGCACTATGCTAGCCATACTGGGGCACTATGCTAGCCATACTGGGGCACTATACTAGCTATACTGGGACACTATACTAGCTAAACTGGGCACTTTACTAGCTATACTGGGGGACTACCTACCTATACCTATACTGGGCACTATACTAGCTATACTGGGGGACTACCTACCCATACTGGGCACTTTACTAGCTATACTGGGCCCTATACTAGCTATACTGGGCACTATACTAGCTATACTGGGACACACTGGGGGAGGATCATGCGGCCAGCATTTCCTACCCCCGGCTTATATGGGGGTCAATCATTTTTTCCTGGTTTTCAAGGTAAAAGTTGGGGGGTCGGCTTACATGCGGGTCGGCTTGCTTGCGAGTATATACGGTACTTGGAGGCACCTCTATTTACTTATTCTAGAGGGTACTTCTGGCTACCTAATATGAAGGGGCACCTGTAGCTACCTACACCGGGCAGGGGAAGTAAGGGAGAAGTGACAGCTGGGCCAGCCAGCACACTTGCAGTGCAGTTGGTTGGGGTTTGTAGGTTCGTGGAGAGCGAAGTCTAAGGTGCCAGGACATCTGTGCTTATAGGCTTCTGTGACGTAAATCCGGGCCTGGTAAAGTGCCTAAAAGTTATCTTAAAGAGAATATGAAAAGTATCTCCTAGGACATAACTCAGGGGAAAAAAGTTAATTGCATATGAGCCATATGGGCCACTTCACCGCCTCCCTGCTCTGTCTTGAGACACACAGAAACAGAGCTGCAACATCGTGACCCCAGGGGATGTGGCCATGTGAGTTGTTTTTTCTTTACCAAAATGCTCACCTCGGGTTCTGTTTAAACTTTATTTACAGAAGAAAGAAAAGAAAAAACCCCCCCACAAAATGGAAGCTCTGTAAATCTGCCCACAGCAGTGTACATCGCTTCAAATCGCTGTAAAAATCATGTCGGAAATCGTTGTAGCAAATGCTAGCAAAAAGGCTGTTTGCTACAGCGACTGGTGAACTGTAGTGGGCCCCAGGCCTTATAGTTAAAGGACACCCGAGGCAAAAATTAACTAATGAAGTAAACAACTGTATCTATTTTCCTTCTCTTAAAAATGACTTTTTAAGATATTCCACAGTTTTATTTTATGTTTAAATCTACTTTTTAAGTTTTAAAGGAACATTATTTTTTTCAATTGAGATAGGAATTGTTTGGGAAGTGCTGCTAAGTAGTGGTGTATACATTTCACTGACAACCTCTTTGTTTACTGTTATCAAAATACTTTCAAACTTTACTTTACTGATACCAAAATGAGGAGAGGGGAAATTCCCCTTACACTTGATCAGTTAACCCTGTGTGTAACTCTTTGTGTGACGGAGAGAAAGCTCCCAACAGCTGCAGCTTCTGTGTCCTGTGTTTCTGACTGACCTGTCTGAAGAGAGCAGAGGAAACTTGTTATGAACATTTGTAATTGTCACAGCTTTTCATACTGTTTTTGCTTTCAGAGAAAAATACTCTGTAGTCTGATATGCAACTCTGGCTGTGCATTGAAGCAGACACCCCTTCTGCAATTGATTTGTCCCAATCTAGCTAAATCCTACACTCAATAAATTAAAGCTTTTGCCTCTGATATTTAACATGAAAAGTAGGAAAATGTTTACACAGCTACTTAGACATTATTTGTACATTGTCATTTTAGAACACTTGGGCATTGATAGTATTCCTTTAACTGTTTTATTGTTTTTTCTCAATGACACATTCATTGAAGTATGCCAGAGCTAAAATCTATGAACTATTGACCCTTTTTATCTCCTTTCTGCTCTCAGAAGCCATTTTCTGCTAGGAAAGTGTTTTATAGTTGGAATTTCTTAGCAGTGAGGGTCACACTGTAGTCACTACCTGTCTGAGTCAGGACTGAGTCAGCCACTTATGTACCTGATATTTAACTCTTTCAGGCGGAAAAAGCAAAAAAAGGAACACAGCATAGTTATTTGTGTGCTAGGCACTGTACATACACATGTCTATCTCATTATGGCCTCAATTCACTAAGATCATGCTGGAGATAATAAGGCAAGAGAAAACTTACCTCACACAGTGAGAGAGTTAATTTACCTCATCTGTAGTTAATTTATCTCCTCTGTAGTTATTTTCACACGCAGTTAATTAACAGCCTGTCTTTAACTCTGTAGTTATTTTAAGGATTGGAGAGTTAACTTAAAGACAGAAGAGTTAAGTTTAGGTTTGCCAGAGGTAAAATGTTTCCTGAATACTACATGCCTTATCACCATGGTAACAACTCTAGAAGAGTTATTAAAGACAGGAGATAAGCTTAGTGAATTGAGGCCAATGTCACATGTCACCTCGGGTATCCTTTAATGTAAAAAGCTCTGAGAAAAAAAGTTAACATGCTACAAAGTCCTAATAAAAGTTCCTCCGGGAAACTTCTGCAAACACCGCAGCAGGGTTAATTTATTATATTATATGGTAATTGTATGCACAGATATTTTTTTTTAAAAGATTGTAAATGGCTGGTTTGTTTTTCATAGTATTCTTCAAGGCTTTCTGGATGCCAAGGCTGCAAATTCACATATAACATATAAAGCAACGTGTTGCTGGCGATGGTCTTGGCTTTGTATTGACACAGGAATATATAATAGTATATTCGCCGTCACGTGATGAACAACAGATGTCCCCGTCAGGTTCTGTTTCATCTGAAATATGAAAGCAAATAAACGGGAGTCTGAACTTCCTCTTAATGCCATGTCACATGACTCCTAATAACTCCTCATTGACCCCACATTCCAGGCTCCGGGTATTATTAGACATATGCTTCTTTACAGTTCTTTTATCACTTGTCTATATTTGCTTGGCACCTGTTCTGTTAGGATTAATCAGTTTAAATCCCAACCTAAAATGCAATAAAGCATGTGGATGGGTCTCCTGCCTGCATCTGTGCACCTATCCCTACAGGCTTATGGCCCATACTCACGGGCTACAATTGTCGCTGCAACACGCGGCGCGCGCGTGTTGCGGCGACAGGTCGCCCGTGAGTATGCGCCGTTGCACGGGCGCGCACCCCGAACCGTCGCCCGTTGCTGATGTCGCCAGGCGATTGGCGCCAGTCGCCGCCGCAACTGTCGCTAGTCCGCGTGAGTACGCGGACTAGCAACAGCATCCTCCAATGAAGTCTACGGAGCTTCCGGCGAGGGGGGAGGAGGAACGTCGGCGACAGCCTCCGTCGCGCCGCTGGTCCCTCTTCCGCGTGTGTATGCGGAGGGACCTGGCGAGGAGCTGTCGCCGGCCTGTCGCCCACACGCTCACGTGTGCTGGCGACAGGCCACAAATGCTGCCCGTGAGTATGGGCCATTACACCTCTCCTGCCTGCAGCTGTGCACCTATCCCTACAGGCTTACACCTCTCCTGCCTGCAGCTGTGCACCTATCCCTACAGGCTTACACCTCTCCTGCCTGTAGCTGTGCACCTATCCCTACAGGCTTACACCTCTCCTCCCTGCAGCTGTGCTCCTATCCATACAGGCTTACACCTCTCCTGCCTGCAGCTGTGCCTATATCCCTACAGGCTTACACCTCTTCTGCCTGCAGCTGCGCACCTATCCATACAGGCTTACACCTCTCCTGCCTGCAGCTGTGCACCTATCCATACAGGCTTACACCTCTCCTGCCTGCAGTTGTTCTTTTGCTGCTCAGAATTAAAGGGGAAGTGCACACCTAAAAGCACTAGCCAGTGGCGTAGCATGAGACACAGGGCATTTGACACCCGGGGCTGGGAATTATAAGACCCCCCCCTTCCCCCCCCCAAAAAGGGAAAGGAGCAAATACGGCATACGAAGTGCGCTACGTCAGGTAATGCCAGATATGGGTGCCACCAGTACAGGTAATATAGTTGCGCCAGTAAAGGTAGAACAGTTGCCCCCAGTATAGGTAGTATAGTTACCCCCAGTATACTGTAAGTATGATAGTTGCCCCCAGTATAGCTAGTATAGCTTCCCCCAGTGTGGGTAGTATAGCTTCCCCCAGTGTAGGTAGTTTAGTTGCCCCCGGTATAGCTAGTATAGCTGCCCCCAGTATAGG
This sequence comes from Hyperolius riggenbachi, assembly GCF_040937935.1. NCBI lineage: Eukaryota > Metazoa > Chordata > Amphibia > Anura > Hyperoliidae > Hyperolius > Hyperolius riggenbachi. The sequence continues at coordinate 539,342,791 of NC_090647.1, read as the reverse complement.
TAGTATAGATGCCCCCAGTATAGCTAGTATAGTTTCCCCCAGTGTGGGTAGTATAGCTTCCCCCAGTGTAGGTAGTTTAGTTGCCCCCAGTATAGCTAGTATAGTTGCCCTAAGTGTAGGTAATATACTTGCCCCCAGTATAGCTAGTATAGTTGCCCCCAGTTTAGGTAGTATAGTTGTCCCCAGTGTAGCTAGTACAGTTGCCCCCAGAATAGGTAGCAAAGTTGCCCCCAATGTAGGTAGTTTAGTTTCCCCCAGTCTAGCTAGTACAATTGCCCCCAGTGTAGCTAGTACAGTTGCCCCAGTGTGGGTAGTATAGTTGCCCCAGTGTAGGTAGTTTAGCTGCCCCCAGTGTAGGTAGTATAGTTGCCCCCAGTATAGTTGGCCCAGGAGGGGGAAGCAGCGCTAGAAGGAGGGGCAGCGGGGACAGCGGTGGGGTGGGGGGCCAGACCCCCCACCTCCCTCACCTGGGTCCCCTCCTTCTGCCTCTCTCCTCTTCACACCTCCATATAGTAACAGCAACTGCATGCTCGGCGGGCGGATAATTACTCACCTCACTTCCGCGTTCCAAGTGCTGGAGCGCAATGCGTCATGTCGTCACAACTCTCCAACTTCAATGCCGCCCACTGCGCTTTGCTAATCCGGTTATGGCGACACCCCCTCGCTGTCAGTCACCTGGTGCGCCACACCCCCCTGCGCTCTATAGTAGGAACGCCCCTGGCGCTAGTGTAATCTTAAACGCTAAGCGTTTTTAGAAATGATTTTTCAAAGCGATTCTAGGCATGTGCCTAGCGATATTCTAGTTATGCCTAGCTGTTTTTGGAGCGTTTCGGTGTAGCATTTTTTTTTTATTTTTTGTACGAAAGTGTACAGTTTTTGAAAAAAAAAAAAAACGCTAAGAAAAACTTTTCTTCAGAGAGCGATTTTCCACTTTCCTATACTTCACATTGAGGCTGAATTGCCTCAGAAAATCACAGAAATGCTTGTTTGCGTTTGGGAAAAAATAACATCGCTCTGGTGTGCTCCATCCCATTCAAATACATTAGCCCAGCGCTTTTAAAATTGCTAGCGTTTTTAAAAGCGCTCAGAAGGTGTGCACCAGCTTCCTAAATTAGTCTAATGCTGGGTACACACGGTGCAATTTCCTGACAGATTTACTGTTAGATCAATTATTTTCAACAGGTCCGATTTGCGAACAATTTTTTGAACGATTTTCAGTTCACTTCTATGAAAAATCGTTCAAAAAAAAAAATCGATCAGAAATCAGATAAGACATGTTGGAAATAATCGATCTGACAGTAAACCTGTCAGAATATTGTATTGTGTGTACCTAGTATAAGAAGTTTGCAACCTGAAACATTGCGGCCTGCGATGCAGGAATTAGCCAGTGTTTGGGCTGTTGATCATGTACTGTATTTAGAAGGGATTTATCTGATATGAGCTGATCAGGAATCTTCTACCTATACATAAACAACTCCGCCACTGAGGGCTGACCAGGGAAACAGTGCGGTGAATGCCCATACCCAGCTTCAATTTGGCCTTTAAAGTGGACCTGAGCTCTTGCACAGCACACAATGAAAAGTCTTCACTTCACATACTGTATAGTTGCTGAAGAAATTCACTTCTCTGTGTTTGCTTTACCAAATCAAAGTGTCTAATTAGTTGTTATCAGCAGCTGTAAAAAGACTGCAGGAGCTCTGCTATGGCAGCTCTCCCCCTACAGTAAACACTAATATCCGAGCAATAAAAAAAAAAAAAAAAAAAATCTACTTACCTAGGGCTTCCTGCAGCCCCTTGCAGCCGACATGTCTCACGCCACAGCCCCACTCTCAGCCACCAGCCCGGAGTCCCCGCCGATGCAGAGGTCGACCTCCCGAGGTCGTCCTCTACTGCGCCTGTAGCAGCGCTGCTGTCAATCAAGTCCACTTTGCCCTGAGTGTACTGCGTAGAAGCAGAACTACTGCCCTTGCGCAGTACACTCCGGACAACGGGGACGTGACAGCAGTGCTCCATCACGGGCCAGTCGCCGTGAGTGTTCTGTACAAGCATGGTTCTCGGAAGACTGAACCGCGCATGAGCCAAATTCTTACGATGATGGGCCACAGTTGCACATGACTTCAGCCGAAATTGTTCAACTAATGGAGCCGCCAGCAGGACCACAGAGAGGACCAAGAGGATACCAGTGGACCTTGTGGGCTCCGGGGGGGCTGGAGGAAACCCCAGGTAAGTTCAGATTTCCATTTTGCTAGTCTGTTCAGGGTCCCTTTAAAGAAACTCAGAGACGAGTCTTAAGCTAGTTTTTTTACTTACTCTGGGCTTCCTCCAGCCCCATAAGCACTGATGCATCCCTCGCCAAGTCGCCATCCTCCTGCGATCTCCCGTTCAGCCCACAGTGAGCCCCAGTAACAGGCTCAGTGACGTCACTTCGGGTCTACTGCGCATGCGCAGTTGGTCCGCGCATGCGCAGAAGACCCTGACTGGCCTCGACTGAGCCCGTTACCGGGGCTCACTGTGGGCTGAACGGGAGTGAGCAGGAGGATGGCGAGGGACGCAGCCGTGCTTATGGGGCTGCAGGAAGCCCCGGGTAAGTAAAAAAAAAAAAACTAGCTTAAAGAGAAACTCCAACCAATAATTTAAGTTTATCCCAATCAGTAGCTGATACCCCCTTTTACATGAGAAATCTATTGCTTTTCACAAACAGACCATCAGGGGGCGCTGTATGACTGATATTGTGGTGAAACCCCTCCCACAAGAAGCTCTGAGGACCGGGGTACTTTTGACAGTTTGCCACAATGTAACAAGGTTCACAGACAGGAAATAGAATGTCTCCAACAGCCAAAACAGCTAGCAGCAGCTACATAACCTGCCCACAGTAAAAATGTCACCATGTAATAAATGTCAGAATGTAAATCGGGAAGAGGAAAGATTTTACAATGGGCAAACACTGACTAAATCATTTATACATAATTGTTGTAAAAAATAATAATTTTTTTATTACATTATTTTCACTGGAGTTCCTCTTTAACACTTGTCTAGGAGTCCCTTTAAGGACCCTGCATCTGACACAGGAGACCAGGTTCAGAGCTCAGCATTTCCTGTTCAGTAAGCTATCAACTATTCAAGTCAAGAAGAATCAGTGAAGATAAAAATAAAAAGGTAGATACCCAGGGGCGTAACTAGAAATCACTGGGCCCCCCTGCGAATATTTGGATGGGGCCCCCCCCATAGGTGCCAAATAATCGTAATGGGGCAGCGTTTCACTGTAAATTAATTGTAAAGTGGGCAGCATTTTACCAGACAATCGTAATGTGGGCCAGAAAATCGTAATGTGGGCAGAGTTCACCAGAAAATCGTAATGTGGGCCTTTAGAAAATCATAATGTGGGCAGAGTTCACCAGAAAATCGTAATGTGGGCACCAGTCACCAGAAAATAGTAACGTGAGCAGCAGTCACCAGAAAATTGTAACGTGGACAGCATTCACCAGACAATCGTAATGTGGGCAGCGTTCACCAGAATATCGTAATGTGGGCAGAGTTCACCAGAAAATCGTAATGTGGGCAGCGTTCACCAGAAAATTGTAACATGGACAGCATTCACCAGACAATCGTAACGTGGGCAGTGTTCACCAGAAAATCATAATGTGGGCCAGAAAATCGTAATGTGGGCAGCGTTCACCAGACAATCGTAACGTGGGCAGTGTTCACCAGAAAATCATAATGTGGGCCAGAAAATCGTAATGTGGGCAGAGTTCACCAGAAAATCGCCATATGGGCAGCAGTCACCAGAAAATCGCAATGTGGGCAGCAGACACCTGAAAATCGCAATGTGGGCAGCAGACACCTGAAAATCGCAATGTGGGCAGCAGTGACCAGAAAATCGTAATGTGGGCAGCATACACCAGAAAATCGTAATGTGGGCAGCAGACACCTGAAAATCGTAATGTGGGCAGCATACACCTGAAAATCGTAATGTGGGCAGCAGACACCAGAATATCGCAATGTGGGCAGCAGTGACCAGAAAATCGCAATGTGGGCAGCAGTGACCAGAAAATCGCAATGTGGGCAGCAGTGACCAGAAAATCGCAATGTGGGCAGCAGACACCTGAAAATCGCAATGTGGGCAGCAGTGACCAGAAAATCGTAATGTGGGCAGCATACACCTGAAAATCGTAATGTGGGCAGCAGACACCTGAAAATCGTAATGTGGGCAGCAGACACCTGAAAATCGTAATGTGGGCAGCAGACACCTGAAAATCGTAATGTGGGCAGCAGACACCAGAAAATCGCAATGTGGGCAGCAGACACCAGAAAATCGCAATGTGGGCAGCAGACACCTGAAAATCGTAATGTGGGCAGCAGACACCTGAAAATCACAATGTGGCAGCAGTGACCAGAAAATCGCAATGTGGGCAGCAGACACCTGAAAATCACAATGTGGGCAGCAGGCACCAGAAAATCGCAATGTGGGCAGCAGACACCTGAAAATCACAATGTAGGCAGCAGACACTAGAAAAAAAAAATGCACCTGTGGAAAAAAAAACAATTCACTTACCTGACAGAAGTCTTCTCCTCTCCCGGCATCTGGCTCGCAGCTCCCCGAGTCCTCCTGCAGCACATCTCCCGCGCTGACAGGCAGAGTGCAGGGCTACGGCAAGATGGCTGCCGAAGCCCTGTACTAGAGACACATAGTCTCCAGTGTAGGGCTTCTTCGGCGGCCATCTTGCCGTAGCCCTGCTCTGCCTGCCGGAGACTATGCAGGCTGCTGGAGCGGGGCAGAGGGGAATGAACTGGCGCAGCGTCTATTAGACGCTGCGGCCAGTTGAGCACCTTGCTGGGGGGTCCAGAGCAGCGCTCCCCCGGCGCACAGTGAGCGGGCCCTAGAGCAGCCCCGGGCCCCCCTGCGACTGAGGGGGTCGCATCCCCGGTAGGTACGCCGGTGTACCTTCCCTCTCCTAGTTACCTAAGGAGAGGGAAGGCTTTGGGTCCTAATGAGCCTCTCCCGGTGATATCGGTGCAGCGTTGGCTCCCCCGTTTGAATCCCCCGCCGTGGGGGACTGCGCAAGTCTTCAGGAGCAAAGTCCTCCTGAAGACAGGTGGCTCCATATTTCACACGCACGAGTGCCAGAGAGAAGGCGCTCGTGTGTACGTAGTGTGGAGCGGCTGTCTTTGGGAGCACTCAGGTTCCAGAAGCCTTTCCAGAGCCTCCTTCGGCGGCAGAGCGAGCAGTATTTGACCAAATTGGTTCAATACTGCTCCTGGGGACAGCGCTGCACCGAGGACACCGGGAGATGAGCGGGAAGGCTCTATAGGGCCCAGAGCCTTCCTTTGGTAAGTATCTGGCTGATTTTTTATCTATTGACTAAATGACCTAAGCCCGTTAAAAACGGGCTCTAGGTCTCTGTCCCACCGTTGCCACTGCTGCATGTCAGTGCGCATACGCGCGCACCTGCCGTGCATGCATGCGCGCACCCGTTTGCCACGCGTGCATGCGCTCACACCCTGGCCTCGTCCTCCTCCTGTCCCCGCGTGGTACACATGAGCAGTAGCGCAAAACCACGGACACACGGACAGGAGAATGACGCAGGGACACCTGCGGCTTTATTATACAGGACTCCCATTTACTTTCAACTAGGAGTCCGTGAGCTATTGCCAACTAAGCACACCAGTGGCTGTAGCTCCGGTGCTTTGAGTCTGCCAGGCGAAAAGCGCAATATAAATGTATTTGTCTTGTCTATTATGTGGCATCGGCTCCTAGGTTATATTAGAGCATGGCAAGGATTGCCGAAAGATCAGTACATTGTGACCTGGAATAATTTCAGAGGACTAACGTACAGCCTCTGCTTTTGGGGTGGAATTTGTGTTTTGCCATCAGAGATGTTTTCAGTAGAAGATCCCAGCTGTTTGGTCAGGGAGGCCGGACCCGATGCTCGGGGCAATGCTGCTTATTTTGGAACTCGAGATATTTGAAAACAGATGAAAGAATGTATTGAATCCGGAGCGCACCCAGGGCAGGAGAGGGCTGCTGGGAGATCAGGCCCCCCGCAGGCCGCTCGCAGAGGTGTGCTTTCCTCATATTCTGTGTCAACAGGAGAGCGCAGAACGCCGGAACACAGCTCAGTGACAAAAGGGCAATTATGCTGGAACGCTGGTCTTGTTTTATACCCAACCTGCTGATACGGAGAAGGGACATCGCCCAGTCCTGACATAACACTGCGTCCGGGGAAAGACAAACAACGATTAGAGCAGGAAAAATGACTTGCTGAAACAGAAATACAGGCCGACCCCTACTTATTATTATTGATTTATAAAGCGTCAACATATTCTGTGGCAATTTACAAAGTAAGAAACAAAGATGGGGTGCAAAATAATACAGACAATGGTTTACACCAAAATATGAAACACAGAGTTTGTACAAAATACAGAATTGGTAATTACATTGTCAAAATTAATATGAATATATCCAAGACACGTGTATCAAAAAAGGGCGCCTGGAAAAAAGGGCGCGGGATATAGCCGAAATTATAGGTTGTAATGTAAAACAATAATTTTCGTTTATAGCTTGTAAACGAAAAATGTAGTGCTAAATCGGTTAACTAAACGGCAATTAAACGTCAAAATACTGTCTATAACAACAAACAAATTCTGTAATGAAACGTCAAATAGCGTCTATAACCACCCCCTGGCGGTGCCTAACCCTAAAACTCCCCTGGTGGTGCCTAACCCTAAGACCCCCCTGGTGGTGCCTAACCCTAACCACCCCCCTAGTGGTGCCTAACCCTAACCACCCCCCTGGTGGTGCCTAACCCTAAAACCTTCCTGGTGGTGCCTAACCCTAACCATCCCCCTGGTGGTGCCTAACCCCACTGCACAAACACCCTTATACACATAAACAACAATATATATAATCCTTAAAATACTTCACTATAAATAACATGAATAGAATAATTTATATATTTGTAATAGAATAAATAGCCTTAAAATCACATATGCATTAATAATATTATAAATAGAAAAAAGGTGTGTATATATATATATATATATATATATACACACACATATATATACACACACACACACACTATATATATATATAATAGAATAAATAGCCTTACAACCACTTACGCATTAGAATTCTTAAAATAATGGTAATATTAAAAGCGATATCTTAGTGTTAACCTCCCTAGCGTTCTGGACGAGCTGAGCTCGTCCAGAGATGCTAGAGGGCACCGCTCAGGCCCCGCGGGGCCGATCTGAATAATATTTTTTTAAACGCTGCGTGTCCTACCCGATCGCCGCCGCTCGCCGCCGATCCGCCGCTACTCGACGCGAAAGAGCCCCCCCCGCAGACCCCGTGCGCAGCCTGGCCAATCGCCGCCAGGTTGCGCTTTGGGGTGGATCGGGAGTCCCTGTGACGTCACGACGTCGATTGCGTCAATCCGTTCGTCGCCATGGCGACGGGGGAAGCCCTAAAGGAAATCCCGTTCAAAACGAAATTTCCTTATGGGCGTGATCGCCGGCGGCGATGGGAAGGGTGGGGGGGAAAGTATAGCATCGACGTACGGCCGCGGGAATCAGAACGCCCAGCAGGTTAATAAAACTATAATCGACGCATTATAAGTGTGAAAAACAAAGTTAAAGAGGATCTGTAACATCAAAAGATCCCCTGGGGGGTACTCACCTCGGGTGGGGGAAGCCTCCGGATCCTAATGAGGCTTCCGACGCCGTCCTCTGTCCCACGGGGGTCTTGCTGCAGCCCTCCGTGAAAGATGACGTCAATATTTACCTTCCCGGCTCCTGCGCAGGCTCTCTGACGGCTGTCGGCTCCGAACTACACGGAAATACCCGATCGCCATCGGGTCTGCTCTACTACGCAGGCGCAAGTTTCCGGCGCATGCGCAGTAGAGCGGACCCGACTGAGATCGGGTATTTCCGTGTAGTTCGGAGCGGAAAGCAGCCACAGCGCCCCCGCTGGAGCCAGCAAAGGTAAATATTGAAGTCACAGTTGGGTCTGTCGCCGGCTGTTCGGAGGGCTGCAGCGAGACCCCCGTGGGACAGAGGACGGCGTGGGAAGCCTCATTAGGATCCGGAGGCTTCCCCCACCCGAGGTGACTAATCCTCAGGGGATGTCTTTGAGGTTACAGAGTCTCTTTAATACCAAAAGCGATGTATTTCTAATAGAATAAGGTTGAAAACGATATTTAAGCATTATACGTATGAAAACGATTTTTAAATGACAAAATAAGTGTAAACGAAAATCTACTTGTTACAGTCCTGTAAGTGAAATTTAAAAGCGGGAAAATAAGTTAAAGCTCCTATAAGCGAAATTTAAAAACTAAAAATAAGTATAACACAAAGTCAAAACGAACTTGTAAATGATCTTTGTTATAAACCTTATGCTGTAAACTAAAACTTTTGTTAAAACGATCCCTGCAACCGCTATTTCTGAGGTGCTCTTTTTTCCTGTGGGGCGCCGAATAGCCGATATTTTGCATTGCAGTCTATGGCGGCGCCCTTTTTGTTCACTAGCCATATGCGCCCTTTTTTACTAGCCCGCCAAGACACGAGGGCTGTGGAGTCGGAGTGGGGGCAATTTTGGGTACCTGGAGTCGGAGGTTTTATAAACTGAGGAGTCGGAGTTGGGAGTCGGATGATTTTTGTACCAAATCAACAGCCCTGGTAAGTATTAGACTAAGGAGTTGGAGTCAAGGAGTCAGAGTCTGAGACAGTTTGTGTACCTAGAGTCGGAGTTGGAGTCAGTGGTTTCATAAACTGAGAGAGTCCTGCCCTTGCAAGTTTACAATCTAAAAAAATAGGGGGGAACAACAGGTGGGGTAGTATACACTATTCATACCTAGAGGCCCATATGCAATTAATTTTTTACCGGAGTTTTCTACTAGGAGAAAAATTTTAATTTTCTATTTAAAATAATTTTCTGGCACTTATCAACTGAAAAATACTGTAAAGTAGGTGAAAAGGTACTATTAAAATTATTTTGAGTATTTTCTTGCTTGCTGGTGGCTTAAAAGTCAATTTATTAACAAGTTTAAAAATATCACAGAGGAGAAAACTCATGAGAAAAAAGTTAATTGCGTACGGGCCAGTGTGTTTTAGGTTATCTAACTGTGTACAGCCCTTGCTAGGCCACCAGTCCAGCACTGGAGCATGTCTCTCAGTGAGCATTCAGCAAGCTAAGACGATATGTCTCATCATGGCATCCCTCCTTATTATACAGGGGGGCTGGCCAGTGTTCCTTTCTGTGATTGGGTGCCAGGGTTTAGGCTGGGAGCCCTCTTATTGGCTGAATGAGGTCAGGTGGGGCTGACCAGGGTTCCCCTCTGTGATTGGTTGCTAGGGCTTCTGCTGGGAGCCCTCTGATTGGCTCCAGGACATCATCTCATTAGTTACAGTATTTCGGTTCCGGATATCCTCAATATCCGCGGATATCCGCGTTATGCGCCCAAATATCCGCAGATAGCTAGCCGGATTTTTTTAAAAATCCGGAATCCGAATTGGATAGCGGAAAAAGTTCAGATATTCGGGTTACCCAGATATCCAGAATCCGCATGAGCATCCCTGTTCCAGAGAACTCAGACAGACACAGAACACTTATACTGCGCTTTTCTTCTGGCGGACTCAAAGTACCAGAGCTGCAGTCACTAGGGGTGCGCTCTATAGGCAGTAGCAGTGTTAGGGAGTCTTGTCCAAATTCTCCTGACTGGGAATTCAGAGGAGGGTTGAAGCATGTGCAAAATCTTGCATGCTTACAAACAGGTTCTGATTGCTGGGGTGCCTTTATAAATCAAATTTGTTTGAAAGTCCAGAATTCATTAAAATGCCCATTAACCCCCCTGGCGGTCTAATGTTTTCCGCCAGGAGGCAGCGCAGCAGTTTTTTTTTTGTTTATTTTTTTTTAAATCATGTAGCGAGCTAAAGGCTCGCTACATGATAGCCGCTGCTCAGCGGCATCCCCCCGCCCGCTGCGATCTCCGATCAGGAAATCCCGTTCAAAGAACGGGATTTCCTTGAGGGCTTCTCCGTCGCCATGGCGACGGGGCGGGATGACGTCACCGACGTCGTGACGTCTTTGGGAGTCCCGATCCACCCCTCAGCGCTGCCTGCCACTGATTGGCAAGGGCAGCGCACGGGATCTGGGGGGGCTCTTGCGGCGGAGCGGATTGCGGCGATCGAGCGCGGGCCGGCGGCGATCGGTGTGTTGACGCAGCTAGCAAAGTGCTAGCTGCGTTCAGCAAAAAAAAAAAAATTAAGCAAATCGGCCCAGCAGGGCCTGAGAAAACCTCCTGCGCGGTTTACCCCGAACCGCCAGGAAGGTTAAGGGTACAATTTTTAGTGTACAGTCCTATTTTGATCAGATTATTCAGATTGTATTGTTTGAAAACAGAGAAGCTGGTGGGACCATTCGAACCTGAACAATCACATTATCAACTGTTTTCTCAAAGGACCACTACAGCAAAAAAAGTAAGCGCTTAAAATCTGACAGAACTGACAGATTTTGGACTAGTCCATCTCCTCATGGGGGGCTCTCAGGGTTTTCTTTGTTTTTCAAAGCATTTTCTGAATGGAAGTTGCTCAATCCAACTGCCACAATAGCCTGCCAGCTAGAAGGGAGATTGGCTGGTATCTTATTATTTTGACAGTTAAGGTGGTCACTAACTGTCCAATTTCTAGCGAAAAATCGTTCGAGCGATCAGAAATTCTGATCGGACGAAAAATTGTTCACTACACCATCAACTAACCAATCTCTGCTTCCTATCTATCACGACCACCAAGAAAATCCAAATTTTCGTTCGACGAAAATTCATTCGGGTGACATTTTTTTCACTCGTTCATAATCGATTGTGTCCACCAATGGAGATTATTTACAACCAATCCGATCAGAATTTCTGATCGCTCGAACGATTTTTCGCTAGAAATTGTACCGTTAGTGGCCAGCTTTAGACTTAGCAACTGCTGTGGAATTAGGTTAAAAGGTAGATGGAGGTTCAATGTAATTTGCCTATACAGTAAAACCTTGGAATGAGTGTAACTTGGTTTAACAGTGCTTTGCAATGCAAGCAAAAATTACTGTGAAATTTTGACTTGATATACAACCAAAAAAAAAAATAAAAATAAGTATACATGCGTCACATGATCACAACCGAGCCGATAGTTCTTCTCCCATTAGGCGCTGCAGGATTGTACTTAATTGTACTTAAAGAGACACTGAAGCGAGACTAAATCTCGCTTCAGCTCTCATATATAGCAGGGGCATGTGTGCCCCTGCTAAAACGCCGCTATCCCGCGGCTTAACGGGGGTCCCTTCACCCCCAACCCACCCCCCGCAAACCTTGGTCGTCATTTTGGTCGCAGAATTTTCCTTCCTGGAGGCAGGGCTAACGGCTGCAGCCCTGCCTCCCAGCGCGTCTATCAGACGCGCATTGCCGCCTCTCCCCCGCCCCTCTCAGTGAAGGAAGATTGAGAGGGGCGGGGGAGAGGCGGAGATACGCGTCTGACTGACGCGCGTGGGGCAGGGCTGCAGCGGTTAGCCCTGCCCCAACCAGGAAGCGCTCCCCCGCATTACGGAGGGGATTTGGGGGGACAGGGACCCCCGTTAAGCCGCGGGATAGCGGCGTTTTAGCAGGGACACACATGCCCCTGCTAGCTATGAGGTCTGAAGCGAGATCTATTCTCGCTTCAGACTCTCTTTAATATAAGCGTAGAGACTGTGCAAAGTCACATTTCCATGTAATCCTCAAAAGTAGGCAAAAGTAACTGTCACTGCATTAGTTCCTTGTTAAAGAGACACTGAAGCGAAAAAAATATATGATATAGTGAATTGGTTGTGTACTATGAATAATTACTAGAAGATTAGCAGCAAAGAAAATATTCTCATACTTTTATTTTCAGGTATATAGTGTTTTTTCTAACATTGCATCATTCTATAATATGTGCAGATGACACAACACTCAGCATTCAAAATGAGTCTTTCAGAGCAGTCTGTGAAGTAATGAACTCTCCTCTGCTAGAGGAAAAGTAAACAGTTCACTTAGGGCCCGTTTCCACTGTTGTGACGCGATTTCATCGGCATCCCGACGCTTGTAAAAACGCATGCGGATGCGTTTCCGCATGCGTTTTTACCCGCGATTTCGCATGGCAGGGTGCCATGCGAAATTAACCATGACTCTGCCAGGGCAAAATAACATTGAAAAAGGTGCGAAATCGCACGCGAATCGCGGGTAAAAACGCATGCGTTTTTCCTATTAAATACATTAGCGGCGATTCGCATGGATTCCCGACGCAGGCGAATTCTGTGGGTCCCGTCGTGCAGATTTGGCCCGCCGCCAAATCGCTCCCGCACGCCGCACATATGGAAACAGCCCCGGCCACTTCAATGTACCAAGCGAATCCGCATGTCGGCGCCGCATGCGGATTTCGCTATGGTGGAAACGAGCCCTTACAGTTGAGATAATAAAAGTCAGATAACAGCCCTCTCCACGACTAAAGGTAGCCATACACTGGTCGATTTGCCATTAGATCGACCAGCTGACAGATCCCTATCTGATCGAATCTGATCAGAGAGGGATCGTATGGCTGCCTTTACTGCAAACAGATTGTGAATCGATTTCAGCCTGAAACCGATCACAATCTGTGGAGCCGCCGCTGCCGCCTGTCCCCCCCCCCCCCCCGCGCATACATTACCTGACGCTGGCTCCCGGGCATCTTCTCCGCATCTTCTCCACGCTGCACCCGCTCCATCCCGGCGCTTCCTGTGTCACTCCGTGACCAGGAAGTTCAAATAGAGCGCCCTCTATTTGAACTTCCTGGTCACTGCAGTGACAGGAAGCGCCGGGATGGAGTGGGTGCAGCGCGGAGAAGATGCGGAGAAGATGCCCGGGAGCCAGCGTCAGGTAATGTATACCTGATCGGATCGTCCGCCGCTAGCGACGCGCTACCTACCCGCGGGCGATCGAGGGTAATTTCCCGCACGGCGCGATCGACGGACCGATCCGATTTCGGGAGGAAATCGGATCGGCGGGTGCGTTTAGCGCGAACGATTGGCAGCAGATTCGATCCCAGGATCGAATCTGCTGTCGAAACGGCCGCGAATCGGGCCAGTGTATGGCCACCTTAAGACTTAGTCGGAGAGTTAATGGCTTGTTTGCATGGAGATAACAACTGGAGTTTCTTAACTCTCCCTGTACTGGAAACAATTAGACTGATGTATCTGATCTTAATGTTTTATTTCTTAACTGTTCTACACATACAAATCATAATATCATAATTTTTTTTTCGCTTCAGTGTCTCTTTAAAGCCACACTAAAAAAATGTTTGGGGCGAGCCAAGAGATGGCCATGATCCTGTTATAGTGAACGTTTTGTTTACATTTTTACTTTATACTATTTTGCCATAACTGTTTTTGGATTTTGGAACAAATAAACTGGGTTTCCATTCATTCTTATGGGGAAATTCGCTTTGATGTAAGAGCGCTTTGGATTACAAGCATGTTTCTGGAACAAATTTTATACTCCCAAACCAAGGTTCCACTGTACTCTGCATCCAAGAGTGGAAGCAGTGGAGTGTTGTACTGTGGTAGCCATCAGTCAAAGTAAACCATTTTAAATCAGGATGATGCCATTTATAGGCTAACTTAGGTAAATAAAAAGTAAGCTTTCGGCTAAAAGTAAGCTTTCAGCCTTCTTCAGACTTTGTTCCTGCATATTAAAGCGGATCTGAGATGAAAAACTAACTATAGGAAGTAACTTGTTTATATATCTTATCTAAAGCTTAGATGGTTAACACAGTAAATCTAGCTACAAACAGCTGCAACAGTATATGATTATTTCTTTCTGTGATACACTGAGAGCAGCCATATTCTGCTTGTCGTCATTACACAGGCAAGCTGCACTGCATCTCCACCCCTCAGCATGAAAAAACTCCACTCCTCTCTCCTGGTAACGCCTCCTCCTCCTCCTTCAGGAAAAACCTTCTCCTCCCCAGACTGAGCTCCCATGAGCACTTGCTACATGGGTCTCAGAATGCCTAGGCACTGGAGGGGCTTTTGGCGAGGCTTGTTTAGTTTATAGGGAATTAGGGTATTTCAACTAAAAAAAAGTATTTGGCTTGAGGAATGCCCATTAAACTGTATATAAGGGGCACAATTATGCATTGAGCAAAAGTGTATTTCTGATCCACTTTAACAAGCAGTTAAAACACACAGCTTATATACACTGGACATTCGGAGGAGAAACCTTCCTTTGCAAACATACAGTGGTGTGAAAAACTATTTGCCCCCTTCCTGATTTCTTATTATTTTGCATGTTTGTCACACTTAAATGTTTCTGCTTATCAAAAACCGTTAACTATTAGTCAAAGAAGACATAATTGAACACAAAATGCAGTTTTAAATGATGGTTTTTATTATTTAGTGAGAAAAAAACCTCAAAACCTACATGGCCCTGTGTGAAAAAGAAATTGCCCTCTGAACCTAATAACTGGTTGGGCCACCCTTAGCAGCAATAACTGCAATCAAGCGTTTGCGATAACTTGCAACGAGTCTTTTACAGCGCTCTGGAGGAATTTTGGCCCACTCATCTTTGCAGAATTGTTGTAATTCAGCTTTATTTGAGGGTTTTCTAGCATGAACCGCCTTTTTAAGGTCATGCCACAACATCTCAATAGGATTCAGGTCAGGACTTTGACTAGGCCACTCCAAAGTCTTCATTTTGTTTTTCTTCAGCCATTCAGAGGTGGATTTGCTGGTGTCTTTTGGGTCATTGTCCTGCTGCAGCACCCAAGATCGCTTCAGCTTGAGTTGACGAACAGATGGCCGGACATTCTCCTTCAGGATTTTTTGGTAGACAGTAGAATTCATGGTTCCATCTATCACAGCAAGCCTTCCAGGTCCTGAAGCAGCAAAACAACCCCAGACCATCACACTACCACCACCATATTTTACTGTTGGTATGATGTTCTTTTGCTGAAATGCTGTGTTACTTCTACGCCAGATGTAACGGGACACGCACCTTCCAAAAAGTTCAACTTTTGTCTCGTCGGTCCACAAGGTATTTTCCCAAAAGTCTTGGTAATCATTGAAATGTTTTTTAGCAAAATTGAGACGAGCCTTGATTTTCTTTTTGCTTAAAAGTGGTTTGCGCCTTGGATATCTGCCATGCAGGCCGTTTTTGCCCAGTCTCTTTCTTATGGTGGAGTCGTGAACACTGACCTTAATTGAGGCAAGTGAGGCCTGCAGTTCTTTAGATGTTGTCCTGGGGTCTTTTGTGGCCTCTCGGATGAGTTTTCTCTGCGCTCTTGGGGTAATTTTGGTCGGCCGGCCACTCCTGGGAAGGTTCATCACTGTTCCATGTTTTTGCCACTTGTGGATAATGGCTCTCACTGTGGTTCACTGGAGTCCCAAAGCTTTAGAAATGGCTTTATAACCTTTACCACACTGATAGATCTCAATTACAGTACTTTTGTTCTCATTTGTTCCTGAATTTCTTTGGATCTTGGCATGATGTCTAGCTTTTGAGGCACTTTTGGTCTACTTCTCAGTGTCAGATAGCTCCTATTTAAGTCATTTCTTGATTGAAACAGATGTGGCAGTAATCAGGCCTGGGGGTGACTACAGAAATTGAACTCAGGTGTGATAAACCACAGTTAAGTTATTTTTTAACAAGGGGGGCAATCACTTTTTCACACAGGGCCATGTAGATTTGGAGTTTTTTTTCTCACTAAATAATAAAAAACATCATTTAAAACTGCATTTTGTGTTCAATTATGTTATCTTTGACTAATAGTTAACGGTTTTTGATGAGCAGAAACATTTAAGTGTGACAAACATGCAAAAGAATAAGAAATCAGGAAGGGGGCAAATAGTTTTTCATACCACTGTAAATAATATTTATGTTTTCAAAAGAATGATTTTCCTCCAGTGTATATAAGCTATGTACTTTAACATCTTGTTAACATACAGGAACCAAGTCTGCAGAAGGCTTATTAGCTGAAAGCTTACTTTTTATTTACCGCTAAGTTAGCCAATAAATGGTATCATCCTGATTCAAAACTCTGACAGTGCAGAGAGCATAAAGAAAGTTACAAACCTGCTGGGTTCTCAGCTGTATATTTCTGAAAATAACTCCTGTGGATAAGAATTCTGGACACACCCGGGGATAAATCCTGAGTCTGCAGGGCTTAATCTCTCTGCTCTTCATGTGTTGTAATTTACGCCTCTGACACTATGCAGGGATGTCGCCTAGGCCTGTTTCTAATAAATGTGGTTAGTGTCACCTCTTGCTTTTCTCTGGCCTCCTGCACCTCTACAAATAACACAGAGAGGACAGCTGCCAGGAAAAGGCCATTAATGCACAGTATACGGTATATCTGTTCCGTATATCTGTATGTAATCACCATTAGTGAACATGGTGGTCTACCCTACAGGACACCCATCAAACTGCGCCAACCCGAAACAGGTCAACGTTTAGGCCCAGGGACCCTCTACAGCTGTAACAGCAGCAATGTGTGCTTTAGGAATAAGCAGCAATTCCAAATGCGCTAGGCTAGTGAAAGCCTATGGCAGTGGTTGCACAAGAACTATTGCGATTTTCTGAAGTCACACAGTCGCAGCACTATCAGAGCGATTTCATTCAGGGAATACAGGGGCCAGAATCACATTCCCTGAAATCGCTACAGAAATCAATCTGTTTTTAGTAGCTACTGAATATGAAAATGATCTCTTTATGCCTCTGAGGCCAGGCTTACATCCGGAGCTGCTGGTGTCTAGCAAGCCTATAGCTTTACATTTAGTGAATCACACCAACCCCACAGGTAGACAGACAGCCTGTTTCGGACTTTTGGTCCTCCTCAGCGCAAAGAATATAATAATATTCTTTGGACATCTTTCCAGTTGATGGCAAGCTCTAGCTTGCAACCATTTGCAGAGATTGAAAATAAAAATAAAAAGACTCCTGTGCCTCGGCAACAAGTATTGCATCCAGTGGAATTTACTAATCAGCACAATAACACAGAGTAATATAGAACGCTAAGAATACATAAAATCTAGCCACACTCGGCTTACTGCTGTCTCTGAGCTAAAAACTCAGGGCAGTTTTAAGGTTAAATTGCACCCAGGGCAGGGGTGTAAAAATTGTGCCCCCTTCCCCCCACGGACTTGCAAACCCTTACTCTGTAGGGACAGTCACACAGCCACAGGTCACAAGTAGATCTGCCTACTTACTAGTGACCAGCCGCTCATCCAGGAGGAAGCAGGGACCAGGAAAACACACAGATGAAGAAAGCCCGGAAAGCCGACTCCTCCATGGACGCCGTGCACTGACAGCCTGCAGTACCGCTACAGGACATCGGGTGTCATCACACGGTTGTCATGTAATGATGACTTGACGTCTGACGCAGGCAGCCCAGGAGGAGTCAAGGAAGGTGATCAAACTGGTAATCTTCTCTCTTCTTCCATGTGGCTGCACCGCGCGTCACCAGTTCCCTAGCAGTTATGTCCTTCTGCCTGCGCCCCCCTCTTCTATTTGCTGTTCTGCGCCCTACCCAAGAAATGGCCCTGTAAAAACCACATTTAGTCACCGCTCATTTGCAACCATCCACTCAGTCATAACACCCTGAACCTGTTTACAGCTCGGTTCAACATAGTTGCTATTGATCGGATTGAAGATGGGCAATGTAAAGTGCAGTGCATGTTCCAGGGCTTAAAGAGGCACTTAAAGGACTTACGAGGCCAAGAATTGAGAAAAAAAAAATAAAAAAGTTAGCTACCTGCGTCAGCTTGTCAGGCACGGAGGACGCCGTCCGCACCCTCCGTGTCGTTCCGCCGGGTCCCCGCCGCTCAATAGCCCCCCGAACAGTCCCCGACCGCGCGGCCCGGGTCGGGCTCTCCAGCCTGTACAAAGATGTCGGCCAGAGCTGGCCGCGGCTGAGCAGTACGCATAGCCGCGAGTGCGGCTGCGCAGCTCTAAGGCCAACCCCCCGATCCACGTAACAGTAGCGTGGATCGGGGGTTGGCTTTAGAGCTGCGCGGCTGCACTCGCGGCTATGCGTACTGCGCAGCCGCGGCCAGCTCCGGCCGCCATCTTTGTACAGGCTGGAGAGCCCGAGCTGGGCCACACGGTCGGGGACCGTTCGGGGGGCTATTGAGCGGCGGGGACCCGGCGGAACGGCACGGAGGACGCGAACAGCGTCCTCCGTGCCTGACAAGCTGACGCAGGTAGCTAACTTTTTTTTTTCTCTATTCTTGGCCTCGTAAGTCCTTTAAGTCAAAAAAAAAAAAAAAAAAAGAGTTTTACTCACCTGGGGCTTCCCTCAGCCCCCTGCAGCTGATCTGTGCCCTCACCATGTCCCTCTGATCCTCCTGTCCCCGCCGGCGGCTACTTCCGGTTTCGCCGTCACCTTCCACCAGGCTGGGAACGCGAGTGATTCTTCGCGTTCCCAGCCACAATATCTCCCCCTATGCTGATATTGCAGCCTTCCTTGCCGCAATTGCAGTATAGGGAACGATATTGTGGCTGGGAATGCAAAGAATCACTCGCATTCCCAGCCTGACGGACGGTGATGCGAAACCGGAAGTAGCCGCAGGCGGGGACAGGAGGCTCAGAGGGACATGGCGAGGGCACTGATCAGCTGCAGGGGGCTGAGGGAAACCCCAGGTGAGTAAAACTCATTTTACTCACCAGTATCATTCCTCCTTCCCTCCGAATGTGCCCCCCTGCTTGCAGAGTAAGGGCCTGTTTCGACTACATGTGGAGTTTTCTGCATCCAGAATAAGCACGTAGTGGAAACAGGCCCTTTGTGTGTGCAGCGGTGCGGGCTGTCCTCTTACCAATGATGCTTCTGTACCGGCAGCTGGCTCTTCTCTGCTTCCTGTGATGTCACAGGAAGTAGAGTGAAGCCAGCTGCCGATATGCGTGGATGAATGGTAAAATGACAGCCCGCTCCACTGCGCACAGATACTCTGCAAGCAGGGGGGGGGGGGGACACATTCCGAGGGAGGGAGGAATGTGATGCTGACCCCGCATCCCACATTTTCGCGGCTGGCTCATTTTTTTTCACCCTCTCTGCCGAGTAGTGATGGGAATTCCGGCTCTTCTCAGAGAATCGGCTCTCATTAAAGAGCCGGCTCTTACGGCTCTGAATCGGCTCTTAATTAAATATCACTAGACACCACTCAGAATCGGATTAAAAGCCCCGCCCCCGCCTCCATGCCAACTTCAGACTGCTTCTCTGACTCGGGCAATCCCTCCTGCTACTGCTCTGCTCCGCCCCAAACACTCCTACAAGCTGCAAGAGGAGGACTACATCTCCCAGAATGCCTCAGCGCCCTTTATTACGGAGCAAAGCAGAGCTAAAAGGGGCGGCTGAGGCATCGGCTCTTCTCAGAGTGAGCATCGGCTCCTCTGATTCACTTCAAAGAGCCGGCTCTTAGAGCCGGCTCGTTGGCGAACGACCCATCACTACTGCCCAGCAGACCGGGACACTGGGGGGTGATAGCGGGAGAGCCGCCAAATCGGGAGAGTCACGCAGAATCCAGGACACTTGGGGGGCTTGAACATATGAGTTTTTCCATGTGACCCACTGACTTGCATTATGTGCGTTTTCAGCGTTTCTGCCTAGTGTGTTTCTATCCTCAGTATTCCACAGCATTCTCTTCTGTCTCTCCTACAAACAACGAAACGCGGCATCCATTGATCGTGGGCACGGATGCTAAACCAATCCTGTATTCTCCCCATGGAAACCTCAGATGACTCACCCAAAATGGCGCCCGGCGGTCCGCACACCAGAGACAACCTGTTCAGGGAACAAGGCGCGCTCTAGCGGACGGGAGCGCCAAGCCTTCCATTGAGCGGAGACAGCGTGTGCGCGCATTGCCCTGTGGGAACTGTAGTGCTCGCCGGAGGGGAACGCCTATTCGAGCCGCTCTCTGAACTACGTTTCCCGGCATGCCTCAGTCCCGGCCTCTGCTGAGCAGCTGTCAGAGTCCAAGGTGCGCTGCCTTACCTGGGACGGCACTAGGAGGGCGACGCTGCGGTGGCTGCTGGTCTGTATGTGGCTGGGATCGGGGATCATCCTGCAGAAGCCCTCAGCAAGGCACAGATCGCTTTACACTGGATGTAGGTTTGGGGGAAAGAGATTTGTTTCACCCTTAGGGTTGCTTCAGCTCCTCACCCCATCTTATAGCTGCAGTGACCCCTCCCCCCTCCTCTGTGCCTCATCAGCATCCTGTGCAGTGCTCTACCCTCCCCTGTATGCCTGCCTGCCTGCCTGTCATGTGTGTCCTGCTGCTGCACCAGCCACACTCATTTCATTATTATACTTCAAGGGAAACTTCCCTTTCCATAAAAATAATAACTAAGACCATAGATCAGGGGCGTAGCAATAGGGGTTGCAGAGGTAGCCACCGCATCGGGGGCCCTTGGGCCAGAGGGGCCCCGAAGGGCCCTCCCTTAACTGCAGAATTAGCTCTCTATTGGTCCTGTGCTCATAATAATCACTTCTATGGGTACTTTGATTAGTGGTAATCATTAACCACTTAACGACCAACGTCAGCCGATAGGCGGACGCAGGTTGCAGTGGTGTTTCCATGGAAACGGCCGCTCTTTCGAGCGGACGTTCCATGTCAGTTCACGGAGGGTGTCTCCGTGAACAGCCTGCGAGCCTCCGATCGCGGCTCACAGGCTAAATGTAAACACGTGGGGAAGAAATCCCCGGTGTTTACATCGTACAGCGCAGAAGCGCCGTAAAGGAGATCGGTGATCCCCGGCCTCTGATTGGCCAGGGATCGCCGCCATCTGATAGGCTGAAGCCTATCAGAGGCAACGCAGGACGAATCGCAGACCTGTGCCGCCCACAGCGAGGAGGGAGGGCAGAATAGCGCTGTGGAGGGGGACTTTGAGGAGACCCCCCCCCCCCCGCTCAGCCACACGTCGCGGCAACAATCAGACCCCCCCCCCCCCCCCCCCCCCCTCAGCAGGACATCCCTCTAGTGGGGAAAAAAGGGGGAAAGTCTGGTCGCCCTGCGTGAAATCTGATCTGTGCTGGGGGCTGAAGAGCCCACGCAGCACAGATCTGTGCAAAATGCTGCGGCCCTCTGTTCCCCATCCCCTTCGTGCACCTCTGACACTGTAGTTGCCATTGGCAGGTTTTGGTGCGCCATATGAATTGTTATGTATAGAGTGCTCGAGGGGGGGCCCATTGTAAAACTTGCATCTGGGCCCACAGCTCCTGAACTACGCCACTGCCATAGATGGGTGCTGCACAATCTTTTCATGGGCTAAAGTGGCTGTATACAGTGGTGTAGCAATAGGGGGTGCAGAGGTTGCGACTTCACCGGGCCCCTGAACCAGAGGGCCCTTCCCTTAACCAGGGCTGTGGAGTTGGTACAAAAATCAGCCAACTCCGACTCCCCAGTTTATGAAACCTCCGACTCCAGGTACCCAAAATTGCTCCGACTCCCGATCCACAGCCCTGCCCTCAGCGACAGTATTAGCTCCTTATTGGTCCTGTGCTGTTAATGATCACTTCTATAGATGCTTAGAATAAGCCCCATCCTTTTCTTGCACCTCTAAAGGCCCATTCACACTTGATCGTTTTGCCAGCGTTTCAGCGAAACGCTCAAACGCTAGCGATTTTCAAAGCGCTAGGGTAATAAAAGTCTATGGGCCCATTCTCATTTGGGCGATGTGCACTAATCGCTGCAAATTGCCCAAAAACGCTAAACGCAAACGCGTAGCCTGCAACATTTTCAGGCGATTTCCCGGCAATCGCGGTTTAGTGCTATAGAAGCGCAAAACGCGATCGCTAAAAAATCGCCAGGTGTGAATGGTGATATTTTTGGCGTTAATGGCCAAAAAATGCCAGAGGAAAATGCTAGCAAAATCTCTAGCGTTTTGCGATCAGCAAGTGTGAATGGGCCCTCATACTGCAGCTGTCCTTGGCAGGTTTTGGTACTCCATATTAATTATTATGTTTAGAGTGCTTAGGGTGGGCCCCCGTGTAAAACTTGCACTGGGGCCCAATGCTTCTTAGCTACCCCACTTTCTGTATAGTGTACTAGTGTCTGGACAGTGTACTGTTTAAAGGACACCTGTAATGAAAGGGATATGGAGGCTGCCATATTTATTTCCTTCTAAGCAATACCAGTTGCCTGGCAACCCTGCTAATCCTCTGCCTCTAATACTTTCAGCCACAGCCCCTGAACAAGCATGCAGCAGATCAGGTGTTTCTGACATTATTGGCAGATCTGACAAGATTAGCTGCATGCTTGTTTCTGGTGTTATTCAGACACTACTGCAGCCATATAGATCAGCAGGGCTGCCAGGCAACTGGTATTGTTTAAAAGGAAATAAATATGGCAGCCTCCATATCCCTCTCATGACAGTTGTCCTTTAAAGGGGAACTGAAGTAAGAGGTCTACGGAGGCTGCCATATTTATTTCCTTTTAATCAATACCAGTTGCCTGGCAGTCCTGCTGGTCTATTTCTCTGCAGTAGTATCTGAATAACACCAGAAACAAGCATGCAGCTAGTCTTGTCAGATCTGACTTTAAAGTCTAAAACACCTGATTTGCTGCATGCTTGTTCAGGGGCTATGGCTAATAGTATTAGAGGCAGAGGATCAGCAGGGCTGCCAGGCAACTGGTATTGCTTAAAAGGAAATAAACATGGCAGCCTCCATGTACCTCTCCCTTCAGACCAGGGTTCAAATCTTGGCTCTTTCTGTTTGGTAAGCCAGCACCTATTCAGACTACCTACACTGCTACTGCCTGCAGAGCGCACCCTAGTGGCTGCAACTCAAGTGCTGTGAGTTAGCTAGGAGAATGTTATATGTTATTTGTTGTAGCGACATGTTCTCTTACTATTGGGGGGGAGGGAGAATTGAGCTGTTTCCTGAGGGCAAGGTGACTGCACAGATAAATGCATTTGTTGAATATTTTGTAATTCATTTGAGAATTATTTAGAATTATTTAGTAAACTATAGTTTTGAAATTTATTGTCTTAGAAATTCATCTTTTTTTTTTTTTTTTTTTTTATGTAATTTACAGGGGAGGTAGGTTGGTTTTAGCGTTCGGCATCATAAAGGGGTGTTTTAGGGTTAGGCATTAGGAAGGGGGGGGGGGTTTAGGGCTAGGCATCAGGAAGGGGGGTTTTAGGGTTATGCACCACCATGGGGATCTAAGGGTTAGGCATCAGTAGAGGGAGGGTTCTGTGTGAGCGTAGGTTAGGTTTAGTTGTTGTAAAGCAGGGGTCTCAAACTCGCGGCCCGCGGGCCATTTGCGGCCCTCGATACAATATTTTGTGGCCCTCGCCGGCAAAAGCTTCCTATAGTTTGCTTCAGTGCTCCCAAGTGATCCGCCGCATCCCCGCCGCTAAACGAAGGCTGCAGAGCCCCCAATCCGCAGGCATTTCCTGGAAGGGGCAGAGCTTTCAGCTTCAGCTCTGCCCCTCCTGACGTCAATCGCCGCACGAATCACCGCCTCTCCCCGCCCCTCTCTGTGAAGGAAGAGTGAGAGGGGCGGGCAGAGGCGGCGATGCACCGCGATTGTGAAATTCCTTATGCGGCCCAGCCTCATCCTGACTTTGCCTCCTGCGGCCCCCAGGTAAATTGAGTTTGAGACCCCTAGTATCAGTTATATTTACCAATGTTTTTCAATCTTCATTACCACTGTATATTTTTCTTCGTTTTGATTGTTGTAATCGTTATTTTGTAATTTTCGGCTTCATCCCACGCCCTTTTAAATACCGTTATTTTTACATATTTAATATTCTAACTGAGATAAAGAAACAATAACAAATATTGTTGTAGATGATATTTTACAATTTTGGCTTCACACCGCACCCTTTTTTCCTGGCGACCTTATTTATTGTATGTGTCAGAAGCACTATGTATATTCAGGCATTATGCACCAGGGCTGTGGAGTTGGTACAAAAATCTTCCGACTCCAACTCTGACTCCGACTCCTCAGTTTACGAAACCACGACTCTAACTTCGACTCTGGGTACTCAAAATTGCTCCGACTCCTCGACTCCGACTCCTTAGTCTAATACTTAACAGGGCTGTGGATTTTGTATAAAAATCATCCGACTCCTCAGTTTATGAAAGTCCGACTCCGGGTGCCCAAAATTGTCCCGACTCCGACTCCAACTCCGACTCCACAGCCCTGTTATGCACTGATAACAATCTATTCTTTGATTCCTCTGACAGAAGGACTCCCCCCGATGATTGCACAATGAGCTTGTGGGTACGCGCCGGTCTACTGGGGTCCATCGTCTACTGTCTGCAGAGAAAGAAGAATGCCCTCGCTGAGCTGAAGCGGGACCCCGCCCACCCCAGCAGCGTGGGGCGGGACTATGAGCTGAAACTGGTGCAAGTGGTCTTCCGCCATGGAGCCCGCACCCCCCTGAAGCCCATCCCTCACAATGAGCAGGTGAGACAAGACAAAACTGTACGCAATAAGATGGGCTTAAAGGACACCTGATTTAAGACATGATGAGATAGACATGTGTATGTACAGTGTCTATCACACAAATAACTGTGCTGTATTCCTTTTTTTCTTTCTCTGCCAGAAAGAGTTAAATATCAGGTATGTAAGTGGCTGACTCAGTCCTTACTCAGACAGGAAGGGACTACAGTGTGACCCTTACTGATAAGCAATTCCAACTATAAAACACTTTCCTAGCAGAAAATGGCTTCTGAGGGCAGGAAAGAGATAAAAAGGGGAATTTCTGATCAGTGAGGGTCACACTGTAGTCACTTCCTGTCTGAGTCAAGACTGAGTCAGCCACTGATATACCTGATATTTAACTCTTTCAGGCAGAGAAAGAAAAAAAGGAACACAGCACAGCTATTTGTGTGCTTGCCACTGTACATACACATGTCTATCTCATCATGTCACATGTCACTTCCGGTATCCTTTAAACAATACAAGTTGACTGGCATCCTGCTGATCTTTCAAGTATTAGCAGAGTTTTGAATCACCCACCTGAAACAAGCATGCAGCAAATCCAGTCAAACATCTGATCTGTATGCTTGTTCTGGGTCTATGGCTAAAAGTATTAGAGGCAGAGGATCAGAAGGACACCCAGGCAACTGGAAATAAATATGGCAGCCTCCGTATCCTTCTGATGTCAGGTGTCCTCTTTGAAAAAGCATATAAAGATTAATCCCAGCAGGTTTTACAAAACAGCTTGTTCAGCATGCTTCTTAAAGAGACTCTGAAGCGAGAATAAATCTCGCTTCAGACCTCATAGATAGCAGGGGCATGTGTGCCCCTGCTAAAACGCCGCTATCCCGCGGCTTAACGGGGGTCCCTGATCCCCCAAATCCCCTCGGTGCAGCGGGGGAGCGCTTCCTGGTTGGGGCAGGGCTAACCGCCGCAGCCCTGCCCCACGCGCGTCTGTCTGCACGTATCTCCGCCTCTCCCCCGCCCCTCTCAGTCTTCCTTCACTGAGAGGGGCGGGGGAGAGGCGGCGATGCGCCGCTGACAGACGCGACTGGAGGCAGGGCTGCAGCCGGTAGCCCTGGCTCCAGAAGCGACCAACTATGAGCTCTGAAGCGAGATTTATTCTCGCTTCAGAGTCTCTTTAAATTGCTTGTTTGCAATGTTACTTATTAGTCCAGAGAAAGCTCACCACTTAAAGTGACCCCACAGCAAGTGGACTATTGAACTGCCATATTTATTACCTTTCAAACAATGCATGTTCCCTGGCTGTCCTGCTCACCCTTTGCCTCCAATTCTTTAAGGCACAGAGACAGAACAAGCATGCAGATCAGGTGCTCTCACTTAAAGAGAACCCGAGACAGGGTTCTTACATCGCAATCCCCATACAGAGGCTGGGTCTGTCTATAGAGCCCAGCCTCTATTGCTATTTAGCTTCCTCCAAAGCCCCCCCCCCCCCTGCGCTCAGGGAGACCCCATTAATCACAGCCGCGCTGTGCGGGCTATGTTTACCTCACTAATGTCAGTCTCCGCTCTCCCCCGCCTCCTGAATCGCTCCGGTCCCCGCCCACGTCCCTTCCCTCGCCGCTGATTGGAGCAGTAAAGGCACACTTAGAGAGCCCCTTTCCACTGCAAATCGCCATCGCTCTGTGATTCAGCAATATGTGCAGCAGGATTGAGATTTCGGGAAATCAAGGGGTGGGACTTCACGCTGCATAGTGAACTCCCACAAAATCGCATAGTACCGCACTTGCTATTCAATTTTCATGCACTCCTGTAGACTGTACCTAAGAAAATCCCAATGCACTTGATCGTCATGGTGGAAAAGGGGCACCGGGACTACAGAGTTAATCACAGTGCAACCCGCCATTTCCCCAATGCCAGAAAACGTGTCCCCTCCAATTTTCAGTTCACAATGCGCCTGGAGGAAAAGGGCTGCAAGTGCTTTTGTTTTAAAAACACTAAGGGACTACAAAACGTTGACATGGGTGACCAGGGTTGGAATCCTGGCTAGGTTCAGTACCTATTCAGTAAGGAGTCCTTGGGCAAGACTTCCTAGCACTGCAGGGTGGCCCCTCGAGTGTCTCCTTAGTGGCTGCAGCTCTTCGGCGCTTTGAGTCCAACAGGAGACAAGCGCTATACAAAATGTTAGTATTACAACGACCCCAACTGTTGTAGGCTGCTTGTCTTACTGCCTACAGAGCACAGCGCTGCTATCTGAGCATACAATTCAGAGCTGTATGTACTAGGGATGGTCAGGAGATGCAAATAAATTTGAGTTGATGCAGCATTAGGCAAATTTTGTATGCAAATGTATGCAGCTTGAACATGAACCAATCGAATCCTGCTGAGGTAAAATTTGATTGGTCCATTTTCAAGCGGCATAATTTTGCATATACAATTTGCATCATCCTGCACCAACTCCAAATTATTTGCATCCCATTGACCACCCCGAGTATATACCACGGTCACCGCAAGATGTTTCATTAGCTTGTAAGTATTTTACAATGTAGTGTTTATACCAATCTTATATCCTCTTTGCAAAATGAAATCCATGCACTGCCCGCAATGACTCACCTCTCAACAATCATCCCTCTCCCACCAGCGGCTATACTAATTGCCAGCTGCATAACTAACCACGGCTGCCACATGTGGAAACACGCAGGAGTGTTATATAAATGTTTGTAATGTTTCCTAAAATATCCCTGCAAGGTGTGTGTGTGTGTGTGTGTGTACTGTGTGTGTGTACTGTGTGTGTGTACTGTGTGTGTGTACTGTGTGTGTATACTGTGTGTGTATACTGTGTGTGTGTGTGTGTATACTGTGTGTGTATACTGTGTGTGTATACTGTGTGTGTATACTGTGTGTGTGTGTGTGTTTATATACTGTGTGTTTGTATACTGTGTGTGTGTGTGTGTGTGTGTGTATGTGTGTGTGTCTGTGTGTATACTGTGTGTGTGTGTGTATACTGTGTGTGTGTGTGTGTGTGTATACTGTGTGTGTGTGTGTGTATACTGTGTGTGTGTGTGTGTGTGTGTATATACTGTGTGTGTGTGTGTGTGTGTATACTGTGTGTGTGTGTGTGTGTGTGTGTGTACTGTGTGCGTGTGTTTACTGTGTGTGTGTGTGTATACTGTGTGTGTGTGTGTATATACTGTGTGTTTGTATACTGTGTGTGTGTGTGTGTGTGTATACTGTGTGTGTGTGTGTGTGTATACTGTGTGTGTATACTGTGTGTGTGTGTGTGTATACTGTGTGCGTGTGTTTACTGTGTGTGTGTGTGTGTGTGTGTGTGTGTGTGTGTGTGTGTGTGTGTGTATATACTGTGTGTGTGTGTGTGTGTGTGTGTATACTGTATGTATGTGTGTGTGTGTGTGTGTGTGTGTATACTGTGTGTGTGTGTACTGTGTGTGTGTACGTGTGTGTGTGTGTGTGTGTATACTGTATGTGTGTGTGTGTGTGTATACTGTGTGTGTGTGTGTGTGTGTGTATGTATACTGTGTGTGTGTGTGTGTGTGTGTGTGTGTATACTGTATGTATGTGTGTGTGTGTGTGTGTGTGTGTGTGTGTGTGTGTATACTGTGTGTGTGTGTGTGTATATACTGTGTGTGTGTATACTGTGTGTGTGTGTGTGTATACTGTGTGTGTGTGTGTGTGTGTGTATACTGTATGTGTGTGTGTGTGTATACTGTGTGTGTGTGTGTGTGTGTGTGTGTGTGTGTGTGTGTGTGTGTATACTGTATGTGTGTGTGTGTGTGTGTGTGTATACTGTATGTGTGTGTGTGTGTGTGTGTATACTGTGTGTGTGTGTGTGTGTGTGTGTATACTGTGTGTGTGTGTGTGTGTATACTGTGTGTGTGTGTGTGTGTGTGTGTATACTGTGTGTGTGTGTGTGTGTGTGTGTGTGTGTGTGTGTATACTGTATGTGTGTGTGTGTGTGTGTGTATACTGTATGTGTGTGTGTGTGTGTGTGTATACTGTGTGTGTGTGTGTGTGTGTGTGTATACTGTGTGTGTGTGTGTGTGTATACTGTGTGTGTGTGTGTGTGTGTGTGTATACTGTGTGTGTGTGTGTGTGTGTGTGTGTGTGTGTGTGTATACTGTGTGTGTGTGTGTGTGTGTATATACTGTGTGTGTGTATACTGTGTGTGTGTGTGTGTGTGTATACTGTGTGTGTGTGTGTATACTGTGTGTGTGTGTGTGTGTGTGTGTATACTGTGTGTGTGTGTGTGTGTGTGTGTGTGTGTATACTGTATGTGTGTGTGTGTGTGTGTATACTGTGTGTGTGTGTGTGTGTATACTGTGTGTGTGTGTGTGTGTGTGTGTGTATACTGTGTGTGTGTGTGTGTGTGTGTGTATACTGTGTGTGTGTGTGTGTGTATACTGTGTGTGTGTGTGTGTGTGTGTGTGTGTGTGTGTGTGTGTATACTGTGTGTGTGTGTGTGTGTGTGTGTGTGTGTGTGTGTATGTATACTGTGTGTGTGTGTATACAATTTATTTAGAATCGCTTTATAATACACTTCAGGGGACCAGGCCAAGTAGTCTATCACAGTTTACTATATCGGAGTTGGTTATACATTGTATATTCATACAGGCGCATGGTTGCAACCTGGGAACTGAGTTTACTATAAAGAGAAAGAGGAAGAGCGCCAATGTTTATCATCTAAAGACCGCAGCTGAGAGAAAACAGTGTCCACTGTTCAAGCAATAATATAACGGAATCAGCACAGGTCACAAGTAGGTATATCATACAATTCCACCGTGCTTTACATCTGAGGTATCAGGCCAGTAAAAGTGAATCCCAGCACCCAAAAGGAAAAAGGCTTACCAGCCAATAACAACCCACCTTATAATGTTGTGTACAGAGCATGAGGCCCCCGGTGGTCACTGAACTGTTCCAATCTTTAACTGCGTAAAGTCGTCCTCCAGATAGCATCGGTATAAGATCGATGTTATATCATAAAATGATTTAAAAAAAAGCAGTACGAAGTGTAGACCGCTTTATTGAGGATAAATAAACCATAAAATCATAAAAGACGTAAAAAGAGTACTCACGGCGCCCAAAGTTATGGGTACCCCGAATTAAAATGACGTGTGTACAGTGGCCAGTGGTAGGAAGAAGAATAGGAGGTGTTGCTCGTCTCCTTCCAAACCAGTTTCGCAAACTTGCGTCACTGATGACGCAAGTTTGCGAAACCAGTCTGGAAGGAGACATGTGACAGGACGAGTGACACCTCATATTCTTGTTCCTACCACTGGCCAGTATACACTTTCTCTTTTTATTCGGGGTAGCCACAACTTTGGACCCCGTATGTGAGATTTTTTTTTATCATTTTATGATATATCATCGATCGTATACCGATGCTATCTGGAGGACGACTTTACGCAGTTAAAGACTGGAGCAGTTCTGTGACCAATGGGCGCCTCATGCTATGTATACTGTACATCCTTATAACGTGGGTTGTTATTGGCTGGTAAGCCTTTTTCCTTTTGGGTACTGGAACTCACTTTTGTTGGCCTGATACCCAGATGTGAACCTACTTGTGACCTGCGCTGACTTAATTACATTACTGAGTTTACAATAGCCAGAGGCTATATTATGTATCAAAGTTTGCTATTACGAGATTCTAATACAGAGCTACAGATGGCCCAGCCTGCTCATGGTGAAGCAAAACTCATAGGAGTGTGTAAAGGGCTGAAAGAGACCAAAAAGCCCTCTTACTAAGATGATATGAAAATCAGAAGTTTGCCTTCTTAAAACAGAAGGTATTTGCGATTATTCAGGTTGGAGTTAGCACTTGGATGTCACAGGATGCATCACTGCTGAATATGCAAATCATCCTTTGTTGTCCTTGATAGCTAAACACGCCCCCAGATCCGCAGGAATGCAATGATGTGTCAGCTTGTTATTTGTTCAGAGCCACAATAATCCAACATGCATGCAGACTGTTTTGGATTGGTTGATCCTCATCAGTGCATGGTATGGATTGATGTGGCTCTATGAAGCTTGATATTCTAATACAGCAAATCCAGTCAAACGTCAGTCAAACATCTGATCTGCATGCTTTTTTAGGGTCTGTGTTAGAGGCAAAGGAACAGCAGGACAGCCAGGCAATTTGTATTATTTAGAAGAAAATAAACATGGCCACCTTTTATATCACCTCACTTCAGATGCTCTTTAAAGAGAAACCGTGACCAAGAATGGAACTTCATCCCAATCAGTAGCTGATACCCCTTTCCCATGAGAAATCTATTCCTTTTCACAAACGGATCATCAGGGGGCGCTGTATGACTGATATTGTGGTGAAACCCCTCCCACAGTGTGATGTCAGCACCATGGTCCTGACAGTTTCCTGTCTGTGAACCTCATTGTGGAAAATAACGTCTTTCCAACTGCCAAGCAAGCAATATCTCCCTCTGTGCAAATGTATATCTATAAAAAAAAATACATTTTAGCCCATCACATTGTTGGGTGTGTTTATAGATAATGGCTTCAATTCACTAAGCTTATCTCTTGTCTTTAATAATGTTTCTGAGCTGTTTCTAGAGTTATCACCATGGTGATAAGGCATGTAGTATTCAGGAAACATTTTACCTCAGGCAAACTGAAAGTTAACTCTTCTCTTTAAGTTAAAGGACTTACGAGGTGAAAATAAACTTCTGAGAAAAACAATTATATCTATCCTACTTCTCCTAAAAATGACTTTTTTTTAGATATCCCACAGTTTTATTTTATATTTAAATCTATTTTTTAAGTTTTTACTGTTTCATTGTCTCTGCTCAATGACGCATTCATTGCAATATGCCAGAGCTCAAATCTATGAGTTACTGACCCTTTTTTATCTCTTTCCTGCTTTTAAAAGCCATTTACTGTCAGAAAAAAGTTTTATGGCTGTAATTACTTATCAGTGAGGGTTATGCTATAGTCTGACCCAGTCCGACCCGGTCCCGACCCAGACAGAAACTGTCACTTGTATTCTTGATGTTTAACTTTTTCAGGCAGAGAAAGAAAAAAAGGAACCCAGCATAGTTATTTGTGTGCTAGGCACTGTACATACACATGTCTAGCTCATCATGTCACATGTCACCTCGTAAGTCCTTTAAGGTGAGATCTCTAAAGTTAACTCTTCAATCCTTAAAATAACTACAGAATTTTAAAGTTAAGGACAGACTTTTAATTAACTACAGAGGAGGTAGCATGATCTTAGTGAATTGAGGCCAATAAGATCATGCTGTAGATAATAAGGCAAGAGAAAACTTACCGCCACACATCTTTCTTGCCTTATTAAGGTGCAGAGATATGTTTATTATTATAAAGTTATCTTATCACTTCAGTCTTTAAGTTACCCCCCTCTGTAGTTATTTTCACATGCAGTCAATTAACAGCCTGTCTTTAACTTTAGAATTCTGGAGTTATTTTAAGGATTGAAGAGTTAACTTTAGATATCTCTCCTTAACTTAAAGACAGGAGAGTTAACTTTAGGTTTGCCTGAGGTAAAAGGTTTCCTGAATACTACCTGCCTTATCACCATGGTGATAACTATAGAAACAGTATTAAAGACAGGAGATAAGCTTAGTGAATTGAGACCAATGTCTTGGTTGTTGTTTTGTCTGCCAGTAGTAAAGATGATAACCTGCAGGCTCGGGGTGGACCAAATAACATGAATGAATTACACGGCAAATATCACCCTTGATCACTTTCACACTTTCTTGATCGCTCTTCTGTTTTTTACCTTCTCACTTTGCAATGTATTCATTTTTCTCCCACTACAAATATTTTTGGGTAAAGTTTCTCTTTGACTCAAAAAGCTGGGAGGTATTATTATTATTATTATTATTATGTATTTATACAGCGTCAACATATTACGCAGCGCTGCACAGAGTATATTGTCTTGTCACTAACTGTCCCTCAGAGGGGCTCACAATCTAATCCCTACCATAGTCATATATATGTATGGTGTAGTGCATGTATCCTGGTCTAGGGCCAATTTTTAGGGGGAAGCCAATTAACTTATCTGCATGTTTTTGGCATGTGGGAGGAAGCTGGAGTGCCTGGAGGAAACCCACACAGACACGGGGAGAACATACAAACTCTGTGCAGAGAGTGCCCTGGCAGGGATTTGAACCAAGGACCCAGAGCTAACCACTACGCCGCCCTGTTGACATTTACACTTACATGACTTCTAACGTGAGGTTTATGATAAGGCTATCGAAACGTAATTGCATGGCAGCGGTATAAAAGTGTTCCCTCAAATTTCTTTCATTTTGTAGGCCCCCTTGCGTTTTGGGATTTACATGTGATCTGAAACGGATCGCAAAACGCAGCAAATTGAGTGTAGAATAAGACAGCGCTTACTGTAGTCTGGTATAGCGAGGGTGAGGGAAGAAAATGCTAGCGGTCTTCTATCAGATCATTTGCAGTTCATTCAGACCATGTTTGCTGGTTCACTGATGCCCTCCCCACTCCAGAGGAGTAAATCTGCCTCACAGACTCTGGTTGATAGATTCATCCTTGTGTTAAATATAGGAAAAGGAGTCAGTTGCTGTTCTTGCAGCGCCCTCTGCTGGTAATAACGGTCACAGCAATGTAATATACCTAAGAAGAGGGAAGGCTCTGAATACCATGGAGCTATCCCGGTTATCTCTCTGTCTCCTTGTTCCACCGCTGTCCATTGTTTAAAATTCATGCCTTTAGGACTCCTCGGCAAGCTTTGGAACTTCCGAAGCAAAGCAAAAGCAATTTTGCAGTGACTTTGTGGGGGTTTTTCATGTGTTAATAAAGTTTAATCTACGTCCACCAGGTTCTGGCGTGTAGCCCCGCCCCCTAGTGCAAGAGGTCATTGATGCTTCCCTATATGTAGATAGAGAGGTGCCTATGACCTCTTGTGCTAGGAGCTGGTGTTATGCGCTGGAAGCTAGCAAAGATTTACCTTGAGAGACCCGGCAAGTAGTTCATGCTTAGGAAGCGCTGGTCAATCGCCGTACAAATCGTGCCTAAATCACGGTAGCAAACACTGGCAAAAACAATGGCTGTTTGCTACAGCCATTGACGATCTGTAGTGGACTCCAAGTCTGAGAGTAGAAACTGGATGTCTAACTGTGAGCCCTACTCTGTAATGTGCTGTGGGAAATGCATCAACGCTGTGTAACTGGCAGTCACATAGCCATAGGTTGCAATTGCATCGGGAACACTGGACCTAAACGGTCCACCTACCTACATATGGGGCCCACCTGCACTCACTGCATCAGCTGTGTATTGGTGCTGCAGTGGTGATAATCACCTTCATATGTGCTCTTGACTAGTGTTAATCATTAAACGCCACTCCTTCCACTGCTTACATCTCTCTCACACGGTGGGCTGTACTCAGAAAGCTGGTTTGGTGGTCTGTATCATGTGATTGTTATACATAGAAAACACAATTTTGCCTGCATGGGAATGATCCAGTAGGAGGAGAAAATTATTAAAACTTAACTTTTAATTGGGTTGATTAAAAAACTCAAGATAGAAAGCTAGTATAATGCCAATTGCTGAATTTGCAGATAGAAAACTGGAGAAGGAAAAGTTGGAATCAAACTGTTCTGGGTGCCTGATCTCCCAGTTCTACTTAACTAAAACAAATTACACCAGGAAAGTGTCTACATGTTTCACTTCCAAAAGGAGGCTTTGTCGGGGGTACTAGTGATAACTGTGTCCCCCAAAAAGTGCAAGTGAATTGAAAATACATTTGAAAACAATACATCAGTAATGTAGCAGCATAGCGATGGCCAGCATAGACCCTGACAAAGCCTCCTTTTGAATTCAGAAAGTGTTTTGTGATTATTATACATGCAGTTCGGGGGGGAAGGGGGCCCAGAGTAAAATTTGCACTGTATCCCTTTTTAGCCACATCGGGATAGTAATTATTGCTGACGGTCTTTTGGAATTCAGACTGCCTTTTATAAAGAAGGACAGCGAGATGTTAGTAATTCTGGCTTGCTTGGTGACTTCGTACTAACTGTGTTCAGGTTGAAACTTGGCCAGTAGAATGTACTTCCCACCAGCTCGGATAGTAGGCTGGAACGATTTTAGGAAAAATTGAATTGAACAATTTCTGTCCCAAATCACGATTTCGTTTCATGATTTCCTTCAAATCAAGATTTGTTTCCCCCTCTGTGTCTCTCTGTGTGCCCCTTCTAGGTCTTTCTCTTGCCCCCTTAGTGTCTCACTCTGTGCCCCCTCTAGGTCTTTCTCTTGCCCCCTTTGTGTCTCTGTGTGCCCCCTCTAGCTCTTTCTCTTGCCCCCTTTGTGTCTCTCTCTGTACCTCTCTGTGTCTGCTTTGTCTCCTCTGTGCCCCCTCTGTCTTTCTCTGTGCCGCTCTGTGCCTCTCTCTGTGTCCGCTCTGTCCCCGAAGCTGCAGCAGCGTCCAGCGATGCCTGTCTATCCACTTTGCCTCCTGCAGGCTCTAATGCACAGCATACTTCCTGTATATCATGTGCCATACAGGAACCAGAAAGTATGCCATGCACAAGAGCCGGCAGATGGCGAGAGAGGACGGACAGAGTTGGACTCACGCAGAAGGTATGTCCAACATTGCAGATGCTGCGGGATTAACGCGCCAGGACTTGGGGTAAGTTTGAAGCCGCTTCTTTAAACTTCCTCCATGCGGAAATGAGATAATTGTAGAAATCGCTGCTCTGACGAATCCAAAATTGTGATCTCGGTGATCGCGATTTTGGTTTAAATTCGATTTATCCTTCAGGCCTATCGGATAGGCCCTATTCCAAGCTGTGGTTGGTTCCGCCCTTTTGTAGTTCCGGAATTTCTCTGCTCATCACCGTATCTTTTCCAATTACAGGTGGAGTGGTCCCCGACCCTTCTCGATGCTCCAGAACACACCCAGTTTGATTATGTTGTCACAGATCTGGTGGGCGGGCCCAGACCCCCCGCACCGTTTGAGGACAGGTACAGGTCCCACAAACTCAAGGTAAACTGCGTTTCTGTTACGTTTTTGATATTTTCACTCTTGCTTGTTGTATGGGTCTAACCAATTTCAAGCCAGGGATCCGCTTTTGTGTTTTTTGGGGGGATTTTTGTATGTGTAAGTTATAGGATCGGCTAGTGAGGCATGTTGGGAGTTGTAGTTTCAGGATTTGGGAGGGGTAGAGAGGTGCGGGACTGTTCAGGAAGTAGTTCTGGGAATTGTAGGTGCAGAACAAATGGTTTTTGATTTAAGTCCCATGTTTATGTAGCGCCATCTTGCCTGCATAGTAGCTTAAAATGTACAGACAGTCCCCTACCTACAAAGAACTCTAGTTACAACATTTCAGAGATACAAACAAAGTTGTCTTCATGTACATTCAAAACTTCTTACAAAATATGCAGTATTGTTTTTATTAAATATTTTTGTTTTTAATTGTTACAATATTGTATAAACTGTTGTAAGTAGTTTTGAAACACTTTAAAAGCACATTGAAGACAACCAAAAATCGTAGCTTATACTACATGTCCAAATCCAGAGTTGTCCGAAAGTGAATCATTTAGCCACGTTTCACTATTAACCAGGGCTGTGGAGTCGGTACAAAAATCTTCCGACTCTGACTCCGACTCCTCAGTTTATGAAATCACAACTCCGACTCCGAGTACCCAAAATGGCTCAGACTCTCCGACTCCTTAGTCTAATACTTAACCACTTCAGGACTCAGCCTTTACCCCCCCCCCCCCCCTTAAGGACCAGCTCTGATTTCGCTGATCTGTGCTGGGTGGGCTCTACAGCCCCCAGCACAGATCAAATACCAGGCAGAGCGACCAGGTCGCCCCCCTTTTTTCCCCACTAGGGGGATGATGTGCTGGGGGGGTCTGATCGCTCCTGCCTGTGTGTGGCTGGCGGGGGAGGGGGCACCTCAAAGCCCCCTCCACCGCAGGATTCCCCCTCTCCCTCCCTGCCCCGGAGATCGGAGGCTGCACAGGAACGGATCTGTCCTGTGCAGCCTCTAACAGGCTCCTGCCTGTCATGTGACAGTGATCCCCGGACGCTGATTGGCCGGGGATCGCTGATCTAGTACAACGCTGCTACTGTTAGCAGCGTTGTAAAATGTAAACAAAGCCGATTATTTCCGCTTGTGTTTACATTTAGCCTGCGAGCCGCGATCGGCAGCCCGCAGGCTATTCACGGAGCCCCCCGCCGTGAATTGACAGGAAGCAGCCGCTCGTGCGAGCGGCTGTTTCCTGATTAATGAGCCTGCAGCCGGCGACGTAGATGTGCGTCGCTGGTCCTGCAGCTACCACTTTGCCAACGCACGTTGTGAGTGCGCGGTCGGCAAGTGGTTAACAGGGATGTGGATTTTGTACAAAAATCAGCCGACTCCGACTCCTCAGTTTATGAAAATAACGACTCCCGACTCCGGGTGCCCAAAATTACTCCGACTCCCCAGCCCTGCTATTAACTGTACAATTCCGTGGCTGATCAATTGTTTCCCACCACCGTTGTGATAGCCGAATTGGCGCTAACCAATCTGATACGATCAATGGGATCGATCCATTAAAAACGGTCGATTCCATTAATCTTTTTGAAATGTCTAGTGGGAATTTGTCCATTAATGAAATGAACTCGACTGATTGTTTACCTCGGCGATCTGAAACGATCAATTGGCCATGATAGTGAACCTTTAACAGGCACCTTAACGTGGGAATCCACTTACAAACCAATTCAACATACAGACAATTTCCCACAACTGAATTTGTTTGTAAGTAGGAGACCAAAAGGGAAAAAGGACACCGAGAGCCCAATATAGTGTAGTAAGTTGTGATACCAGGAAACCGGTAACAACAATATAGCTATACTCACAAACCAGGGTTACCACAAAGACAACCACTGTAATGGCAGGTGGGGAGAACAGAGCCGACCCCACTCAGGTTAAGAAGTCGCTCTCTGTAGATCGGAAATATGGGGTAACACTTGGTGGACTAGATGATGTATAACAGAGGCGCCAATGTAGTATAAAAACATTTAAAGGATACGTCCAAGCAACTTAAAAAATAAAAATCCACTTGCATGGAGCTTACTCCATCCTCTGGCCGCCGTCCTGTGCCCTCGCTGGCTCCTGGTCTCCTCCGCTGCAGATGCGGATCTTTCCTGGTTTGCTTCGAGGTCGGCTTCTTCTGCCCTCCGCCGCGCGGGTTACGTGGTCGCTCTGACGTCATCAGGACGGTACTGCTTAGACGCAGAACTACTGCACCTGCGCTGTACTGTCCTGATGACGTCAGCACGACCACGTGAGCCGCACGGTGGAGCTCATAAGAGGCCAACCCGGAAGCGGACCAGGCGAGATCCGCATCTGCAGCAGAGGAGATCGGGAGCCACCAGAGCTGCGGCGAAGGCACAGGGCGGCGGTCAGGGGCTGGAGGAAGTCCCAGGTAAGTGTTTTTTTATTTTTTAAGTTGCTTGGACGTATCCTTTAAAAACAGTTTTTAAAAGAGGAGGTAGTGTTGGACTTACCCCCTCCAAGCAGACAACAAAAATCATTGTTTTAGAATAATCAACAATTTTATTCACAGTACTCCAAAGATTATTGGAGTACTGTGAATAAATTGTTGATTATTATAAAATAATGATTTTTGGTGTCTGCTTGGAAAAGGTAAGTCCAACACTACCTCCTCCTTTTTAAACTTATGTTTAATTGTTTTTATACCACTTTGGCGCCTTTGTTATACATCTCAGTAAGTAGGGGACCGCCTGCATATACGTAATAATTTACCGTGTTTTTCGGTCCATAACGCCCCAACCCTGTCCTCAAGGCCCACCAACAGTACATGTTTTGCAGGTAACCACAAACATGCACAGGTGAGGTAATTAGTGTCTCAGCAGAGCTGATTAATGACCTCTGTGGATTTCCACAAAACATGCACTGTTGGTGGGCCTTGAAGACAGGGTTGGGGAGCTCTTGCCTTGAGGACAGAGTTGGGGAGCTCTTGCCTTGAGGACAGAGTTGGGGTGCTCTTGCCTTGAGGACAGAGTTGGGGAGCTCTTGCCTTGAGGACAGGGTTGGGGAGCTCTTGCCTTGAGGACAAGATTGGGGAGCTCTTGCCTTGAGGACAAGGTTGGGGAGCTCTTGCCTTGAGGACAGGGTTGGGGAGCTCTTGCCTTGAGGACAGAGTTGGGGAGCTCTTGCCTTGAGGACAGAGTTGGGGAGCTCTTGCCTTGAGGACAGGGTTGGGGAGCTCTTGCCTTGAGGACAGGGTTGGGGAGCTGTTGCCTTGATGACAGGGTTGGGGAGCTCTTGCCTTGAGGACAGGGTTGGGGAGCTGTTGCCTTGAGGACAGGGTTGGGGAGCTGTTGCCTTGAGGACGGAGTTGGGGAGCTCTTGCCTTGAGGACAGGGTTGGGGAGCTCTTGCCTTGAGGACAGAGTTGGGGAGCTCTTGCCTTGAGGACAGGGTTGGGGAGCTCTTGCCTTGAGGACAGAGTTGGGGAGCTCTTGCCTTGAGGACAGAGTTGGGGAGCTCTTGCCTTGAGGACAGGGTTGGGGAGCTCTTGCCTTGAGGACATGGTTGGGGAGCTCTTGCCTTGAGGACATGGTTGGGGAGCTCTTGCCTTGAGGACAGGGTTGGGGAGCTCTTGCCTTGAGGACAGGGTTGGGGAGCTCTTGCCTTGAGGACAGGGTTGGGGAGCTCTTGCCTTGAGGACAGGGTTGGGGAGCTCTTGCCTTGAGGACAGGGTTGGGGGAGCTCTTGCCTTGAGGACATGGTGGGGGAGCTCTTGCCTTGAGGACATGGTGGGGGAGCTCTTGCCTTGAGGACAGGGTTGGGGAAAACTGCCCATAGACGCACCTGGTTTAGAACTTACATTTTTCCCCTGATTTTTGTCCTCTAAATCTAGGTGCGTCTTATCGTCCGGTGCATCCTATATTTTGGAAAAAAGATAATTATCAGGGAATGTTGGGATTTCAGTATTTTATTCCTCACAGCAGTTAAAAAAATATGCTAAAAATGCAGTCAATTAATAGACTACATCAGTAGATTCAGGCATTTTATACCGTGTTACAATAGATTAGGATTCTGTGAAAGTACATAAAGATGTTTTGTAATTTCCTAGTGTTGGAATTTCTTTACAAGAAGGCAGCTTTGCACTTTTGGGCGGTATTGTGCATGTTGATATGTGTGATGTGTATTAATGTTACAATCCCGCCCACACACCTGACGCGAGTGATTGTCCTGCTTTCGTCACAGGGAGGGACGTTTCCCGGGCAACTGACCACTGTGGGAATGCAGCAGATGTTCAGACTTGGCACGCGGCTGCGCAAGGCATACATGGAGGAGAGGCAGTTCCTGTCACCGGTGTTTAAGCCATCAGAGGTCTAGTGAGTACCTGCAGAAAAGTCATCTGTGCTTCTGTAAAATTAATCCTGAACATCTGATTTTGGCCTGTAGAGGGCAGCCATGTTCTATCTAAAACCAAGGAAGATAGTAGTGGTAAAGCCAAGAAAGATAGCAGTGGACACTATGCAATACCCGGAGAAAGGGCCCTTTTCCACTGCACTGCTCAATTGCTAAATTGCAAAACGCTAGCGATTTTTAAATTGCTAGGATTTGCTATCAACATAGGAATCGCGGTAGTTATTGTCCACTACCGCGATTCGGTTTTTAAAGCAATTTTGCAATGCAAGTGCATTGCTTATTCAAAATCATGATTGCATAAAAAAAATTAGTGACAAAACGCAATCGCTGGGGTTCAGCTACATTCAGCTGACTGTAAGGATTTTCTCTCTGTTTCAGTGTCCGTTCCACCAACATAGTGCGCAACCTGGAGTCAGCGCGGTGTTTACTGGCCGGCCTCTACCAGCAGAAGCAGGAAGGTCAGTGATTCCTGGTCATGTGTCATGGGGGAGGGGCTTAGAAGTGGCCATAGTTTGTAGTTTGTGTTCTTCCCTCATCCCTGTGATAACAAAACGAGATAACGGCTTGAATCAGTTCTTTAATCGGAACACTGTTCCACCTCTGTCCCCTGTGCCTCCTATGTGTCCCCCTCTGTGCCTCAAGTATCCCTGTCTGTACCTGTGTGTCCCCCTCTAGCCCTCTCTGTGCCTATCTGTTCCCCTCTGTGCCTGTGTGTCCCCCTCTGTGCCTCAAGTATCCCCGTCTGTACCTGTGTGTCCCCCTCTAGCCCTCTCTGTGCCTCTCTGTTCCCCTCTGTGCCTGTGTGTCCCCCTCTGTGCCTCAAGTATCCCCGTCTGTACCTGTGTGTCTCCCTCTAGCCCTCTCTGTGCCTCTCTGTCCTCCTCTGTGCCTCTCTGTCCTCCTCTGTGCCTGTGTGTCCCCCTCTGTGCCTCTCTGTCCTCCTCTGTGCCTGTGTGTCCCCCTCTGTTCCTCTCTGTCCTCCTCTGTGCCTGTGTGTCCCCCTCTGTGCCTCTCTGTCCTCCTCTGTGCCTGTGTGCCCCCCTCTGTGCCTCTCTGTCCTCCTCTGTGCCTGTGTGTCCCCCTCTGTGCCTCTCTGTCCTCCTCTGTGCCTCTCTGTCCTCCTCTGTGCCTGTGTGTCCTCCTCTGTGCCTCTCTGTCCTCCTCTGTGCCTGTGTGTCCCCCTCTGTGCCTCTCTGTCCTCCTCTGTGCCTGTGTCTTCCCCTCTGTGCCTCTCTGTCCTCTGTGCCTGTGTCTCCCCCTCTGTGCCTCTCTGCCGTCCTCTGTGCCTGTGTCTCCCCCTCTGTGCCTTTGTGTCCTCTTTTGTGCCTCTCTGTCCCCTTCTTTGCCTTTGTTCCCCCTCTTTGGCTCTAAATCCTAAGCAGGTGGTTTGTGCACATGGCGCTTAGCGTCAAGCACTGAAACTAGGCGCCGCCATAGCAGTAATGTTATACTGCACAAGGCACGGAAGGGTAATTCAGGGGTTAAATATTCCTCCAAGTTGCGACGACTTGGATAAGTAATAGTATTTTATGCTGCCGGGCTCACCCTGTGCCTAGCTCACCAGTGGTGTACATATACGTACGCCTGAATCCCCCTCTGTGGCTCTGTCCCACTCTATGGCTCTTGTCCCCCTCTTTGCTTCTATATCCCTCTGTGCCTCTGCCCCCCCCCCCCACCCCCAGCCTGGTGGAACTAACTTCACAGCAGCAACAGTACTAAACTTCTCCTGCTCCCTGCAGTGTATGACACTGCTTCCTGTATATCATGTGACATACAGGAAGCATGTCGTGCACAAGACCCAGCAGGTGGCGGAGAGAGGCGGATGGACAGTGTTTGCTGCTCCTTCATACTTCCCCCACATGGAAATGACATCATTGTGACGGGATGGGGCCGTTCGTATCAGCGGGTGGTTCCTAAGTCGGGGATTACCTGTATAAAGAAGTACGCGTGGCGGCAGCTACATGCAGTGGAGCTTCTCAGCTGCCCTCCCTATCTGTTATGGTTCCTCAGGGGTGGGGCTTTATCTCCCCATTGGGCTTGTAAACATCAACAAAGAGTCGGTGGTAAACTAGTCTCAGCCCCCACTGAACTTAAACCAGGAAAATCTATTCCAGGATGGGGGAGGGGCGTTCAGAAGCTTACTGATGAATGCAGAACATGTCTTATTTTGTTGTGAAGTCTGACCCTAGAATTATAGGATACATAATCTCATTATTTTTTAACAGGACCAGTCACGATTGTCACTGGTGAAGCCAGCGGTGAAATTCTGTACCCCAATTACCAGGGTTGCAAGGGGCTGAAAAGTATCACCAGGTCTGTTAATGAATGATTTATTTATTATTATGACCAGGGCTGTGGAGTCTGTACAAAAATCATCCGACTCCTCAGTTTATGAAACCTCCGACTCCTTGACTCCGACTCCTTAGTCTAATACTTTCCAGGGCTGTGGATTTGGTAAAAAAAATCATTATGAAACCACTGACTCCGACTCCAGGTCCCCAAAATTGCTACGACTCCTTGACTCTGACTCCGACTCCACAGCCCTGATTATGAGTCAACATATATTGAATACTATGAACAGATTGTGTGTGTGTGTTTGGCTGACACAGTGGCTCAGGCCTTCGGCTTGCTGTGTGTGTGTGTGTGTGTGTGTGTGTGTGTGTGTGTGTGTGTGTGTGTGTGTGTGTGTGTGTGTGTGTGTGTGTGTGTGTGTTTGGCTGACACAGAGGCTCAGGCCTTCGTCTTGCCGTGGTGTGTGTGTGTGTGTGTGTGTGTGTGTTTGACTGACACAGAGGCTCAGGCCTTCGTCTTGCCGTGGTGTGTGTGTGTGTGTGTGTGTGTGTGTGTGTGTGTGTGTGTGTGTGTGTGTGTGTGTGTGTGTGTGTGTGTGTGTGTGTTTGACTGACACAGAGGCTCAGGCCTTCGTCTTGCCGTGGTGTGTGTGTGTGTGTGTGTGTGTGTGTGTGTGTGTGTGTTTGACTGACACAGAGGCTCAGGCCTTCGTCTTGCCGTGGTGTGTGTGTGTGTGTGTGTGTTTGGCTGACACAGAGGCTCAGGCCTTCGTCTTGCCGTG
Source organism: Hyperolius riggenbachi (assembly GCF_040937935.1). Classification (NCBI taxonomy): domain Eukaryota; kingdom Metazoa; phylum Chordata; class Amphibia; order Anura; family Hyperoliidae; genus Hyperolius; species Hyperolius riggenbachi. The sequence continues at coordinate 539,299,900 of NC_090647.1, read as the reverse complement.
GTGTGTGTGTGTGTGTGTGTGTGTTTGACTGACACAGAGGCTCAGGCCTTCGTCTTGCCGTGGTGTGTGTGTGTGTGTGTGTGTGTGTGTGTGTGTGTGTGTGTGTGTTTGACTGACACAGAGGCTCAGGCCTTCGTCTTGCCGTGGTGTGTGTGTGTGTGTTTGGCTGACACAGAGGCTCAGGCCTTCGTCTTGCCGTGGTGTGTGTGTGTGTGTGTGTTTGACTGACACAGAGGCTCAGGCCTTCGTCTTGCCGTGGTGTGGGTGTGTGTGTGTGTGTGTGTGTGTGTGTGTTTGGCTGACACAATGGCTCAGGCCTCCGGCTTGCTGTTGTGTGTGACCCTGTGTGTTTGGGTGACACAGAGGCTCAGGCCTTCGACTTGTGTGTGTGTGTGTGTGTGTGTGTGTGTGTGTGTGTGTTTGGCTGACACAGAGGCTCAGGCCTTTGGCTTGCTTGCTTCCGGCTTGCTTTTGTGTGTGTATGTGTGTGACCCAGTGTGTTTGCTCAGGCCTCCGTCTTGCTTGGGTGTGTGTGTGTGTTGTGTGTGTGTGTGTGTGTGTGTGTGTGTTGTGTGTTTGGGTGACACAGAGGCTCAGGCCTCTGGCTTGCTGTTGTACACGGAGTGTAAATAAGAGAAGGGGAAGTAGTGCTGTTGCCGGACACTTGGCTGGGATATGAAGTGTGTCCTGCAGATTGCTGTCACCTGAATAATAAGCGAGTCCGCAGTGTGGAGTCTAGGGAGCCGACCGCACTGTCACCACTTCCTTCCCCTGTAGAGTTGGAAGCCTGCGGTGAGACTACCTTCCTGCAGAGACGCTTCCACTTTCACACTGCCGAGAGATGTTCACAGCTCAGGGCTGCACTGGAGAGGAGCTGTACTTGTTCATTGTATTCAGAATCATAAGTCATTTCTTATTGGGCAGCACTAATCTGAATATTTTATGAGCCTGATCTGCTAAAGCTTTGTGCACAGTCTAGGGGTTTTTATTGTGTCTGAAACGATCATTTGTGATTGTCTCTGGTGAAATTGTGGTGTTGGATCAGGTGCCCGAAGTGAATCGCTGCTCCCGCTCCCCATCAGTTAGCCCAGGTTTCACCAGGGTGGCTTCTGGGGGATGCCAGATCCTCAGTAATGCTAGCAAACACAGAGACCCAGTATGAGAGCTTGATTGTTACCATAGTGACCACAGCATGGGCCTTAAAGAGGAACTCCAGTGAAAATAACGTAATGAACCAAAGTGCTTCATTTTTACAATAATTATGTTTAAACGATCTAGTCAGTGTTTGTCCATTGTAAGAGCTTTCCTCTCCCTGACTTACATTCTGACATTTATCACATGGTGACATTTTTACTGCTGGCAGGTGATGTCACGGGAAGGAGAAGCTGCTTGCTTTTTTGGCAGTTGCAAACAGCTGTTATTTCCCACAATGCAACAAGGCTCCCACAGCGTGATGCCAGCACCTTGGTCCTGACATCACACTGTGGGAGGGGTTTCACCACAATATCAGCCATACAGAGCCCCCTGATGATCCGTTTGTGAAAAGGAAAAGATTTCTCATATAAAAGGGGGTATCAGCTACTGATTGGGATGAAGTTCAGTCCTTGGTCACGGTTTTTCTTTAAGTGATGTGAAATGTTTGATGTAGTCTGTAATGTGCCGTGGAAAATGTGAATGCATGATAAAAATACTGTCCTGTAGTCGGTTTACATGCAGGTCAGTACCCGGGGTGCCCTGCTATAACTTGTGTGTTGGCGTTGCAGTGGGCGGATGGCGGACGCCACCAGCCAGCTAGGCATGGACGACGATCTAAAGAAGCTGCAGCAGGATCTGAACATTGACAACACGAAGGAAGTGGACTTCTTTCTCTTGCTGGACAACCTGCTGGCTGAACAGGTAAAACGGAAACTGTGGAACCGCCCACACCAGCCAATCAGAATTCAGGGCCTATTGGTGAGGAGACATCCGAGTGGTTGGTGTGGATCTTTATTGAGATTTTTATTTCAGCCCAATCCCAGGACCAATTTTTATTGTAGGATTGTTTGGATAGTGTGGAAAGTGAGTAGAACCTTATTTGTATCTTTAGTGTCTTCCCATGTCCTCTGCTTCTAACACTTCCTGCCCAGACAGGAAGTCAGAAAAAATATCTTTAAAATGACAGCAATTAAATTGTAATTGTAGAGTGGAGAAGGGTAGAGGCCTGAACACACACTCCATGTCACCCTACATTGAACAGGTGCCAATTCCTTGGGCTACATTGCCGGGCCGGTGCTTTGCAGACACGTTGCTAGCTTTGCAAGTGAGAAACATGTTCTGCTCCATGCAAGGGTGGGCAGAGAGGTCTGGAAGTGACGTTGTGTGGTGGGTGGAGTTAGTGTAGGAGAACAATGTTATCTCCTGTCGCTAGGCCGAAGTAATCCACAAGGCGAGTCGCTGGCTGAGTGATCAGGAGACATCGGGGTCTGCCGTACAGACGCTGGATTCTCAGTTGAGGTGGTCATTATCGACCGCCTCCATTGAGTTTTATCTGGTGCGTCGGACTTTGATCGGAAGAGGATGAGGCTGTGTCAGATTTAATCCAGCAACAGCATCACCTAAAGGCAGCCAGGTCGGGTTGTGTCCGACATTGGACCTATGCAGGGAAATGCCAATGTCAGACATAGGAGTAAAAGAGTTAAGGTGAGGTAAGAACATATCGAACTCTGGATAGCGGATGGCTGGAGAGTGTAATGGTTAAAGAGACTCTGAAGCAAGTCTAAATTTACTTTAACAGGCAGTCGTGTTAAGCAGTATAACCCCTGCTAAAACGCCGCTATCCTGCTGCAAAACTAGGGGTTTATACCCCCCAAATCCCCTCTCCTACCTCCGGGGAGCGCTTCCTGATGAGGCAGAGCTTATGGCTGCAGCTCTGCCTCTCAGCGCGTCAATCCCCGCTGATCGCCGCCTCTCCCCGCCCCTCTCAATCTGCCTTCACAGAGAGGGGCGGGGAGAGGCGGAGATCCGTGCGGCGATTGACGCGCATGGAGGCAGAGCTGCAGCTCATAGCTCTGCCTCCATGAGCAACAAAATCCACCACCAAGAATGTCGTGGATTTTGCAGAGGGGATTTGGGGGGGTTTTTACCCCTCGTTTTGCCGCGGGATAGCGGCGTTGTAGCAGCGGTTATACTGATTAACATGACTGCATGTTAAAAAAGTAAATTTATACTCGCTTCAGAATCTCTTTAAAGAGAACCAGAGATGAAGCACCCTCTTGTATTTTACCTTATAAAACTGGGAACATGACAGTAAACACCTAATCTGCTCTTTGTTTCATTGTTCTCTGTTTAATCTGACTGTTATCACCTCTGATCAGAATTCCGGACTGAGCACTCAGTCTACCTTTGCTACAGAAAGATTATAGCTGAGTCTGTGTTCTCTGGTGTCTTTTCAAGCCCAAGCCTGCCCCCTTGTGGCTCTGCTATAATGACTCAGCTATAATTAATCCCTGCAAAGCCAGACTGAATGCTCAGTCCGGGATTCTTATCACAGCTGATAACAGACACTTTTAGCAGTGAGGATGAAACCGAGAGCATGGTAAGTGTTTTCTCTAATGTTCTTACTGATATATATGGTAAAATACACAAGGGTGCTTCGTCTCTGGTTCCCTTTAAGGGCTCTCCCTCTGACACAGGAGACCTGGGTTCAGAGCCAGCACCTACTGTATTGAGTAATTAGTCCTTAGGCTAACACTGCTACTGCCTATAGAGCGCGTCCTAGTGGCTGCAGCTTTGAGTCCGCCAGGAGAAAAACGCAATATAAATGTTATTTGTCAAAGGACATTAGATGCCAGTGACTATATCGATTCAGGGATTGCAGTTTGCTGATTGGATGTTGTTTTCACTATCTGTACAGCGCCCCCCTCAGTTTGCGGCGTGTCTTACTGTTTTCTCTCTGCAGGTGCACGGGTTCCCCTTCTCACTGAAATACAAGAAACATCTGCAGAAGACGGAGCAACAAGCCATCAATATTGTGTCCTACATTATGGGACCAAACAGGTATACAGTGTACAGTATATCTTCTATACCACACATACACAGAACAGTCATGTGGATTCATGTCAATTATAAGTATTGCCTTTTAGAACTGATCTTTTCAGATTCAAAAAGATATTGCCCCATAAGCAATTACATTGTTCTTCTGAGTTTTCTCCTAAGTGATGTGGTTACACCTTGTTAAGGCTGATGTCAATTGAAAAAAAAACCCAGATGTTTAACTAAGGAGAGGGAAGGCTCTGGGTCCTATAAAGTCTTCCTGCTCCTCTCACTGTCCCCGCACTCCAGCGATGTCACCCCCGTTTGAATCTCTCGCTGTGGGAGGGTTTGGAAGTCTCTGTACTGCGCACGTGTGAGTGTGCGAGGTAGTGCTGTTGCGCAGTATGGAACCACCAGTCTTCTGGAGCACTTAGGCTCCCAATGCCTCCCGCGGCGGCAGAGAGCATTATTCAACTGATCAGCCCGATACTGCTACCGGGGGATCCAGTGTTGGAACGCGGGGACCGCGAGAGGAACGGGAAGGCCCTGTAGCACCCAGAGCCTCCCCTGTCCATGGGTAAGTATCTTTTTTTTCCACTTAAAGTGAACCTCCGGACTAAAAATCTACTCAGCAGCACTGAAAAGGCTTGGTGTTTCTTTAACAGTTTCACAGCATCAGTACTTTGTTTTTCTTACCAAAGCATCATTTTTAGCTGCATTTTTAGCTAAGCTCCACCCATCAAAGAAAACTGCCGGGCGGCTTTTCCTTGATGCTGTGCAAAGCATGATGGGATTTCCTATGTTTTCATTCACGTTGCCTAGCAACTGGGAGGGGTGATCTGCACACAGGACAGTTGGAACTGTGTCTCATGCTCCCTGTCACCTCCTTTCAACCAAAAAGATGGCTGCCCTCATGAAATCACAAACATTTGCCTGTTCTTTTAAAACAGGGTGGGTAAGAGATTATCTTGCCTATCTATTCTAATTAACATAACTAATGTAACTTAATGACAGTATTTTTGTTTAGGCTGAAGTTCCTCTTTAACATTCACTTTAATAAAATGCCTGTTAAACCACAAGCAAGCCACAAAATACTCAATTTTCAGAGGAGAGGAAAACTTGGGAGAAAAAGTGAATTACATATGGGAGACTGTGTACCTCTGCATGCCTGTAGCTGTGCGCCTAATTATGGTCACTTGGCGGGCAATCGACCATCCGATTTGATAACTGTTATCGTATCAGATGAAAATCGGTGCCGCCAAGCGCATGCCCGATCGACGATGCGATTAATTTTGGGCCAAAATTGGTTGCATGTATCAGTCGGACATGCTGCAAGATGTCGGGCTGAGTGGCTCGGTCATGTGTGCAGTAAGAACGGTAAGCGTTATCAGGATGTGTGACGAACGCACACATGTGCCCACATCCCCTGAACAAGCATGCAGCAGATCGGGTGTTTCTGACAATATTGTCAGATCTGACAAGATTAGCTGCATGCTTGTTTCCGGTGTTATTCAGACTACTGTAGCCAAATGGATCAGCAGGGCTGCCAGGCAACTGGTATTGTTTAGCAGGAAATAAATATGGCAGCGTCCGTATCCCTCTCACCTCCTGTTCACTTTAATTCTCAGTGCGGCAAATGAATTGATTTTGTCATGTGACAGATGCTTGCTTTGCAGGGACGTCCTGAAGATGATGGTGGGGCCGTTCCTGTACACCCTACAGAATAACATGCTGGACGTAGCCAGAGGGGCCCCGACTGATGTATCGTCCAGGTAAACACTTCGTATGTAGTGCGTCACAGCATGACTGCAGCGTGTACCCCTTTAAGTAGCTCACATACCCCTGTTGTAATTAACATCATCTCAAGGACCACTCTAAAAAATGTTTGGGATTTGTTGGGAGAATGCAATTTTTTTTTCCAATCCTCTCCAAACATCTAACCATTCAGTATTCCTTGCTATAGTCTGATATGACCCAGGGGTTGTTCAACTAATAGACAATTTAAAAAAAAAAATCCAGATCACCATCACTGAATCGCTTATGTTCTTTGATGAGCTCCAGCACTGGTAAATTGGGCCTAATTTGTATAGTATTGAAAAAAAGTTCTTCTACTTACACGTACTGTAGAAGTTCCCATGATGGAATGCTTTGGAACGAGGAAGCCTTTCCAGCTGGTACAGTGGTGACATGACATCATCACCCTCTGCTCAGCTCCACCAGCACACAGGGGGCGTGTCCAATACCTGACCTGAGGCACTTAAAGCGGTATTGTCACCATAAAAATCAAATTTAAACAGCAACTGTATTAAGTGATAAAGAGGCTCATCCCGCATTCAAAACTTGCAAAACTTTTTCTGCTGTTATGGTTTGTAGTTATCACATCCTTTAGGTGCACTGGCCCTAGTGCCAAACAGTACTAAAGAGTTGAATGCTGGGAGTTCTTTTTATCTATAATACATTCCTCCTCTTCCATTTATTTCCCTGCCTAGCTGCTTATCAGAAACACCCTCTGATTACTTGTGTTAACAAGCAAGGCTGAGGTGACTCAGTGATTGGATGTGTAAATAAAAAAAATAGACAGTGCAGTTCCAAGTATACACCTCAGTGGGAGTGTCTGAAGACTCTGGGAGGAGGGCAGCTAATGAATACACAATGAGCAAGAGAAGGGAGGGGGGAAAACAAGAGTCAGGGAGGATATGATGTCAGCATTAGCTTGGCAAGATGGCCACTGCCTAGAATAGGATTTACTGCTTTTCCTTTATAAAATTCACAGGAATCATTACGTGGATAGCACAATACATCTGTTATGTAAGTAGAAGTAGTATTTATCTACTTATGTGTTTTTTATTTATAGGTTAGCATGGGTGTCGCTTGTTCTTTAACAGCCCCACAGAAAAGGCAGTCTCCAGACTAGCGGAAGCATCCTTCATAACCAGGGGTTCGTTTACTAAAGGCTGAGCAACACGAATGATCCAGAATACCTGGACTGGATTTTTTTAAATAAGTGCCTGTTATTAATTGGCAATATTTTTCAACCTTCTGGGTCATACCAGAATAAAGCAAATATTGCTAAACAGTTGATGTTGTTGTGGTCATGAGACACCCACATAAAGAATTTAAATCTCCTCTCCTGTCATAACATTTGCTTATCAGGTGCTCTCCTCTTTCCCCTACTCTTGTAAGATAAAAATATATTGTTAAAAAATGCCCTGAAATGGCTGTGTTTTACAGGAAATGCAGCCACTACTGCTTTTTGTTGTTCTCACGGACTGGCGGAGTCCCCTGAGCAGACTCTGGGCAATCTGCTGTCCAAACCCATCCTCCTTCCTCCAGTCTGGACCACACCCCCAGCATTCTCACCTATGATACAGGGGAGTGACAGCTCAGCCACGCCCCTAGCACATCCTGATTTGGAGGGCTAAGAAATGTCATTCTAGTCATGCCTCCCCTCCTAGAAGACAGCAAGGCCCAGTGGGAGTTCTGCGATTGCCACTGTCGTCTTAAAAATTAAGATGATTCTGTTGTTGAGTCGGCAGAAAGAAATATGAAAAATACAGGACAGCCGAGCCATGCTCGTTTACTAAACTTTAAACACTCCCCACTATTTCCTTTTTATCACTGCAGTCCCGGGTTTGCTGGATCAGTCACAACGCCTTCCAGTTTTAATAACCCAACCCCCCAGTTTCAGCACTCCTTCTGCGCTTGGTGTTATGAAACTGTCACATTCACGCGGCAAGACAGTTGTTCTGGTGCAAATCAGGGAAACATTAGAAACCACTATTCTGTTGGAGGCCGGAGTTTCTTGAAGATCTCAGAGTAGTTTCTCTATAATGATTCCGTTTCCTCCCGTTTGCAGGAAGCTCATTCTGTACGCGTCTCACGATGTAACCATTATTCCCCTCCTCATGGCTCTGGGGATCTTCGATGAGAAGTGGCCGCCGTACGCTTCCGACCTGACGCTAGAGCTCTACCAGCACCAGAAGTCTAAGCAGTGGTACGGCCGCCTCTGCTACAATGGCGAGGTGAGTCCTGGGCTGTCATGTGACCTGCTTACAGCAACAGGGAAAACTAAAGCAAATGCAACTAGACGCTGTGCTGTTCTAAGAGATAATACATCACTCCTACAATGTAACCTCTCCTCCTATCCTAATCCGGAAATCTCCTTCACTCATCACAACGGAGGAAGTCACCGTGTGGGAACAATAAAATGTCTTTTAGATTCTAGAACAGAGAATGGCTTTCAGTTGGGAGAACAGGAAATTTGGGCACCGGAGGCCTCTGGGGCCAAAATTCCCCCACAGCCAAAATTACTTTCGGTGACTAAGGCGGTGCCCAAACTTCCATGGCCCCCCATTTCTCATTTTTATGCTGTGTATATATCAGCAAATTTGCAGGGGGGGGGGGGGGGCTGGTTAGGTTTTGGTGGGGGGATTAGGCATCATAGTGGGGAGGGTGAGGGTAGGGCAAGGGAGTGCTGTCGGTTAGGTGTCAGAGGGGGTTGGCTAGGCATCAGCAGAGGAGTAGTTAGTTAGTTAGTGTTAGGTGTTGAAGGGGGATATGATTAGAGTTAGGCATCAGCAGGGGGGTTGGGGTCGGAGGGGGATGATTAGGGTTAGGCATCAGCATTGGTCAGGGTTAGGTGACGAAGGGGGGTGGTTAGGGATAGGTATCAGCAGGGAGGGGGGGGGGATCAGTAGGGGGGTGGTTAGGGTTGGGCATCAGCAGGGGGTTTGGTATCAGCAGGGGGGGGGGGTTAGGGTTGGGCATCAGCAGGGGGGGTGGTATCAGCAGGGGGGGGGGGTTAGGGTTGGGCATCAGTAGGCGGGTGGTTAGGGTTAGGTGTCGGAAGGGGGTGGTTAGGGTTGGGCATCAGCAGCGGGGTGGTTAGGAATCAGAAGGGGGGTGGTTAGGGTTAGGCATTCGAAGGGGGTGATTAGGGTTAGGCATCCGAAGGGGGTGATTAGGGTTAGGCGTCGGAAGGGGGTGGTTAGGGTTAGGCATCAGAAAGGGGGTGGTTAGGGTTAGGCATCAGAAAGGGGGTGGTTAGGGTTGGGCATCAGCAGGGGGGTGGTTAGGGTTAGGCATCAGAAAGGGGGTGGTTAGGGTTGGGCATCAGCAGGGGGGTGGTTAGGGTTGGGCATCAGCAGGGGGGTGGTTAGGGTTGATCAGTGGTGCAGCAGGAAATGGGTGTGACAAATAAGGTATCACACAGACGCTAGATGGTTCTCAACGGAGGCGGGCAGCCAGGTGTGTGTGTGTGTGTGTGTGTGTGTGTGTGTGTGTGTGTGTGTGTGTGTGTGTGTGTGTGTGTGTGTGTGTGTGTGTGTGTGTGTGTGTGTGTGTGTGTGTGTGTGTGTGTGTGTGTGTACAAGGCTTACAAGAGGTAATTATTATATATAGAGGGCAGTGGGACATACAGTATATACATAAGGAATACACGTATTATATGACCTGTTTGGCACTAGAGACTGCATAGATCGCCTCTAACAGCCTCTTGTAATGAAGTGTAAAGCAATCGCGGAGTCGTAGCCGCCTGTTAACATTGCGTGATTACTACAGAGGCGAGCAGTCGATGAATCTATCGGTTAGCTCTCATAGATCACATCCTCCCATCCGTAGAGCTACTCCGGGATTCAGGAATGACTCCGAGGCATCTTCTGTCCTCCTAATCCTCACACGGTGGAGCCGGAACGCTCTTATTAAATCCCCCGGTTAATCTCGCGGAGGCTCCCGAGTGATAAAACGCACAACATAACCGCAGCGTCTTTATTTCACCAGCTATTGATTTTTACATTAAATTAAGTCGTTCTCCCATCCCTGATTGTATCATTACTTCTGTAAATAAAATCACCGCTTGCGTATTCCTTCCGAGCTACCTCCGGCGACTGCCGACTGCACTTCATTAAAGTGAACCTCCGGACTAAAAATCTACTCAGCAGCACTGAAAAGGCTTAGTGTTTCTTTAACAGTTTCACAGCATCAGAACTTTGTTTTTCTTACCAAAGCTTCATTTTTAGCTGCATTTTTAACTAAGCTCCACCCATCAAAGAAAAAAAGCCTATATTTTTTTCCCTGATGCTGATGCTATGTTGTTGTTCACGTTGCCTAGCAACTGGGAGTGGTGCTCAGGACACAGGACAGTTGGAACTGTGTATCATGCTCCCTGTCACCTCCTTTCAACCAAAAAGATGGCTGCCGTCATGAAATCAAACATTTGCCTGTTCTTTTAAAACAGGGTGGGTGAGAGATTATATTACCTATCTATTTTAATTAACATAACTAATGTTATGTCAGCGTGACCAGGAGAGGCGCTCCCGCAGGCGCAGTACTCCCCGAACCACGTCAGCGCGACCAGGAAAGGTGCTTCCGCAGGCACAGTCTTCCCGAACCACGTCAGTGCGACCAGGAGAGGCGCTCCCACAGGCGCTCCCACAGGCGCAGGAGATGATGACCTGGCGAGGTCAACATCTCGAACGGAGGGGATCCCAGGACCAAATGAAGTAGTTGGCACTGTTATTGGCCTGAGGAAGTGGGCTCAGACCCGCGAAATGTGTTGCCTGTGCAAAATAATCTTTTATTCATATAAAGATTTCATCATTGAGGTAAGCTGCCTCGTTTCACCTTTTAAACTGCTTTTACAAGCTTTTATACATACCAGGGCACCTCTATAGTGCATACCAGACAGGGCCGGTATAAGCAACAATGGGGCCCCAGGGCAAAATAAACCTGGGGAGCCCCCCCAACAGATACCCCGGAACAAAAATCGGCATTAAGGGACCTTTTTTGCAGCTGGTATAGTCAGGGTGTGAAGCCCCAATCGGTCGGAGTTCCACATTCTGGCTACCCCAGCCTGCATGGGGGACAAGGGGTTAAAAAGTTTCAGGAGGGGGGACCCCACATAATTTTTTTTTAAAAAAAATTCCGCACTCTAAACATAAAAAAAAATTGGGAAAATAGGAAAAAATGTCAGGGATCTTCATACAGCCATATTGCGGCTGTATAGCGATCCCTGGCCAAAGTGCTGCGGCTGCGTATGGACCCCCTGGAAACCCCGTCAGGAAATTTATTGCTCTTTCTTTTGATACATGTAAAATTACACTACCGTTAGGTTTGCTACTAAAAAGTGACATTTACCGCATTTAAAGTATACTTTTTTCCTTTGAAACCTTAAAATCAATTTTCTCAAAAACTATAAAGTCTTTTTGAAAAATTGTTTTTTCTTCTTATTCCCAATGATCTCCTTAACATATCCTGCAAATTTAGGGTTTCTAGCATTTAAGGTGGATTTGCTATTAACCATTAAAGCTGGCGGGTTTTTAAATGTGTATTTTTTTTTCCTTTGAAACTTTAAAATCATTTTTTTCAAAAACTATAAGGTCGATTTGAATTTTTTTCCCTCTTGTAGCTACTGGGGGCCCCTACAAGCTCTGTGGCCCTGGGGAAATTGCCCCCTTTGCCTCTATGGTAGCGCTGGCCCTGATACCAGACCCCACGCACCCCACGTGAGGGGTGGAGACAGAACACCAGTGGTTTACCACGGTTGGCAACTGTCCCCCTTTTCTCTAGGAGTGCGACCAGAGCCAGGTCCGTAAAGGCCATCCCGAGTGGAGACTGTTTCAAGATCTCCACCTGCTTGTTGTGGTCGGTTGCCCCTTTGCAACCCCCCTTTGTGAGTAGTGCTTTTTACTTCATAACTTATATACTTTTTACCCAACATACCACACTATTGGGCTCCCGTTTTGTCTCCTGTCTCTTTTCCTGCAAGGTGCCAAGACAGCTCTACTACTCCACAATCAAGTCTTCCGTTTTCATTTATCTTGCAAAATGTCTGGAAACAGATGGAAGCTGTAGGAGTTAACGAGTGCTATGATTCCTCTTGTCATTTGCAGGAACAGGTGATGAGAGGCTGCCGCTCTGCCCTCTGCCCGCTGGAGGACTTCCTCGATGCCCTCGGCAACTACGCCGTGACACCCCAAGACCACGCGGCTCTGTGCGGCTCCGACGACTCAGAGACCCAGAAATAGCCGAACTGCCTCCAGCGCCAGACTCCATCCGCCCACACCGCGGGCTGTGCGGATACCGCAGGGAAATAGAGCAATGTGGATGGGGGAGGAAGTCACAGTAACCAATCAGATTTCAGCTTCTAGAGACATAGAAGGCAAGGTCCTCTGCTGCTATTGGTTACTGCGGTTTCCCTTTGAGATATGGATAAGTAAGAGGGACAGATGTAATAGATGGGTGGAAACTAAAGGTACTTACAGACCTGTATGCCCAGCTACACCCCAAAACCGAACAGGGCAAATTCTAACAGCAGGCCGGTAGTAATGTGATGAATCGTGTATACAGGTGGACAGTATAACTGCTTCATTGGCCAGAATGGAGTACAGTTGGCTTCCTCTCCTCTCTGGATTCAGCAGGTGGGCAGGTTAATCAGGTGTGGCGCCTAAAGTAGGAAGAACTGCGGATAACGGACTGCCTTTCCCAGGATCCATTCATTACAAAGGAAGCTATGTGTCTCTGAGGAGGTGGGACTTTTCTCAAGAAGCGAACTAACTGGAAATGTAAAGGTCTTAGTGTCATAGTCCAGCCGCCCATTTGTACTGCATATGGCCGTAGATATTTACTAATTAACAATGCACAAGATTTTTGTGCATTGAGTGTCTGTTTTTGCACTAAATACATTTAAAGTACCTGGCTGGATGTATCTGTTAAAGAGGGACTCCAGTGAAAATAATGTAATGAAAAAGTGCTTATTTTTTTTACAATAATTATGTATAAATAATTTAGCCAGTGTTTGCCCATTATAAAATCTTTCCTCTCCCTGATTTACAGTCTGACATTTATCACATGGTGACATTTACTGCTGGCCGGTGATGTCAGTGGAAGGAGATGCTGCATGCTTTTTTGACAGTTGGAAACAGCTGTTCTTTTCCCACAATGCAACAAGGCTCCCACAGTGTGATGTCAGAACCATGGTCCTGACATCACACTGTGGGAGAGGTTTCACCACAATATCAGCTATACAGACCCTCCTGATTATCCGTTTGAGAAAAGGAATAGATCTCTCATGGGAAAGGGGGTATCAGATACTGATTGGAATGAAGTTCCATTCTTGGTTGCGGTTTATCTTTAAAGCAAATGTGTGTGTGTGTGGGGGGGGGGGGGGGGGAGTGAGATACCCATGTAGGGAGAAGCTCTGGACCCCACAGTCTTTCTGGGCCTCTCTCTGTGCAATCGGTCCTGTGCCAGGCCCTGTTGGATTTTCATGCCTTTGTTACACCTCGGAAGGCTTTGATAGTACTCGTATCCAGTGGTGGGCTCACGAGTCCCGAAGGACTCGAATATGTGATTCAAATTAGGCTTAATTGCCTCAGCTGTGCGGCTGGGAGAGAGGGGGTTACTTACCCATAAGTACGTTGTCTTCTATGCGTTCCAAACGTCTTGCACGCATTCTATTGGACAGGATGCAAGACTCACTACCATGCACTTCCTCCTTCCGGCTTGAAGGAGGAAGGGCCGCGGTAGTGAGTCTTGCAGCCCGTCCCATAGGACGTGTGCAAGACGTTTTGGAACGCATTGAGGACCGCGGACTTATGGGTAAGTAACCCCCTCTCTCCCGGCCGCACAGCTGAGGCAATTAAGCCTCGTTTCAATCATGTATTCGAGTCCTTAGGGACTCATGAGCACAACCCTGCTCATATCATTGAGTGTTTCTGAAGACAGGTACATCCGTATTTCACATGCGCCAGCCGAGCTCGCAATATGGAGCAGCTCGTCTTCAGAAGTACTCCGAGACGTGAGGACTTTCTAAAGCCTTCATGAGGACTCCCAAAAGTCTTATTTGACCAGTTCGTGGAATAACTTCAATGGTGGTGGACAGAGAGAGTCCGGCTCTATGGGAGCCGGACCCTTCCCTCTCAGTAGGTATCTATTTTTTAAGTCACATCACTTCCTGTAAATGGACGTTTTAAAATGTCCTATTCCGCACTTTATAGTGCAGAAAGGACGTGTTATAAATGTCCATTTTGCAGGACCCTTGCGCCCATTTTAGTGTCTCTGTGGGCGGGCAGGAAGTGGCTAACTGTTGTGCGCAACTTTAATAGACCGACAGCGACAGGTGTCCAAACTCTTCCCCCAACCTATCACGACTTGGGAAATTGCTGGGAGGGGTCAGCCATTCTCTCTATCTGTGTATAGATCACCTGACCCTGTCCACCGTCTCCTTGAGAGATTAACTCTTTGTGGTTAGCAGCTCTGCAGTTCGGCAGAATGTTAAAGGGTTAAATGCTTTATTACACACGGAGAGTAGCGGTACTGTAGCTGCAGTGCTGCCCACAAAGAGTTCATTATTATTGGCATAGGAAGGAGGTGGGCGGGGGCCGTTCTGTGCCAAGTAATTTCTGCCAGCAGAAAGGAGCTACTGGTGCCAGCCAGATAGGTATTTTAAATACATTTATTGCAAAAAAAAGTACAGGCATGCGATGCAAATTTATTTTTCTATGCATTTAAAATTGGAGCGTGAAGTAGCGCTTCAAACCTGTGCAGATAGGTGTACAGCTGAGGTATACAATGAGCATTTCATTGTGACAGTATTACTTATAGTTTATGCTATCCCTATGCTGGGATGATTACTTTGTGAATTTGCCTTGTTCGGTTTGTGTTTAGCTGGGCTGTGGATAGTTTCGGTGGTTGGTATCTTGTCTGTAGAGCTCAGTCGCCTCTCCTGCTCCTGCCCAGGCACCGGCTACAAGCAGCCAGCTGTGGGGTCATTACTTTAGCCGATTGGTTTGTCTCCAGGTCACTTCCTCCCCTTCCCTGATCAATAATGCATTAATGATTTTGCCTATTGTTTGTGCCTCGGCTATTCCAGCAGTCTGTACACATACATACACTACTACGGTGCTACCTGCTGGCCAAATACGTGTCCTGCCGACCTCATGCCTGTCTTATTGGCCTTGTTTCCACCTTTCTGGCCTCATCTGTGTCCTACTGACCTCATACTTGAGGTTGTTGGCTTTAAAGAGAACCAGAGATGAAGCACCCTCTTGTATTTTACCTTATAAATCAGTGGGAACATGACAGTAAACACCTAATCTGCTCTTTGTTTCATTGTTCTCTGTTTAATCTGACTGTTATCACCTCTGATAAGAATCCCCGACTGAGCACTCAGTCTAGCTTTGCAAAGGAATGATTATAGCTGAGTCTGTCTTCTCTGGTGTCTTTTCAAGCCCAAGCCTGCCCCCTTGTGGCTCTGCTATAATGACTCCGCTATAATTATTCCCTGCAAAGCCAGACTGAATGCTCAGTCCGGGATTCTTATCACAGCTGATAAGACACTTTTAGCAGTGAGGATGAAACAGAGAGCAGGGTAAGTGTTTTCTCTAATGTTCTTACTGATATATATGGTAAAATACACAAGGGTGCTTCGTCTCTGGTTCTCTTTAAGTGTGTACTTCCGGTCTTATTCATGTCCAGATGGCCTCCTAGACTTCTTGCTGGTCTCATAGGTGTCTTGCTGGCCTCATACTCATCCTGATGGCCTCATACCTGTCCAGCTGACTTTATACACATCCTGTTGACCTTCTGTCTGCCCTTCAGGCCTCACAACCATCCTACTGATCACATACCTGTTTTGCCTCATACCTGTCCTGCTGGCTTTATACTCATCCTGATGGCTTCACACTTGTCCGCCTGGTTTCATATCTGCACTGCTGCCCTTCTACTTGTCCTCTTGGCGTCATACATGTATTACTGCGATCATGCCTCTCCTGGAAGTGTCCTATCAGTCTTGCCTTAACCTCATTCCTGCACTTCTCTTTCCCCGTCCTCCTTCTCTTCAGTGCTTTCCACCATGTAAGAACATTTTACACATATCTGTGATGTGATTTTCATATATCTAATCTCACTTGTCTCCTTCATCCCTTTCCTGCCTGTCCTGTATTCTGATCGCAGTTTCAGCTCACAGTGAGTTACACGTTTCAGATAACAGGGATCACAAACCTCTATGAGCTGCAGTGGTGGGTTCACAGGCGAGGCAGAGACAGAGACCATGTCAGACCAGCAGACAGCACCTCAGCACTGCTTGGTGTACGAGTACAGACTGGTGGCACTGGGAGCTGCATATTATATTCTGCAGCACTTTACATAGTACATAGTCATGTCTCTGACTGTCCTCAGAGGAGCTTACAATCTAATTCTACCGTGTGCATAGTCTACTGTCCTACCATATTATTATGATGCATTTATGTAGCACTGACACCTTCTGCAGCACTTTACAGAGTACATAGTCATGTCACTGACTGTCCTCAAGAGGAGCTCACAATCTAATATGGGCAGTTTGGGGAAAACTTATCAGTATGTTTTGGGGCTATAAAAACCAGTGATGGGTCTAAAATCTGATGCGGAAATTTCAGTTACATCAAAAATGGAAGTGTCAACAGCCGAATCAAAGCCAGAAGCTGTTAGGGAGGGCCATTTTGTGCTGCCAGTTATAACTTAACCTCCCTGGCCAGGGAGGCAGTGTAGCACTATTTTTTTATTTTATTTTTTTAAAAATAATGTAGCTAGCCTAGCGCTAGCTACATGATAGCCGCTGAGCAGCGGCATCCCCCCACCCGCTCCGATCGCCTCTGGCGATCAGGCCCATCAGGAAATCCCAGTCTGACCGGGATTTCCTTTAGGGCTTCCCCCGTCGCCATGGCGATGGGCGCGATGACGTCACTGACGTTGTGACGTCAGAGGGAGTCCCGATCCACCCCTCAGCGCTGCCTGGCACTGATTGGCCAGGCAGCGCACGGGGTCTCGGGAGGGGGCACCCTCTAACGCGGCGAATCGGCACGGAGCGGCGGCGATCGTAGGTAACACGCAGCTAACAAAGTGCTAGCTGCGTGCATAAAAAAAAAATTATGCAAATCGGCCCAGCAGGGCCTGGGAAATCCTCCGCAGCGGCTTACCCCGTGTCCCCGCTAAGGAGGTTAAAGGGGCACTATGGTGAAAAAATTGTAAAATATGTGCAAACATAAACCAATAAGAAGTAAGTTTTTTCCAGAGTATTAATTACTTTTCTCCTATGTTGCTGTCACTTACAGTAGGTAGTAGAAATCTGACAGAAGTGACAGGTTTTGGACTAGTCCATCTCTTCATAGGGGATTCTCAGCAAGGCTTTTGTTCTTTATAAAGATATTCCCTAAAAAGGATTTAAAGGGAACCTGAACCGAGGAAAATTTTATATAAACACTACGTAGCTGCAAATGAATATTACATACTAACCTCACCGTCGGTTCTTCTCAGAAGCTCACCATTTTCTTCTGACAGTGATCCCTTCCAGTTCTGACAATATTTTGCCAGAACTGAAATATACCAGTTGCTGTCAGTTATTTATTAACAGCTGTCAGTTACAACTGAATGTGCAAGGTAATGTCCATGTTCCCCTATGCCTCAAGTGGGTGATATTACAGTTTAACAGTGTGCTGACCAGGAAGCTGTTATGGGGTAATGGCAATTTTTAAAATGGAGGACGGAGAAATCCATTGATCACAGTGGTCAAATGGGATGCAGGAGAGGAGAAAGAGATTGAGGAGTAGACTATACAGGAGGCAAGTATGACCTATGTATGGTTATTTTGACTTTTTATTTTCAGTTCAGGTTCTCTTTAAACAATGATGCTGACCAGCTTCCCTGCTCGCTACACAGTTTTTTGGCAGTTGGACAGAGCAACTGCCATTCACACTAGAAGTGGTTTTCTGAGCGTTTTGCGATTGATTCGCGTTTTTTAAAATCGCTCCCATTCACTTTCATAAAAAGCGTGGAAAAATCGCCGTGATTTTCACGTACACGATCGCAAAATTGCAGCGATTTTTCCACGATTTTTACTGCGATTTTAATGAAAGTGAATGGGAGCGATTTAAAAAAAAAAAACCTCTCATCAATTGTGTGAATGGGCCCTAAGTGCTTTTGAAAATAAATCCCTGAGAATCCCCTATGAAGAGATGAACTAGTCCAAAACCTGTCGCTTCTGTCAGATTTCTACTGCCTACTGTAACATAGGAGAAAAGTAATGTATGGCTCATTTTACTCTGGAAAAAATGTACTTCTTATTTGTCTGGCGAAAAAATTTATAATGTAAAATATGTGCATAGTACCCCTTTAACTGATGTGTAAGGTAACTAACGTTCATGTTTCCTTATGGCTCACATTACACGTGTTTCAGCTGAAAGCTTTTTCGCAATGCACCCCTATGGAAAGTTAAAACGCGTCAGTTTTTTTAGCAGGTAGTCACTTGAGGACCCACCCTTTACCCCCCCTTAAGGACCAGCGTTATTTTTTGTGATCTGTGCTGGGTGGGCTCTGCAGCCCCCAGCACAGATCAGGTTTCATGCAGAGCGATCAGATCGCCCCCCCCTTTTTCCCCCCTATGGGGATGATGTGCAGGGGGGGTCTGATCGCGTCTGCGTGCAGGCATGTTGCGGGGGGGGGGCACCTCAAAGCCCCCCTCCGCGGCGAAATTCTCCCCTCCCTCTCCTACCTGTCATGCCCAGTGATCGGGGCTGCAAAGGACGCTATCGGTCCTGTGCAGCCAGTGACAGGACGTCCCCTGTCACATGGCGGCGATCCCCGGCCGCTGATTGGCCGGGGATCGCCGATCTGCCTTATGGCGCTGCTGCGCAGCAGCGCCGTACAATGTAAACAAAGCGGATTATTTCAGCTTGTGTTTACATTTAGCCTGCGAGCCGCGATCGGCGGCCCGCAGGCTATTCACGGAGCCCCCCGCCGTGAATTGACAGGAAGCAGCCGCTTACGCGAGCGGCTGCTTCCTGATTAATCAGCCTGCAGCTGGCGACGCAATACTGCGTCGCTGGTCCTGCAGCTGCCACTTTGCCGACGCACGGTATAAGCGTGCGGTCGGCAAGTGGTTAAGAGGCCAAATTAGGCTGTATTCATACTATGCGCATTGCTGCGCACTGCATTAGTGCATGCGAGTGGTAATGTTTACACCCCTCATTGCGACAGACCACGTTATCCAAATGCACTTTGTACGGTTCATGCGATAACAAGCACGTTACCATAGTCATTCTTGCTCTGAAAAGTAACATGTTATGCCTGCATTGTAGTGTGGGCATTATGTACTGCGCATAGTCTGCTTGTAAGCCTTCCGGCAGCTCCTGGTTTGGGTTCGGTTGCTGTCAGTTTTGTTTCTTTTTGGTCATTAATTTGCATATTCGTTTGATTTGTTGAGGAGGGTATCACATCTTCAGAGAGTGAGAAGAAGTACTACGTTATAATGGAACCATTGATCAGAAACCAGTTTTGGGGTTAGATTAACAGACGTACCATTAGCCTATGTGTGTCTGTCCTCAGGACGTTCCTCCAGGTACTCAGTAAAGCATAAAGGTTTGACATACATGGATTAATAATGGCCAATCCAGCTAGCAACCTAAAGTTGATTGGGTTGTAGTGATCGATGCACCATGTTGTCTCGATCAGATTTTGGCAGTCATACCGTTGCCCATATTAGTGTTATACCATCTGATGTCCTAAAAATCACCAACCCTCGATCTCGTGACTCCTTCCTCTCACCCACTTGAAGAACGTTTACATTCCACCCAGTCACCCTTTCAATCAATCCTCTGTCTGACATAAAGGGGAAGAGATTCAATGGGATTTGTTGGGATTGTTCGAACTACTGGCAGACTTGATCGGAAGGATAATAATCTGCTGAAAATGTTGACCTGTGTATGGCCACCTTAATACACGCAGCTCCATGTTCCGTTGATCGCACTGTAACCTCAGGTAAAGTTTGCCGACTGGTGAAGCCAGAGCGACCTCCTGTTGTTGCTATTGTCATTTGTTCTTAGGGACTCAGGAAGACCTGGGGACAGTTTAATTATACCAGCGTCTACCTTCTGTTCTGTTATTTTCAGGGAAGTGAATAAAGTTCATCAGTCTTCCTATGGTGCTTGTTTTCTCTGTGGCTCAAGAATGCTTCCAAGAAAGAATTGTAGACTAGGATGTCCATCCTTCTTGCTATACTATATAATGTACAGGTAGACCGACCGTTCCGTGTGGAGACCATGCCTCTTAGGTGTGCGAAGCTTACTTTTGGGTCAGTGACTCAGTGGATGACTTGAAGGTGGCCTGTGCTTATGCAAAAAGTTGAATTGGATCTGGGACTTCCAAAGGTTAATGGCAAGAGATAGGGATGCTAGCAATTCCAGATTGGATGTACAAGGGTCATCCAGAAAGTAACAGTTGTTTGCTTTTATCTGCCAGGCAAGGTATTTCTTCTGTGTTATGTAACTTGCATCTGTCAAGCTAAACTCTTCACTCCCTGCACCACTTGTCACATCACTGAAGAACGCTGGTAAGTGTTTGGTCAGCAGCATTAACAAAGCCCCCACCCAATCTCTGCAACCCTCTAACCTAGAGTTCCCCAACCCTGTCCTCAAGGCCCACCAACAGTACGTTTTGCAGAAAACCACAAACATTCACAGGTGAGGTAATTAGTGTCTCAGCAGAACCGATTAATTACCTCTGTGGATTTCCACAAAACATGCACTGTAATGCTACATACACACTTAAGATAAAAGTCTTTGGAAAATGAAAGATCACAGACCAATTTTACCCCATTCCATGTAGTATGAGAGTCATACTCTACACAGTCTATTCTATGGAGCTGAACTCCCCATCAGACAGAAATCTTTGCAAGATGCTGCACACAAAAGATCAGTATCTGCCACAGATCAGTATCTGCAAAAGATCTGTTCCTGCAAATTGCATTCATAAGATCTGCAGATCCTCATACACACTTTGTTTAACAGACATTCTTCTGCAGATCAGACAATCGTCTGAAGATCCATCCTGGTGGATCTGATCTGCAGATGAATATCCGCTAAACAAGGTGTGTATGAGATCTGCAGATATAGACTATGAATGCATTTTTCAGGAACAGATCTTTTGCAGATACTGATCTGTTGCATGTCTACAGCATCTGTGTGTGCAGCATCTTGCAATGATTTCTGTCTGATGGGGAGTTCAGCTCCATAGAATAGACTGTGTAGAGTACGGCTCTCATGCTACATGGAAGGGGATAAAATTAGTCTGTGATCTTGCCTTTTTCAAAGACTTTTATCTCAAGTGTGTATGTAGCATTAGTGGGCCTTGAGGACAGGGTTGGGGAACACTGCGTCTAACCCACAGGAGAGCAGTGTGATGTTACTGCAACAGGACTGAAAACCTTGTAATACCCAAGGCAAACGGTCATAGAGAAATGGACGCTATGTGTGTGTGTGGGGAGGTGTGCAGATGCTTACCACACCTGTGTGCCAGCACCCCCCTCCATTGTGCTGTAAAAAGGCCCTGTTCCGTTGCCATGTTCAGAGTGATTGGCACATTTACATACCAGACATACTACGCTGTGCATGCGCTGTATGTGGGGTTGGGAGCCTTGTGACAGTGCCTTATAGTAGATAAGCAAGGAGGGTGGTCACAAGGTTACAAACCTGACACACAGCGCATGCAAAGCATAATATGTCTGAGACCAAAGGGTGTTGACCACGGTAATGAAAGCTTATAAACCAAGGGTGGGACTTGCAAGGTCTTCAGCTTTCAGTGTCACTGCCAATAGAAGACTGATGTTGGGTAGCTGCACATGGACTAGGAAGCTCCGCTCCCTGATGTTGGATGCCCCTCCTTGTGGTCTAACTCCCATGCTCTTTGAGGTTACTCAGTGTTTACAGCTGCCAAAGTGAATTTGAGGGGAACCAGGCTGTTGGGGTGGTCAGTGGGATGTAAATAATTCCAAGTTTATTCAGAAATATGCAAATGTATGCAGCTTGAAAATGGACCACTTAAATGTCACTGCTACATAAATTTGCATAGACTCAGAATTATTTGCATCTCATTGAACACTAAGCTGCAAAGGCCAGATATTTAGGCCTCTTGTCCACGGACTGTTGATAAGCAGTGAAATGCCTCTCAAACTCTCACAACTGCTCACTGACGCCTGCTACCTGCTTGCTGAGCACACAGTTCAACTGTTCGTGGAAAAGAGGCCTTAGTGTCATACCTTTTGGGCTCGTTTTCCCTAATGGAAGGTGGTGGCTCCTGTGTTGCTTCGTTGGCCCTTCGCCCTCCGCATAGCAACACAACACACCGGGCTAGTGATGCATCTGTACAATGTTGGCCCTGCAATGTTGCCTGAAGGTCTCAAACCCAACCGGGATGTCAAACCGGGTCCTTTGAGGGCCGAGGTCCTCACACATTTTTTACACAGCTCAAATTAATTGATGGGACTAAATCAGGAAAGGTGTGGTCCATCAGGTAGAACACATTCTTCTCTTTCTCAGTCCATCCTAAACACTGGCATGGATCTGGCCCTCCAGGCCTGAAGTTTGACACCTGTGACCGTTTAGAACCTGTGTTGGTGTAAAATAAAAGGTTAGATACTTGCCTATGTAGAGGGTAGGCTCTAGATACTCCAGGTGGTTTCCGTCTCCAACTTGACACCACCACTGCCACGCAGGGACCCACTGAACCTAGCCCACAAGAGCTTGTTGGATATGTTCTCACGGCCGTGCTACCCTTCCTGCACAAAAACAGTCCGTACTGCCCATGCACAAGTATGGCCCACACCTGTGCAGTCAGCCGAACTTGATCGCTCACACAAGGAGCTCCGTTCTACTGTGCAGGCGCTCGTACACGAAGGGGAGCATGGCTGTGAATTTTTTCATTTGACTTTCTAGTTGAGCCTGAAATTCAAGTTGAGTG
Organism: Hyperolius riggenbachi; assembly: GCF_040937935.1. Lineage (NCBI taxonomy): Eukaryota > Metazoa > Chordata > Amphibia > Anura > Hyperoliidae > Hyperolius > Hyperolius riggenbachi. The sequence goes on along the minus strand of NC_090647.1, from coordinate 539,277,124 downwards.
CATTAAAGAGTACAACGATTGTACATTTAGAAACCTTTAAAGTAAACCTGCAGAGAAATAATGTGCCCCTAGGGGGTACTTCCCTCGGGATGGGGAAGCCTCTTGATCCTAAGAAGGCTTCTCTCATCGTCCTCACCAGAGGAGTTCCATTGCTGGAACCCACAAAGATCTCCTGACAAGTGCTTGTCAGCGCTGCACGCAGGCGCAGTAGAGCTTTCCAGTGGTCGCCAGCAGAAATAGCTGAGCCCGATCAGGTCTGTTCTACTACGTAGTCATAGATGGATTTTACCTGCGTGGTAGAGCGGTCCCTATTTCGGCTTTGCTTTTTCCTCCAGAGCCCGAGTGTAAATATTATGGTCTGTGTTGTTACATCCCCCTACCAAGGTAAGTACTCCCAGGGGAACTTTTCTTTCCCTTCAGGTACACTTTAACATAAAGCTCTGAGTCAGAGTAGGTGTTGGCAGTAACTTTCCCGCTCTCAAGTAAATCCTTCCTATTTGGAAACTCCACCTCCACATCAGCATTTCTCTAAAGCATGTGTCGAACTCCAGGCCTGGATTCATGCCAGTGTTTAGGATGGACTGAGAAAGAGAGGAATGTGTTCTACCTGATGGACCACACCTTTCCTGATTCAGTCGCATCAATTCATTTGAGCTGTGTCAAAAATGTGTGAGGATCTCGGCCCTCGTAGGACCGGTTTGACATACCGGCTCTAAAGTGTTCTGAAGCTGTGTTTTAAATAATACCAGTTGCCTGGCTGTCCTGCTGATCTCTATGGCTACAGTAGTGCCTGAATCACACATTGAAACAGCATGCAGCTGATCTTGTCAGAGGTGGCTTATTAACTGGAGGTCTGCTATAAGCTTTTTAAAAACCACACAACATGCAGTAGCATGTAGTGGCCTGCAGATGTCAGACTTGCAGCTTCCACACCAGAGATGGTCTTAGCAGAATTCTGCAGTTTTTTACAAAATACTTTAACTCCCCCCATACTTTCCCTAGTCTGTCAAAGATGCCATCATGTTTGCTACAGTCCCCGAACCAACACCCGTCACCTGACCTGGACACGAATAACAACCCCCAGCAACTTTAAAACACAAATGAAAGCCTGCCTCCAGCTATAAATCTAAATCTGGGCCGGATTTACCATGCGCAGAATCAGTACGACCCATAGTAATCGTGTTCAGTCGTTGGGTTGACAGTGCAAGGAACAGCACTGTACAGACAAATCACTTGGGTTCATACTGTTCAATAGAGGGTAGGAGGGGCCACAGTAAAAGCATTTGAGATGGATAGTGCAAAACAGAATAAAATGATTTAAAATTGTTAAAAGGAGGTAGAGATGGACTTACCTTCAGCTAGATGGACACAGGCCGTTTATTTTTGAAAAGCAGTTCTTTATTAAAAAGAGAAACAGCAACAACTCCACGTGACGCGTTTCATGGGTGTACCAGCTTCCTCAGGAAAAATTTTGTTGATCATGTTAGTCCAAGCGTGAATGGCTTGGCGCCTCTGCACCATCGATCTCCACGCTATAGTTGTCCACCTTTGGTGAAGCGATACATCCCTTCCTTTCTTCTTCAAGGGCCATTTTATCCTTAGTGGGGACAGGTTTATGATACTCACCTGCCCCTACCTTGGAGTTAACCCACACTTTATTTTGAGATAATTTTGCACTGCCTTACCCTAACCATAACATACTGCGCCATCTGCGCCCTCGGTTTCTCTCCTATATAGTAGTAGGATTCTCTGCCAACACAGCGTCTCCTGGGGGCCTTGTCAGAGTTCCCTCTAGCACAGTGGTCCTCAAACTAAGGCCTGTGGGCCGAATGTGGCCCCCTGAGGCTTTTTTATCGGCCCCCCACACACAAAATGTATTATTTATAGATGCAGGCAGCTACATATTTAAATATTGGTGGTCCGCATATAGAATAGCAGTGCTGGCACCACCCATCCACATGAAAGGTTTCCAATCAAATTCCACAACAGGTGACACTGCTGTCCAATTGGACTGCAGGTTGTCACCTGGGTAAGCTTAACTGTCTGGCGCACAAAGACTTCTACATCATTTTATGTACACTCCGGCCCCCCAGCAGTATGAAGTATGTTGACCGGACCCTCAACCCAAAACGTTTGGGGATCCGTGATCTAGCATGTGGTGATGCTTTAGGCCTCTTTCATAACGTGGCTTATGGCACTGCAATGCACCACCTCTAGCGACGTTGACATTGCGGCAGGTACATTGTGGTATAATGGGTTGCAGTATAGTAATGCACTACATGCAGTGTGTAATTGGTAAACACACGCATTAACATTAGAAATGAAGCATGCTTTTCATTGATTGTATGCTTCACCGTACCTGACTCAACATGAGAATAACGCGCGAGGCCGGTGGCCAATCCGATGCGTTCCTGCTGTCACAGGGAGCGCAGTGAAATAGGATATACGATTCTTTCACTTTCAAGTGCTTGAAAGTTAAAATCAGCCCAAAATTTAAAGGAAACCTGAACTCTGTATTCCTCTCTACTCTAAAAGATAAGCAACAGCATAATAACCTTTAAAGAAAAACATTTCTTTGTTACAGCTGGTACAAATCCTGCAATAAATTTGCAGTTTGTCTACTTCCTGGTTTCATGAAAGCAGACATATTGTTAACACCCTGTGTTTACCTCTTCGCCCTCTGCTATGGCAGTCAGCTGACGGATCAAATTACAACTAGTGCTTAGTCACAAATGAGGGAGAATTAGACAGTCTAAACTCTCTAAATACATACAGGGTTCTCTATGCTTCCCTTTTGCCCTGTGCAAGAGTTTAGGTCCACTTTAAGGGTGGCCATACATGGTACAATTTTTCGATTAGATAATTTAGTTTGATTATTCCGTTAGATCGAATATAAAGATTTTTCCATCATGTCCGATCAGATTTTTCTCGAAAAAACCGGATAATCGTTTGAATTTCTTGATCGAAAAAAAAAATATTTTCAACTTTCATTCGATTTGATCATTTAGATCAAATAAACGAGATAATCGAACATTTTTATTGTACCATGTATGGCCACCATAACTTTCACTTTAAATTCCTTCTCTTATGGTAGCCATACATGGTACAATAAAAATGTTCGATTATCCCGTTTATTCGATCTAAATGATCAAATCGAATGAAAGTTGAAAATATTTTTTTTTTTCGATCAAGAAATTCGAACGATTATCCCGTTTTTTCGAGAAAAATCAGATCGGACATGCTGGAAAAATCTTTATATTTGATCTAACGAAATCGAACTAAATTATCTAATAGACAAAAAATGAAAAATTGTACCATGTAATGGTGGCCATACATGGTACAATTTTTTTCATCCAATCTTACCATTTCTATGTAGTATAAGGGTAAATTAAGTGAATATTGAAAGGATAATTTAGGCAGTTCCCTTCTCTTACATAGAAATGGTAAGATTGGATGAAAAAAATTGTACCATGTATGGCCACCATTAGGGTGTTAGGTACATAAAACAACATTTGAAAGCATTCAGTGTGTAAAAACATCTTTACATATCATACAAATATATCAACTCCCACATTTGATTGTTCCAGCTTCCAACCCCCTACATTTTCATCCTTGGGATTCTTAACCCCTCATTGGCCAGAGAAGATGCTCTTCCCCCCCCCCCCCCCCCATGAGCCTGATTTTGACATTCAGCTGGTGTGGTTATCTCATCAGAAAAGCATATTTTGGATTATTACGCTGGCTGAACTGACAAGCGATTTCTTGATGTTGGAGGAATACATTAAGAAGCTGAAGCCTGCCTTTTTCTATTAGCCCTGAGCTGTTTGTTATCAGCCATCTGGTGTAATTCGCGTAGCTGATGAACTGTGAAATCAGACCATTAATGAGTTTTTTCTTTTTTTCGGAGGCATTGAGGGAGGAAATGGAACATCGATGACAGTTTCCTGCTGATCTATCGGCTGATGCTGGTCTGTTTCTGGATGATAAATGCTTTGCCTGGCTACATGGCGGGGAGTCCGCTCAGTGTGGCGTATGGGCTGCCTCCCCTCTGCCAGCTCACAAATACAACCCACAGGGGCAACGCTTAGCGCCTAAACACACAGGACGCCATGGATTGATCACGCCGCTGTCACAGCGCCAATCCCTCCCACCTGCCAACATACTAGACCAGAACTCAGAACTCCTCTCTGCTCTAAAAGATACACAACAGCATAGCCACCTTTAAAGAAAACCAGAGATGGATCTTCAGGAGGCAGATGGGACACAGAGCCATATCTGCCTAAAGACATGGCTCTGTGTCCCAAACCGCCACTCTCTGCCCCCCCCCCCCCCCCCCCTGCGTTATAGCCCCGAGTTTGACAAGATTTGTCGCTAACTTGGAGGTAAGCACAGGGGAGAGGGATTCCCTGTTCAAAACACTTCCCAGGGGCATTCCTGCAGTTTCCTGTGCTCTCTCCCTGGCCACGCCCCCACCTCCCTGCACGCTATAACAGTCTCCCGTGCAGTGTCGTGACCCAGAGGTCACAAAAGTGAAAGTGGGCCATTAGGGCCCACGGGAGAGGCGTTTTTTTACAGCTACCTGATCCGCTCAGCCCTGCAGATCAGGTACCCTTTTTTTTTTTTTTCATTTTTTGAGCCCACCTCAGGCAAGCTATAAACAAAAAAAAACACTTTTCTTTGTTACAGCTGACACAAATTCTAAAATGATTCTGCACAGCTTCTACTTCCTGATTCATGGAAGCAGACGTATGGTTTACAGCCTGTGCTTTCAAATGGGCTTATCTGCCATAGGAAGTCATGTGACACAGGGGAGGATCAAATTACAATTCGTGATTAGACACAATTGAGGGGGGAATTACACAGGCCAAACTCTTTAAATACATACAGGGTGCATTTCTGTTATGTTTTCCTTGTGTCCGGTGCAAGAGTTCAGGTTTAACATGGACCTTAACTCTTACCAAGTACAGAAGGAAAACAGAGTAACACACCCTGTATGTATTTAGAGAGTTTAGCCTGTCCAATTCCCCCTCACCTGTGACTCATCACAAGTAGTAATTTGATCACTCAGCTATGTCAGCTGACTGCCACAGCAGAGCAGCTAATTGGTACACACACGATGTTAACCCTATGTCTGCTTCCGTGAAAGCAAGAAGTAGACATATTGCAGATTTATTGCAGGAGTTCTGCAAGCTGTAACAAAAAGTTTTTCTTTGAAGGTTATGCTGTTGGTCATCTTTTAGGCAAACCAGAAGATGACCCAGCATAGTCTTCGTAATGTATTTATAAGCCCTTTATTAAAGCATCTTCAAGCAAAGGCAGGATACAGCAAAACAAGAGACCAATGCATTAGAAAGCGACGTTTCGGGATAACGTTCTCCCTTTCTCAAGCCTGCAATGTCTCTGACGTCCTCCCTTTCTCAAGCCTGCAATGTCTCTGACGTCAGAGACATTGAGAAAGGGAGGCTTGAGAAAGGGAGGACGTTATCCCGAAACGTCGCTCTCTAATGCATTGGTCTCTTGTTTTGCTGTATCCTGCCTTTGCTTGAAGATGCTTTAATAAAGGGCTTATAAATACATTACGAAGACGGTGCTGGGTCATCTTCTGGTTTGCCAGTTTTCTTCAATCCCCAAGGTCGGAGGGATCTGGAGTACATTTGAAATCGGCGCCAGTAGACTTGAGCGCAGGATACAGCGGTATATGGCTGATCCTGCTGCTGCACAAGTCCGGGCCGTTTTAATTACTATTCCCCCTCCAGGCCGACATGGATAGTTGGGGAATGAAATAATTCAGCTCCAAGTGATTGCTGGAGGCCGAATTATTGTGTGTTTTAACCTGCTGAGCGGTCTGGACGAGCTCAGCTCGTCCAACACCGCCGGAGGCTGCCGCTCAGGCCCTGCTGGGCCGATTTGGCTCAAATAAAAAGCAGCACACGCAGCCGGCAGGCCAGCCGCGTGTGCTGCCTGATCGCCACTGCAGTGCGGCGATCCGCCGCATGCAGCGGCGAAAGAGGGTCCCCCCAGCCGCCTGAGCCCAGCGTAGCCGGAACAAAAAGTTCCGGCCAGCGCTAAGGGCTGGATCGGAGGCGGCTGACGTCAGGACGTCGGCTGACGCCCATGACGTCACTCCGCTCGTCGCTATGGCGACGAGGTAAGCGAAACAAGGAAGGCCGCTCATTGCGGCCTTCCTTGTTACTTTTGATCGCCGGAGGCGAATGAAAGTGCGCATCCGGAGCGCCCTCTAGTGGGCTTTCATGCAGCCAACTTTCAGTTGGCTGCATGAAATAGTTTTTTTTTTATTTAAAAAAAACCCTCCCGCAGCCACCCTGGCGGTTTTATCAGAACGCCGGGGAGGTTAAGCAACCTCAGCTCCGTCTTCTGACAGAGACGTTACTCACTGAGCGCTGCAATAGGAGTGATTCCTATTGTAGTCTATGAAGTCGCCGGCTGCACCCAAATCTAGCAGCGCTGAAAAGCACTGCTCCGAGGGATTTGGACCTACAAGCACGTCGTCCTGTGTGGTGGGTGCAACCTACATCTTGGCTGCTCTGTTGCCTATCTTTTAGAGCAGAGAGGAAGTTCTGAGTTGAGGGCCACTTTAAAGCAAGCTTCCCCTCAGGTGAAAAATCACATACCTAAGGAGAGGAAAGCCTCTGGATCCTTCAGAGGCCTCCCATGCCGCTGCAGAGTACACTCCAGCTGATCGAGCACAGACTCCTCTTCCAGCATGAGCATGGCTGTGCTGCAGCAGAACATGTCCGGCCACCCTGCACAGAAGCACAGAGCCGCTGCCTTACTGCACTTGCGCAGTACGGCTGCACTCATGCTTAAAGGACAACTGTAGCGAGAGGGAGATGTAGGCTGCCATATTTTTTTCCTATTAAAGTTTAACTGTCGGGTATAAAATCAATTCTTTATTTTTATCTGGTAAACAAGTAATAAGGATGCTAACCAGGCAATCCAAAAGTTAAAATCACTATTACTTTTCTTGTTGATAAATAATCATTCCCCAGTTTACCCGACTCTTATTTAGTACATCTGCCACACACAGGAAGTTGCAGGGCATGCTGGGTTGTCTTTTTTTGCTTCTTTACTTGGCTCTCAGACATAACTAATGCAGCCTGATTGGCTGAAGCCTCCTTCCCTCCTGGTTTCCCCTCCCACACCTCTGTTCCTCTCTTACTGGCCAATATTTCTCATGCTGAGACAATGCCCTTTCTAGTGGAGGGCAGGCAATGCATACACACTCAGGGAGAGGAGAATAAGGGAGGAAATTACATCAGGATTGGCTTCTAAATAGCCAGTTAAAATGGGAAATGTTAAGAAGCATTTTCTCTTTTTTTACTGTAGAAAAAAATCACTACAATCAAAACATGGACAGTGCAATACATATGTTATGTGAGTAGAGCAAGTGTTTATCTACTTATATATGTGTTTTGTTTTTTGAGATAGTGTGGCTGACAGCTCCTCTTCAAAAGGACACCCGAGGCAAAAATAAACGAATGAAATAAATGATTGTATCCTTCTTCCTTCTACTAAAAATGACTTTTCAAGATATTCCAGTTTTATTTTATGTTTAAATCTACTTTTTAAGTTTTATCTTTTATAGTTTTTGCTCAATGACAGTCATTGAAGTATGCCAGTTAAAATGTATCAACTATTGACCTTATCTCTTTCCTGCTCTCAGAAGCCATTCTCTGCTAGGAAAGTGTTTTATAGTTGGAATTTCGTATCAGTGAAGGTCACTTCCTGTCAGAATTGAGTCAGCCACTTACATACCTGATATTTAACTCTTTCGGGCAGAGAAAGAAAAAAAAAAAAGGAACACGGACGTGTATGTACAGTGCCTAGCACACAAATAACTAGGCTATTTTATGTCACCTCTGGTATCCCTCAACCATTCATGCCATGTGGATGTGAGCTTCACGTCCGCAGCGGTAGCTGCAACAGCCGTAGGGTCGCGCTAGTCACCTCCCTGCAGTTTGGGGGGGGGGGGGGGGGTTTGCAAACATTCGTGTGGGCACATGCCCATGATGTTGCTAGTAGCAGGGGGGCGATTGGCTGCAAGGGACAAAAGTCCCCTGTGCTAATCCCAACATGTCTGCCGAGAATAAACACTGTTGCTGTTCAAAAACAGTGTTTATTCTTAAATAGAGCCTTCCTTCCACCGACGATCGTTAGATTTATGAATGGGAACAAAGTTCCTATTCATTAATCTCCCCGCAGGACACCTGTCATGCAGGCTTCCATTGAAGCCTGCGTCACTTCCCTAGTAACAATGTAGCAACACATTGTTTCCTATGTAGCTTACTTGTACGCTACATAGTAGCGGGGACATCTTGTGGCCAAATAGTAAAATTACATCTACTGACTTTAGGGGATAAAAAAAAAATGGAATATGGTATATAGGTCAAGAGGGCATATTATACATTTATTTTATGGGCTAAAAATTAGCAATGGATGTAAAACTGAAAAAATGCACCTTTATTTCTGAATAAAATATTGTCACCATACATTATACTAGAGATATTTTCAACGTTGCAATAACCGGGACAAATGGGCAAATAAAATGTGGGGATTTTCATTGTGATACCATGTGGTATTTTAAAACTATAAATGGCCAAAACTGAGGAAAAATTGATTTTTCCATTTTTTTTCTTAATTCTTAGCATAATGTTCCACCCAAAAAAGCCTAATTGGTGGCAGAAAAAACAAGGTAAAAATAATTTCTTTGTGGTAGTCAAAGTTATTGGGGAACAAAAGGGAGGGAGCACTGTCAAGGGAAAATTCCTCTCGTCCATAAGGTTAAAAATACCCGCAGGCTGAATTGGTTAAAGACAGGAGATGAGCTTAGTGAACTGAGGCCAATGTCCGTTTAAGCCAAGATGCAGCAACAACCCACAGGACCTCCGCAGCGAAATTAGCACGGTGTCCAAACCCCCTACATCCTTTCCCTGTATTTCAGCGTAGCACAGCAGAGCAATGTTATAGTTACTTGTTCCAGCCATGCATAAATGTCTTCGGTTCTTCTAGGCAGGCCTCATCCTCCCAATCATGTGACATGCCTTAGGAGCCAAAGGTATGCAGCAAAGAGTGTGTGGCAGAGATTGGAGGGGACTGGAAGCAGCACTGGAGCAGGTAAATATTAAACTGCTCCACTGCGCTACTCTGCAGAGCGGGAACCACTACGGTCACTTTAGTTACACCACTTAGTATGAGACTGCTCAATAAATAGTAAATCTTAAATGTGGGCAGCGACAGACTAGGTTTTAGATTTTGGCCCCTTACACCACTGAGTTTGACACTTCTGCCAGAGAGCCAGGCTTGCCGTGATACAACCAAGGTTTGATTATTCATGGTAATTATATCATGCACAATTGCGCTTTACCACTTTCTAGGTAGATGCAGCGACAAGGTTAAACATACTCACTTCACTGGGGTCCTGCGCGCATGTACTACTTACGTCTTCCTTTTCTTTCCATGTAAAAGACCCGCATGATCTGCACCCCCCCCCCCCCCCCCCTACCTATACTGCAGACACCTATTCCTGGCTATCTATACTGCAGACACCTATTCCTGGCTATCTATACTGCAGCCATCTATTCTTATCTTTTACTGGCTGCACCTATCCCTGGCTGCCTATACTGCGGCCACCTCTTACTGGCTGCACCTATCCCTGACTACCTAAGCTGCAGCCACCTCTTACTGGCTGCACTTATCCCTGGCTACCTATACTGCAGCCACCGCCTACTGGCTACCTATACTGTGGCCACCTCTTACTGGCTGCACCTATCCCTGGCTACCTATACTGCAGCCACCTCTAACTGGCTGCATCTATCCCTGGCTACCTATGCTGCGGCCACCTACTACTGGCTACACCTATCTCTAGCTACCTATGCTGTGGCCACCTACTACTGGCTGCACCTATCCCTGGCTACCTATACTGCGGCCACCTACTACTGGCTGCACCTATCCCTGGCTACCTATACTGCGGCCACCTACTACTGGCTGCACCTATCCCTGGCTACCTATACTGCAGCCACCTACTACTGGCTGCATCTATCCCTGGCTACCTATACTGCAGCCACCTCTAACTGGCTACACCTATCCTGCGGCCACCTACTACTGGCTGCACCTATCCCTGGCTACCTATGCTGCAGCCACCTACTACTGGCTACACCTATCCCTGTCTACCTATGCTGCGGCCACCTATTACAGGCTACACCTATTCCTGGCTACCTGTACTGCGGCCACCTACTACTGGCTGCACCTATCCCTGGATACCTATACTGCAGCCACTTCTTACTGGCTGCACCCATCCCTGGCTACCTATACTGCGGCCACCTACTACTGGCTACACCTATTCCTGGCTACCTGTACTGCGGCCACCTACTACTGGCTGCACCTATCCCTGGATACCTATACTGCGGCCACCTCTTACTGGCTGCACCTATCCCTGGCTACCTATACTGCGGCCACCTACTACTGGCTGCACCTATCCCTGGCTACCTATACTGCAGCCACCTCTTACTGGCTGCACCTATCCCTGGCTACCTATACTGCGGCCACCTCTTACTGGCTGCACCTATCCCTGGCTACACCTATCCTGCGGCCACCTACTACTGGCTGCACCTATCCCTGGCTACACCTATCCTGCGGCCACCTACTACTGGCTGTACCTATCCCTGGCTACCTATACTGCAGCCACCTACTACTGGCTACACCTATCCCTGGCTACCTATACTGCGGCCACCTACTACTGGCTACACCTATCCCTGGCTACCTATACTGTGGCCACCTGTAACTGGCTACACCTATCCCTGGCTACCTATACTGCGGCCACCTATCCCTGGCTACCTATAATGCAGCCACCTACTACTGGCTGCACCTATCCCTGGCTACCTATACTGCGGCCACCTGTAACTGGCTACATCTATCCCTGGCTACCTATACTGCGGCCACCTCTTACTGGCTACACCTATCCCTGGCTACCTATCCTGCGGCCACCTACTACTGGCTGCACCTATCCTGCGGCCACCTACTACTAGTTACACCTATCCCTGGCTACCTATACTGCGGCCACCTACTACTAGTTACACCTATCCCTGGCTACCTATACTGCGGCCACCTATTACTGGCTGCACCTATTCCTGGCTATTTATACCGGAGGCACCTATACCTGGCTACCATACGGGGGAATGTGGGAGTGGAGCTCTGTAAAAGCAGCGCCGGAGATTTGGGCACAGCAGGTGCCACCATAGGCCGTAATAAGAATTACTGCTATAGCACCGGTCAGTGAGTAATTTGGGCGCCATCAAAAGATAGAGAACAAATTACTAAAAAAACACATTTGACTGCCAGCAGTAGCTGGCAGCTGAATTACATCCTTCACCACTACTCATGGCGACCTGGCGGGGAGGGGGGAGGTAATCGTATTTAACGCCGCCAGGACTTCTGTCAGAGCAGGGTGAGCAGTTTTACAGCTTTACTCTGCGGCCAAATCTCCCAGCGGTTTAAGCATATGTATGCCGAGGGAGTGGGGCACATCCGACTACTGTGTGTGCCTGTGGCACATGTAAGGGGGAGGCCCGGGTCTAATAATTGCATTTATTATATTTTATTTAGACTTATACTGTGGACTTTCATACTGTTGCAACCCTATACAGAGCCTTACTGGTCCACTCTGTGCCCTCATTCCACCCCTATCCCTCCTACAACCTACACATAGTATATATGTCTTTGGCTCTCCTTGTGCAGCCTTTGGAATATGCCCCCCCCCCCGAGTATCTCCATAGAGGAGCGATCCGTATTGCGTGTACGCACGTGTCCATCTTCAGAGGCAACTGGGAACCCGAGTGCTTCTAAGGAATCCCAAAGGTGCGGAATTTTAACAGGGGACAGCGGTGGACCGAGGGCACTGAGAGAAGACCGGGAAGGTTCTATGGGATCTACAGCCTTCCTTCTACATAGGAGAGAACCTAATTTTCTTTGTCGCTTCAGATTTGCTTTAAGTGATCCATTAAGAAAGGAAGACACCACAACAAGGCTGGCTTATAAAGCAAAGTGTACTAAAACTATAAGCCACACATTTTTCTTGTAGCAAAGACACCGGGGAAAGGGGCTTCTGCTCAGAATATGTAGTGCAAGCGACCTCTACCTCCAAAGCAGACTGTGTTCTCTTCACTCATACACCTTGTAGGCCCCAGCTATGTGCAGTATAGGTGCGTACACACGCACTATTGTAACAAACGACGGGTCCGTCAGACCCTCCCCGCTGGGCGAACGTTCTGCCGACAGTAGCACGTGTGTACAGTCCGGTCTAGTCAGTCTGCCGACAGACTGTACACGCGTCCTACTGTCGGCAGATCATCCGCCCAGCAGGAGGGTCTGACGGACCCGTCGTTTGTTACAATTGTGCGTGTGTACGCACCTCAAGAGTAATTCTCAGAGCTGGGAGGGGTAATCATCACTTAGAAGTGCATTGTACTCCCCAGAGTGGTTTTCCAGCCGGGTGGGGCAGGACAGGTTAATACAGGGGCCGTTGCTTCCATAGGTGCAAAGCAGTTCCATAGGGTCAACCTAGGCAATTGCACAGGGCCCCAGAGCTGGCTGATGGGCCTCCAAGTCCCCCCCTTCCCAATTGATAGTGCTCCCTCAGTGCCCTTGCAGAGTATTAGTGTGCTCCTGACACGTTTGCTGGGTGCTGCTGTGTACACATTCATTCACACACAAACAGACAAACACACATATAGACACACACAACTCAGACAACAGACGCTTACCTCGGGTATGGCAGCAGCATGAGGAGAGGAGGCGGGACCAGACAGGAAATCAGTGAATAATGATTCAGAGGTGGGATGCACAGACTTGTAGCGCTCCAGTCTGTGTGTCAGCAGCAGTATTGGGAGTGTGTCTGAGAAAGATCGTCCAATGTTCCAGTCAACAGTGCTGCTGCACCCTAGAGTTTGCTGCCTGAATTACATGATTCAGGTTTGCATGATGGTAATTCAAACAGCAAACCCTAGGGGGCAGCAGTGCTGTACACTGGTACAGGAGACTGTTTCTCCCACGATCTGCTGCCGACATGCACTTCAAGTGTGTGATCCCGCCCCTTCATTATTCACTGCTCTGCTGGCCCCACCTCCTCTGTATGTGCTGCTCTGACAATAGAGCCATGACAGCCGGGCGCTCACCAGAATTAGCCGGGTGTAGCGCCCGCCTCATAGGGCTTGAGGAGAGCAGTGCAGTGGGATGATCTGGAGGAGTTCTGGAAACGGGCACACAGGTAACGAGACCAGGATTTTAAGATAAAAAACAAAAAAAACATCCATCCATAATAACAGAAGCTGCATATGAAAAACACAAACTTCAGAATCCACACAGATCCAGTTTGAGCCTCTGTGGTTGGAACACACCCTAACATCAGGCCTTATATTGCAAACAAAGACTCTGCTCCATTTGTAAGAAATATATTTTATTTTTCCGACACCACAGCCCTGGCAAGTGGTTTTGTACCAAATTTAATGGAGATTACACAGAATGTTTAACGCTGGGGGGGGGAGGGAAGAGAGGGGACAAGAGGAAGAGTGGAAAAAAAAAATAACCGTCACAAAATGGAGAGAGAGAGAGAAGAAGAGAGAAAAAAAAATATATAATATATATAAATCCCACAACTGGTTTTCACTCCCACATCATGATCACTCAGGATTGCTCAGAGACAGGATGATTGGAGTTTACTGCATAATGTCTTGACTGTCCATGTATGTAACAGCTTTGAAGCCTGGCTTCTCGACAAAAAAGCAAGGGGGGGAAAACAATAGCAAAAATACATCAGTCTCTCCTATTTAGCCTCCCCCCTCAGGAAGAGGGAGAGAATACACACTGCCTAGAGAGGATAGAAAAAAAAATTAAAAAATTTAAGAGGACGTTGAGCAACGCAGAATGAAAGTCGGAAGGGAGGAAAAAAAAAATAAAAGATAAAATGAAGGTTGTATTCGCTCTCCATAGAATGAAACTTTCATTTTTAAAAATGTTTTTTTTTTTTTTCTTAAAGAAAGGAGATCCCCCTTTAACTGGACTTTTTATAGTTCATTTTTGTGCTTTTTTTGTTTTTTAATAATACTCTTTCTGTATGAGGTCTTAGTTTGGTTTACTATACACTGGAGTTAAAAGGAGGAGAAAAAAAAAAAAAAGAAACAAAGTAACGATTCTGGAAGCGGGCAGCCCGCTGAGAAAGTAAACAGCACTGAATCTCCTCTCTTACACACAAAGACTACAGTCTCTGCTAAAATCCCTTTTACAATATTGTACAGTACACAAAAAAAAGGAAAAAAATAAAATAAAAATAAGATAAACCAGGTTTCTCCTGAAAGAAGCCAAATCCAAACGGCGTAAACATACAGGGGGGTGCAACTCATGACAAATGGCAAATTTTTCAAAAAACAGCTACACATTTTTTTTTTCTTTTTACGTTTTTTTTTTTAATCCCCCAAAAGCAGGTGCCATTATGGGATACCCAAGTCCACAAAAATATTTTTTTAAAAATAAATCTTAAAAAAACAAAAACAAAAAAACAAAACAAAAGAAAGAAAAAAAAACACCTTGAATAAATGAAAGCAATGCTCAGATAGTTCCATACATTCTTGAGTTTCCTCCAAATTCGATATTTGGGTCCTTTTTTTTTTTAATTTTTGATTTATTTTCACCTATTGCATGGCCAAATGGGACTCCCTACACAATAAAAGTTCTCAGGAGACAATCTCACTTCTACAATATTTCCACAAGTCCGTTTTGTAGCAGCTTAAAACATCATGTTTCCCGGGTTGCCGGGCCCTTGGCTGAAGCCACCCATCCCGACGTCAGTAGGCATTCCTCGCGGGCGCATCTGTGGTGGGATCATGAGGTTTTGTTGAGGTCCCATCATCCCCTGCATTGACATCAACATGTTCGGAGAACCCACTGGCCCTGGATGACTATATAGTACTCCGGGCATTCTCTCCTTTCCCGCCATCATCCCCACCCCTCCTGGGTTTCCCATCATAGTTAGTTGGCCAGGCATTCCTGATTGTGCTGGTGACATCATGCGATGGTGAGGTCCAATCATACCTTGCTGCATAAAACCAGGAGGCCTCATAGAATTGTGGCCTGGCATGTCCACTGGGCCAGGTCCAACCATGCCACCCATTGGAAGACCCATTCTTGGGTTTGGCTCTCCCATCATGCCTGGCAAGTGTGAAAAACCAGGTCCTTGTTGTGGCTTTCTGCCTGGGACTTCCCCACGAGGGAAATACTGCAGTGTTTGACTGGGTTTCTCGGATGGAATAATCCTCGACAGGTCAAACTCCGGGATGCCAGAAGCTCCCGGTCTGATGACTTCCTGTAGGTCCGGGTCAGTGAAAACCGAAGACATGTTATTCCCCATAACGCCAAAGGAATCTGGTCCTGGAGGGCAACCCGACTTGCAAAGCGTTGGGTCTGCATTTGGCGGAAGGTTGCCAGGACGTTGTAAAGGTCCCTCTCCTGGAAAGCCCATCCCAGGCTGAAAGTTTCCCTGGCCTCCATTTGGGCCGTTGTGTGGAAAAGGGACGTGTGGAGGCGACTGGACTGGAGGAAAGCCTTGGGCGAAAGCCATGCGTCCCTGAGGCACCATGGGGGGTTCCTGCCCGCCGTGTCCCATCATAGCGTTGTGTGGCATCATCCCTCCACCCATAGGTCCACCGTGAGGGGGCACGTTGGGTGGCATGGAGTTAGGAGAGGGCATCTGGCCACCATGCGATAGAGGCTGCGTCATGCCCATGGGACTTAGTGTTGGCATGGTAACACCGCCGTGAGGCCCCGTTAACTTTGAAGGATTCTGGGAATTCATGACCATACCTATAACGAAAGAAGGGTATGAAAATTAATTCATAAGCATGGAAAGAATATTTATTAAAAATACATTTGAAGTTGGACAATAATAAACCTCTGAGCCTCATAGTTCTTAGTCTGCAGATCACACAACCCAAGTATCTCAGATGATATGCTGGCAGGAATCGGAATACCACCGATAACCAAAAAAATTCTTCTAGCACACAGGGATAAGGAACAATCCCCTCCAGGGTGCTGCTGTCCCCGGTGTCTCTTCAGGCAGGATATAGAACAGTCACCTTGCCTCTAGACAGAGGAGGAAAAGTTGTTTAGGTAATAGTTTACCCTCCCTGGCGGTACGATTATTTCCAGATTTTAGGATCTTTTCTGAACATTTCAGACCCTAAACTCAGGAAACAATCATGCTGTCAGAATGCCTGCAGCTGCCCCTGCTCTCACTCACCGCCCTGGGCTCCAGTGCTGCAATTTTACCTCCATCCACTGGGTGGTGCTGTAACACTTTGGTGAGATCAATGACTGATCTCAGCAGAGTGACTCAGAGCCTCAGAGGACAGGAAATAGAAGGGCTACCGACCTCTGGATCACCCGGGAGGTATGTAAAAGCTCCCGGCTGCCTCCATTCACTTCCATCAAGCCTCCGGCGGCTAGCCAGAGCTCAGCTCGGGAATTCCTCCAAGGATGTTAAACGTAATCCGAGGTGCGAGAGACTTATGGAAGTTGCCATATTTATTTCCTTTTAAATAATACCAGTTCCTGGCTGTGCTGCTGATCTTTCTGGTCAGTGGGGTATAAATCACACACCTGAAACAAGCATGCAGCTAATCTTGTCAGATTTATCATAGACCGCTGATCTGCATGCTTGTTCAGAGTTTATGGCTCAGCATTAGAGACAGAGGATCAGCAGGACAGCCAGGCAATCTGCATTAGTTCAAAGGAAATAAACATGTCAGCCTGACAGACTGTCAGACTGTACAAAATTTCGCGTCAAGCTTTTGAAACGTTAAGTTTCTTCTTCAGGCATGATAGAGAATTGGATCAAAACCCTTACAGTTTGAAAGTTTTGAATGCTTGTACAAGTCATTATTTAACCTTTTGGGGGCCGCGTGCATTAGATTCTACGCCGCACTTGTGGCTGTTCTAGCCTGATGCGGCGTAGTATTTACGCCGGGCTGCCGTTTCCGCTCCCGACGTGATCGTGCGCAACTGGAGGAGAAGATTAAGCTGTCATATGACAGCAGACATCTCCCCCGAGTGATCAGCAGCCATCGCGTATGGCTGCTGATCACGTGATCACTACGATCGCCGGTGGATTGTAGTGATCACTGACAGCGGTGGCGGCAGCAGGGGGGAAAAGAAGAGGATCCACTCACCTCCCTGCTGTTCCAGCGACGATCGGTGCCCCCCTCTGCTCTGGCCGGCATCTCTGCTCCTTCTGATGTCAGCGCCGGGTCCCGGCTTTATGAAGTCATCAAGCCACGACCCGGAACTGAGCGGCATTAGGAGCAGAGATGCCGGCCGGAGAAGAGGGGGCTACTGCGGCTCATCGCTGGAGCCTGGAAGGCGAGTGATGGCTGCTGGCAAAAGGGGGGACACTGCCCAGCCAGCCACAGAGGGGATCCGGCTGGCTGCCTGCCCCCCCCCCCCCCCCCCCCCCAAAATACCTGGTCCTTAAGGGGGGTTAGGCGGCCGGTCCCGAAATGGTTAAGGTATTACCTAAACAACTGATAAGACTTCAGGCAAGGTAACAAAAGACTAACATGCCCCTTGTTGCATTTAGTAGCAAGTGAACGTTCTACACACACATATCTGGGTATTTTCTTCACTTTGATCGAAATTAAGAAATACTTTGTAGAGGTGGCAAAACATCTTTAAAGAGGATCTGTAACATTAAAAAGTTCCCGTGGGGGAGTACTCCCCTCAGAAGGGAAAGCCTCTGGATCCTATCGAGGCTTTCCCCGTCCTCCTCTGTCCCACGGTGGTCTCGCTGCAGCCCACTGAACAACAGCAGGCATGTAAATATTTACCTTCCCGGCTCCGGTGCAGTAGCGGCTCGGAAACAGCCGATCCCAGGCGGGTCGGCTCTACTGTGCAGGCGCAAGTCTCCTGCGCCATAGAGCGGACCTGACTGAGATCAGCTATTTCCGAGCGGAGAGCTGCAACAGGGAAAGGTAAATATTGCACAGCCTGACAAATTGTCGGCTGTGCATTCTGAGGGCTGCAGCGAGATCACCGTGGGACGAAGGAGGATAGGAGAAGCCTCGATGGCATCCAGAGGCTTCCTCCTACCGAGGCGAGTACCCCCCAGGGGAACTTTTTCATTAGAGTCTCTTTAAAGAGACACTGAAGTCTCCTAAAATTCAGCTTTTTATAGCAAAAACCTCTAACATTATTGCCCTAACTGAACAGTAACTAAATCCCCCAAACACCCCTCGCCAAATGCACAACTTTTTTGGTCGTGGATTTTGCTGCCCCGGGGGGCAGAGCTTTCAGCTGCAGCTCTGCCTCCATGCGCGTCAATCAGCACGTATCTCCGCCTCTCCCAGTGAAGGAAGACTGAGGGGGCGGGCGGAGGCGGCGATCCGCACTGATATCCCCTCCTCTCCCCCGCCCCTCTCAGTGAAGGAAGACAGAGGGGCGGGCGGAGGCGGTGATCCGCGCTGATAGAGGCAGCGCTGCAGCTGAAAGCTCTGCCTCTCATGGAAGCACTCCCCGCAGTGTACCCCGGGGAGTTAGGGGGGGGATTTAGTTAGTGTCCAGCCACAGGGATGCAGCGTTTTAGTTAGGGCAATAATGTTAGAGGTTTTTGCAATAAAAAGCTGAATTTTAGGAGACTTCAGAGTCTCTTTAAGAACACCAAAAATCTGTGTAGTAGATACTACCCTTAATTTCTCTTATGTTTTTATCTTTTAACGTTAAGAAAAACTTCAGGCTAATTCACCTTGCATTTTTTATCATCCATGAAACCCCCAGATATTAACAGTTTAAGGAAAAGTTTAATGACAATGTTTATGTTCATGGAATGCCCATCGCTATCGGTCTGTAGATTTTATCGGTAGCAAATCACTAGTGGTGGTCAATAAAAGGCTAATGATCCTTGTGTTGATGCAAATGGTAGTCCTCTTTTGTATTTCCAAGCTGTATAAATTTACATCAACTCGGAACTATTTGCATCTCATCGACTATCCCCACCAGGAAACGACTCGAGAGAAGCGGATGGACTTTGCGAGTCAGATAATCGAAGTTACAAGTTGTTGGCAGTGCTCAAAGTGTATCTGAACCAAAGTCCGGTTACAAAATCACATACTTACCTAAGGAAGACTCTAGATCAGCCTCTCTCAACCTTTTTACCCTGGAGGAACCCTGCAGAGAACTTATGCATCTCAAGGAACCCCTGCAAACAACTGTTTGATCGAGGTACCCCTGCATTGATTTTGCAGGAGGCGTGGACTTTAAACGCAGGTGAGGCTGTTTATTTCACTTTTGTTTATAGAGCATTCCTCAAGCCAAATACTTTTGTTTTTGTATTAATACTCTAATTCCCAATAAACTAAATAAGCCCCACCCACAGTTTTCAGAGAGCCGAGGCAGTAGCAAGTATCTAAACTTTAGATAAGATATATAGACAAGTTACTTGTTATAGTTAGTTTTTCATCTCGGATCCGCTTTAAGGAACCCTGGTTGAGAAACCCTGCTCCAGTTCCTAATGAGGCTTCCCTCACTGTCCTCTGGCCCCCTGTAGCTGAGTGTGGACCCTCCACAGATTACAGATCAGTACTTGTTGGCAATGTGATCGTGGCCGCGCACCTCTTCCAAGCACGAGTGCAGCTGTACTGTGCCTGTGCGAGTACGGCCGCGCCTACGCAGTAAGCAGTCAGTGCTACTGCACAGAAACGGCTGCACTCATGCCAGCGTGGCCCCTATCAGCCGCGGAGGACCAGGGGACAGCTAGGGAAGCCTCGTTAGGATCCAGAGGTTTCCCTCTCTTTAGATAATCTATTTTTGAGCCTGAGCTTCTGTTGGGTTCTTCTAAAGTCAGTGGGAATGATTAAAAAAAATGTCAGCCTCCATATCCCCCTCCTTACAGTTGTCCTTTAACAACCCACTATTTACATAAATTCAGCATAACTGGGTTTTGTGAACTTTTATTTTTAACTTTTTGCAAATAAAAAAGGACAAGAATACCTGCTGTATCAATTCATAGATCAACTCCTCAGCAACTCACAACTTCCTGCTCACTCCCCAGTCAGTCTGAAATGTTTTGTCACATGGGCATGTAGGAGAAGAGTGATCACACTGCCTGCTGAAGCCACGCCTCCCTGCTGACTTCTAGCCTATCATGAAGGTCAGCCTCTAGTATGGATGCACAGCTTCAGACCGGCTCAGGAGTAGGGATGAGCTCCGGATGAAATTCGAATGGGTTTCATTCGGATTTCATCCTCCTAATTAGTGCAGCTGAGCGGGTGGGCGAGGGAGGGTTAAACTTACCCAGCAGCCGTCTTTCATCCATCCCATGCTGCGGTCACGTGATTACAAACAGCAGTAGTCACGTGACGCAGCATGGGACGGGTTAAAGTAGACGCATGCTGGGCAAGTCCCCGTCCCCCCACCCACTCACACCCGCTCAGCTGCACCAATTAGGATGAAATCCGAATGAAACCCATTCAGATTTCATCTGGATTTCAAATCCGGAGCTCATAACTACTGGGGAGGAAAGAAGGAGTAAGCAAGCTGTGGAGGATATTAGGATCTGTGACCAGATACGTTCTTTTTTTTTAACGAATATAAAATTCTATTAAACACACCTAGGAACTGTGCCATAGTGGCCAAAAGTAAAAAATCAACTTTGCCAAGGCAAAAGTTATCCGTTCATTTCAGCTCTACAAATTGCGAGTATTCGTTCCCAATTGTTCCGTTTTCCCATTGTTCTGCACCAACCGGATATGACTGTCAAGGCTGGGAGGTTCAGAATTTCTGGTCATTCAGTTTGAGAAGATGTGAAAATTAAGCAACGACTGCGGCTGTGCTGTGCAGCTCATTACCCATGCCAGGAGAAGGCAGTATCTGACTGTCTATACTAAAACTAGTGCAAGAGAGAGTATAGGTTCTACACTAGAAAAAGAAAGGAAATTAGACTTATCACTTTTGGAAATTCATTGCCAATTGCAAACAAAAAGGGAACTCTGTTTAACCATATTAAATATGGTATAAAAAAAAAAAAAAAATGAGCACTCTTGCTCAACAGCATTATTGTTAAAGGACTCCCGAGGTGAATAAATAAATCTCTCTTTACTTACCTGGGGCTTCTTCCAGCCCCTAGAAGTCTTTTGGGTCCCTTGCCGCAACTCTGTTCCTCTCCGGTGTCCCGCCTGTAAGTATTTGCTGACCCATCGGCAGGTCAGCGCATGCACACGAACATGTCATCGGCCGCGTACTGTGCATGCACTGTACTACTGTGCACCCGGTGACGTGGACGGGTGCTTGCGCATGCGCAGAAGTGCCGACCAGGCGATGAGTTGGCGATACTTAGAGGGTGGCCAGTGGATCACTAGGAAGGACCGAAGCTGCGGCGAGGGATCCAAAGGACTTCTAGGGGGTGGAAAAAGCCCCAGGTAAGAAAAGAGATTTATTTGCTTCGGGAGTCCTTTAAGACTTTTACACAGAACTGTTACCCGTTGACTCAAAAATGAGATTTCAGTTGTGGGTGGATGTAGATAGGGTTGGTGATCCACTAAACTTTTTTCAAGTTTATTTCTCTACCACACTCGCTCACCTACTGCAGTCATGTCAAAGTGGCCTCTGTGCCTTACAGAGGAGGCAGTAAGACTAGTGCTCCCCCTGCTGCTAGAGACCCTGCAAGTGCAGGACCCAAGAACAGCGCCTTGAGCAAGAAGATCACCTCCACTGGTGTCCCGGAAGTGATACAAGAAGCAGGCGGGTGACTAAACACGTTACAGTCCACACACATCTGAAATATCAGTTTTCTACGGACTGACCCTTTAACTGTAAAGCTGAAATCTTCTTTGCCGGCAGCCACAGCGGTTCCCAATTACCTGGCATGTTATTCATAGACGGCATGTTGGGCGAGCGGGCAGGCGGGGAGTCATCGTCCGAGCTTGCCACCGTCTTGATGGCGTCGTGGTAGAGAGGCGTAGAGCTGGGCATTGCGAACTTTGACATCCTAGACATCATGATAGACAGAGGATTCTGGGAGAGGGTGGGCTCAGACGCCAACGTGTAGCTTGTGCTGGAGGGAAGACTTCCGGGGTGATTTACTGGCCCAGACTGGCTGACTGACGGAGGTGGGCCTCCTGTGACCACAACGAGGGGGAGGGAAAATAAAAAAAATAAAAAATTAGAACGTGATCTTGATAAAAAGAAAAAAATTACAAGTTAAAGGTCAACTCAACCCAAAACTGATATTTCAGTCCTGCATGGCTGCTGTAAAGTGAATTGGCGTGGTGGCTTCTTACATCTCTTGGGAAGTCCAGTGGTGAGAGAGAAGTCCAGTGGTGAGATGGTTTCTCCAGAGCGGAGGTTCACCCAAGTCTCCGGGGCCATCAGAAAGCCAAATGAGAAACAGTGTCACATGATGGACGAGTTCTCCATAATGCAGAGGCCGGCTCTAGAGTGACACCGCCTTGTTTTGTGGGCGGGGACGGTGAAACCCAACTGCTGCTGGCCAATCTCACCACTGGAGTCTCCGAGAAACAAGGGGAAGCAATTCAAAAAAGCTACGGCTATCCACCTTAATCTGAAATATAAGTTTTGGGTAGAATTATAATGGCTAGTCTACTATAAACTCTCACCTGCTCTTTCCTTAAAAAGGCAATTGCAGGCAGTTACACCCCCAACTAAAACCTAAACATGCCCAATAACTGGACAATATTTCCCTCAGATGTGATCAGTGGATGAAATTTGCAGTATCGTATGTAATTGGAAGGTAATTATCGTTTGCTCCAATTAAACGGGCCGATCAGGGGAATTTCTCTCTTCAGATAAGTTCGTAAAAAACAAAAATTCTGTATTCCAATCTACCATAGAATCGTTTCAGGTTGTTTTGCTCCACAAACTTCATGGTCGTCTGCACAATTCGATGGTAAAAATCTGAATGCATGATCGCATCGGAGGGAAATATTGTACTGTTAATGGGCACCTTAAAATTGCAGAAGGCAGATTAGAAAAGCAATCAGGTTGACAAGACAATAGAACAGGGTCTGGAAGACAGACTGTGGACAGGATACCAGTTTCATAGACAAGTGCGATTGTCAGAGTCCCCAGAGGCTCTCAGACTGGTAGGCAGCTCAAACAATTGTAACCATAATATAAGTGCGCTTTACAATACCAAGGCTACCCCTCAGCATCTCAGTATACATACCGCCCCCCCCCCCCCCCCCCCCCCCACATGTGAGGAGGCAGACCTGTAGCTCACAGGAAGAAAATGTAAAACCATGCCCTGCTAAACATGAAGCTTCTGCAGTCTGTATAGAGAGGTGCACAGCTGCAGGCAAGCTAAGCTACACAATGGACATTTAAACCTGAAAAGTTAGGCTGTAACTGTTAATACACATAACTGGCAAACTGGCACTAACCAACAATATTGCTTTATGACTTTATACTCTTGTAAATTAGCTGGATGTAAGTACATAAATTTCTGTTGACCCCCACCCAGTTACAGAGGTCAGGACAAGTTTCCCCAGCCAGTCCCCCACCACCACCCTTTACAAATGACTTGAGTTTCAATGTTTCAGTAATACAAAGTGGTGTTCACAATGGACAAAATATACAACCCTTTTTTTGTATTACATATTTTTCTTGTTACAAGCTACAGTATTGTATAGATCAGGGGTAGGGAACCTATGGTTCAGGAACAAGATGTGGCTACATCTGGCTTACAGAAATCAGTAGGGGTTGATTCACTAAGTTACACTGCTCAAGCAGCGTAGCTTAGTGTGACAGTGCAAGTAACATTTTCAAAGTAGGCACACTACTGCTGTAGCATGCACTACTAACTTACTCATGCTACCCCAAAACGAAAAGCTGCTCCAATTGTCCCACTCTGGACCCTGTCAAGTACAGTGACTTTGTAGGACGAGATCCCCGCACTTTGGCCAAATAGGCTGTTTGTCACTTGACAGGCACTCTATTGGGCCAAAGTGCGGGGATCTCATCCTACAAAGTGAATCAACCCCCAAGTCAGCTAGCTAATTGTACAAGCTGTTAGTCAGTATTTCTCCTGTCTGGCTCTCAGGGAAGATGTTGCTGAAGACGTGTCTGACACTTCCTCTGCCCGGCAGATCAACTCTATACACATCACCATGGCAACAGGGACAGCCCTCTGCTGCGCATGCGCACTGTCCCAGTTTGAAACATTTTGTATGGCTCGCACGGAAATACATTTTAAAATGTGGCGTTTATGGCTCTCAGCCAAAAACGTTCCTGACCCCTAATATAGACTGTTATAGGTCATTTAAATACTTTTAAAGCACATTGAACACAACCAAAAAAGTGGCTTATACTACAAGCCCAAATCCAGGGTTGTCCAAAAGTAAACCACTTATCCACGTCTCACCATGTTTAACACAGGACACAACAAAACATCTATTGGAATGTAACCGGTTTGTATGTAGGGCGTCGCCTGTAATTGCATTCTCCAGCTACATAAAGAAGGCAGTAGGTAGACCAGAGGGCGGAGCATCTGACTGTGCAGGGAGGAGATTACGGCTGTGATGCCACTGCCTGGCAGTAGCACCGCCCCTGCTCTACTACAGGAGATGGTGACTGCCATTATGGGCTGGGGCCCATTTGCTTTGGTGCAGTTTCAGTGGCAAATCTGAGCTAAAAAATTTTAAAGATCAAATATAAAAGCTGATTTGCAAATATTTTAAACGGCTTATACACCTTAAAGGGGAACCTGATGAGAGAGGAACACAGAGAAGGGCTGAGGAGTTGGAGTCTAAGAAAGTTTGGGGACCTAGAGACGGTGATTTCATAAACCGAGGAGTCGGACAATTTCGTACCGACTTTACAGCCCCATTAGGAGGCTACCACCTGCATACCCTTATAAACAATGCTAGCTGCACCCCTGTCATGCTGAGTGTTAGCACAGAAGTCACGCAACTGGCATGGACTATTAGAGAATGAAGGTGGCAGCCTCGGAACTCCTCACTTCAGATTCCCTGGAGTGCCTCAGCCCACTGATGCAGTTGTGTCCGCTTTTCAGTTACACCTCAATGTTAGAGATGCTGAAAAGCGGACATCTGCGTTAGTGGGCTCAGGCACTACGGCCTCTTGCACACTGCAAATCTGATTTGCGATTCCGATTTTCCCTGGATGCCATCAACACAAGAAGAAAACCGCAACAACAACAAAAAACGCAGCAAGCAGCACCAATTAAAAATCACAAATCAGAATCGTATGTAGTGTGCAAGAGGCCTAAGCCCAGTCTACTCACAGCACAGCTTAATGTACACCTGAAGTGGGAGTGATATGGAGGCTGCCATATTTATTTCCTGTTTAAGTGGACCTGAACTCTTGCACAAGACAGAAGGAAAACAGAGAAATGCACCCTGTATGTATTTAGAGAGTTAGGCCTGTCTAATTCTCCCTCATCTGTGACTAATCACCACTGTAATTTTATCTCTCAGCTGTGTCAGGTGACTGCCTTGGCAGAGCAGAACAAAATATCTACTTCATTGTAAGCAGGAAGTAGACACCACAGATTTATTGCAGGATTTCTATTATCTGTAACAAATACATGTTTTCTTTAAAGGTTATGAAGCTGTTGCATGTCTTTTAGAGCAGAGAGGGAGTTCTGAGTTATTTTCCGCTTTAAAGAGGAGCTGTCAGCCATACTATCTCAGGAAAAAACAAAACAAATGTATAAGTAGATAAATACTTGCTCTACTTACATAACAGATGTATTGCACTGTCCGCGTTATGATTCCTGTGAATTTTATAAAGGAAGAGTAGAGAATCCTATTCTAGACAGTTTCCATATTTCCTGTGGCTATTTTGAAGCCAGTCGTGATGTAATATCCGCCCTTAGTCTCCTCTGCCTGATTTGCCCGCCCTTCACTATAGAAAGTGCATTGTCTCAGCCTGAGAAATTTTGGCCAATCAGAGAGGAACAGAGGTGTGGAAGGGGAAAACAGAAGGGAGAGAGGCTTCAGCCAATCAGACTGCATTAGTTAAGTCTGAGGGGAAGTAGAGAAGCAAAAAAAAAGACAACCCAGCATGCCCTGCAACTTCCTTTGTGTGTACCAAATTTTCTGTGTACCAAATAAGAGTCAGGTAAACTGGGGAATGATCATTTATCAACAAGTACCGGTAATAGTGATTTTAACTTTTGGATTGCCTGATTAGCATTCTTATTACTTGTTTACCAGATAAAAATAAAACATTTATTTTTGATTTTATGCCCGACAATGCACATTGCGGGGCTGTCTGGCTGATGATCCTCTGCCTCTCTGAGCCATAGACCTCAGACAAGCATGTAGATCAGATGTTTGACTTGACTGGATTAGCTGCATTCTTGTCTCTGATGTGACTCAGACAATACTGATGCATGCAAGATCAGCAGGACTGCCAGGCAACTGGTATTCTTTGAAGTAGACCAGAACTCAGAATGTCCTTTCTGCTCTAAAAGATGCACAACAGCACAATAACCTTTAACCTCCCTGGCGCCAGGGGGCAGCACAGCACTTTTTTTTTTTTAATCATGTAGCTAGACTAGCGCTAGCTACATGATAGCCGTTGTGCAGCAGCATCCCCCCACCCCCTCCGATCGCCTCTGGCGATCAACGCAAACAGGAAATCCCGTTCAGAACGGGATTTCCTGTTAGGCTTCTCAGTCGCCATGGCGACGATAGTCATCGTTGTCGTGACGTCATCGGGAGTCCCGATCCACCCCTCAACGCTGCCTGGCACTGATAGGCCAGGCTGCGCAAGGGGTCGGGGAGGGGCGGCTGGTAGCGGCGAATCGGCGCAGAGCGGCGGCGATCGGGAAGTACGCGCAGGTAGCACAGTTCTAGCTGCGTGTACCAAATAAAAAATTATACAAAATCGGCCCAGCAGGGCCTGAGAAATCCTCCTGCGCGGCATAGCCCAACCTGGTCGGGCTTACCACCAGGGAGGTTAAACAAAAAACAAAAGTTTTTTTTAACAGCTGATACAAATCCTGCAAATAAATCGGCATTGTTTCTACTTCCTGCTTTCATGGAAGCAGAAATTAACATGCAATGCTTTCAAATGAGCTTATCTGCCGTGGCAATCATGTGACCCAGGGGGGAGATCAAATTACAACTTGTGATTAGACACATAAGAGGGAATGAAACAGGCTAAACTCTGCAAATACATGGTGCCTTTCTCTATGTTTTCCTTCTGTCCTGTGCAAGAGTTCAGGTCCTCTTTAAAGGGACTCCCCTCCACTTTGAAGAGTTTTGAAGTGATGCAAGCTTGTTGGCTATGTGGTGATTGGGAGGGGGGGGGGGGGGGGACAGTAATCTGTAAACTAAGCAGTAAATTAACACTGAGCTGGGTTACAAAAAAAAAAAAAAAAAAAAAAAAAAAGGGCAGAAGTGGTGTCACTTTTGGCATCACAGAAAAACAGTAAATACGGAAACCAGCAGAACCATTTTCTTTTTTTCATATCACATTTCTCCTAAATCTGACAATGAACACTAAAACAGCTAATTTCTCATCGGATGTTTTAGTAGTCCCCGGTTAACAAGATAGGGACTGTGGGTTCATTCTTAACCTGAATCTGTTCTTAAAGAGAACCAGAGACGAAGAATAAATAGATTTATACATACCAGGGGCTTCCTCCAGCTCCATAAGCCTGGATCGCTCCCACGCCGCCGTCCTCCACTGCCTCTGTCCGCCGGTACCGGGTCCCGTAATTGCCGCCAGTCGACGCAAGTGCTGTGTGCTCCCTCCGTACTACGCACAAAGCCGGATGGAGCCCCTGCGCATGCATCCGGCGGAAGTGACGGGACCCAGTACCGGCGGATAGAGGCAGCGGAGGATGGCGGCGTGGGAGCGATCCAGGCTTATGGAGCTGGAGGAAGCCCCGGGTATGTATAAAATCTTTTTCAATTTTTTTACATATGCTTCTTCTCTGGTTTCCTTTAAGTTGGAACATTGGGTCATCTCTATCCCCTGTACCTCCTCTGTGCCTCCAGTGTCCCCCTCTGTGTCACCTCTGCTCTCTGTACCTCTTATACAAGCCATCTTTTCTTTGCATTTTTAAAAAAAAAAAAAAAATCGATTTTCTCAAAAACTACAAGTCCATTTGAATTTTGTTTGTTTGTTTTTTTACTTGTTCCCATTGAAACACAGAAGTCGGGAACTACCTGTAAATACTTTTTCAGTAAATATGGAGTTTTAAGGCAGGGTGGTGGAGTCTGTACAGAAAAAAAAAAAAATCATCTGGCTCCAATTCCTCAGTTAATGAAACCACCGACTCCAGGTGCCCAAAAATGCTCAGGGGTAGGAAGTGGGTACAAAAATCATCCGGCTCTGACTCCTCCGGTTATGAAACCTCAGACTCCAGGTACCCAAATTTTGCCCTGACTGACTCCTCAACTGACTCCACAGCCCTGCTTTAAGGGCCCATTCACAATTGTGCGCTTTACAAGCGATTTCAGCATCGCTGAAAAACGCTTGTACAATGAAAAGTGTATGGAAGTGTCCTCATCTAAGCGACTTCCTGAAATGCAAACGCGTTGCTTGCAGCATTTTCTGAGCGATTTGCATTTCAATGTTAAGTATAGGAGCGCTGGTAAATTGCTCTGGAATCGCTGGCCTTTTCACAATCAATAGACTTTTTTTTTCCCCAGTGATTTTACCCATCAAACCTTGCAGTTTACCCACAAAACACCTGTTTTCCTGTGCAGATGTCATTTCCTGTTTATGGAAGACAGACAACTTATTGAACTAGAAACTACAAAACTAATAGCTGAAGAAAAAAAAACCCGCTATTTGTACAGTGAAGGATCGCTGGAAAATCTCTAGGAAAAAATGCATCAAAAACTCCAGAAAATCGCTCAGCATTTGCGTTTAGCGATTTCTAGTGTAAATGGGCCCTGAAGCATACACTTAACTTTCCAAACAGGTGCGTGAGTGTTCCGTACAGCTGAATGCCTCATTATCTATCCCCTGTAAGTGCTGTACCTCCTGGAGCCTGTGGGTGGCACTGTTGCCCCTGCTGTCACACACTGCACAGGCAGCCGCACATACACAGAAAAGAATGCATGGAATAATGGAGGGAGGAGACAGCACAGCACCCAGCAGCGGCAGCCTGATAATTTATAGCACAGTTACAGATAAACAATGGCCATAAAACCTGAGGAGGAAGTACAAAAAAAAAAACAACAAAAGATCATCATCAGCGTCTAAACTAACAAGCGCTCCAGTCTCTGGGGCCTTCTTGCAGGATGAAAATTAAAAGCATTTTTTAAGATAATCTTTCTAAGTTTAGGAGGTTAAGTAGCGAGCGGTTTCAGGCGTAATTCCTCGTCTGCATAGATTATGGCTGCAGAAGCCTTTTTTGTAATTTAAAGTGACCCTAAAGCAATAGGAGCCGATTATGTGAGGATGAACTGCCCAATCGGGGTTCTACCTTCAGCCGAAAACGTATTGTCTAAATTTGCCATTTAACAGATTAGCGCAGATCTAAAGCCACGCACACACTATTATCATTGTTCCTTTAATTATCAATCTCTGAGGGTGATGGGGTGACAGTTCAATGGTGGCGAATGTCCTGCGGGGCCAGCAGGTAAAAGGTTAATGGGCTTGTTTTGTCGCTTGGTGTTTAGCGATTCGCCATGGCTATTGAAACGCAAGATACTTGGCTGAGATGCTGAGCGATCAGCTTGGCCAAAGATTAGTATGTATATGGGCAGCACGGTGGCGTAGTGGTTAGGGCCTGTTTCCACTACACGCAGATTGGATGCAGAAAAACTGACTCCAATGAATGCCTATGGGCCTGTTTCCACTACATGCCATTTTTCTGATGCAGATTTTCCCATAGGCATTCATTGGAGTCAGTTTTTCTGCTTCCAATCTGCATCCAATCTGTGTGTAGTGGTAACAAGCCCTTAGCTCTCTTGTCTTGCAACGCGCTCCCTGGTTCGAGTCCCAGTCAGGGCACTATCTGCATGGATTTTGTATGTTCTCGTGTCATGTCTGTGTGGGTTTCCTCCGGGCACTCTGGTTTCCTCCCACATCCAAAAAACACACACACATAATTGTCTTCCTAGACTACAATACATACACTACATGGTAGGGATTAGATTGCCAGCCTGAGGGGCAGTAAAGTGACAATACAATCTGTGCAGCGCTGTGGAAGGTGTCAGTGCTATATAAATAATAAATAATGTATAGGAGGCTTTAGGCCTGGTACACATAAGGTGATCTGTGGGAAACCTTTTGGGCAATCGATAATTCTGAACAGAAGTATCCATTTGGTATATTTTCTACACCCTCACTCAATGCAGGAAGCGGATCATTAACAATAGGATCCGCCTCCAATTCTTAAAGAAAAGAAAGAACGAACGAACAGATACGTTTGCAGACCAGCTCTTCTCATTTAGTCAGACAATTGCATTTGCAGCCACCAATGTGTAGCAAACTGGAGCAGAGACTGAACTGGTCCGCTCCCATCGGAACGTAGGGAGGCAAGTGGGTACCGAGCCTAAAGGTGGCCACTAACCATCCAATTTCTACTGAAAAATCATTTGAGCGATCAGAAATTTTGATCAGATTGGTTGTATGTAATCTCCGTTGATTGGCACAATCTATTACATACGATTATAAAATCAGTCGTCCGATTGGATTTTTGAGTGGTTGTGATAGATAAGGAAGCAAAGATTGGTTTGTAATGGTGTAGTGAACGATTTCACTTCCAATCAGAATTTCTGATCGCTCGAACTATTTTTCGCTAGAAATTGGATAGTTAGTGGCCACCTTAAGCCATAAGCCCTGAACAAGCATGCAGATCAGATGTTTCTGACTGAAGTCTGACTGGATTAGCTGCATGCTTGTTTCAGGTGAGTGATTCAGACACTGCTGCGGCCAAATAGATCAACAGGGCTGCTAGACAACTGGTAATGTTTAAAAGGAAATAAATATGGCAGCTTCATATCCCTCACTTCAGATACCCTCACTGCTTCTTGTACTTACGGATCTGTCAGCTGCACATGTACAGGGGGGGGGGGGGGGGGGGGGGGAACATGTGCAGGACCTACAGACGTTGACCAGAAAATGACACAGCAAAACAACCGATCACTTATTGACCGTTTCCAATCAGGAGGAAATATCGACCCGCATATATAAAAGTAGCCATACATTATCCAAAGGCAGCCCGACCTGGTGACTGATTCATTACTCCTGACTGGAAACTGACTCAGGAGCGTTATCCTTTCGCCACCTCACACCATTACTGACATTTTTTACTGCTCTTTTCCACTTGCAGTCGCTAGCATTAACGCTAAACGCTAACGATTGAGCAAAAGGTAAAAAATTCCCGGCGATTTCCCAACGTTTGTGATCGCGATTTTGCTATGCACTGCATAGAAAAATCGCGGCAATAATCGTTCCACCGCGCGATTGCAGTAGTGGAAATAACCTACCGCGATTCCTGTTAGAAGCAAACTGTAGCGATTTGGAAAATCACTAGCGGTTTGGTGATGCTACCATCGCAAACGCCGTAGTGGAAAAGAGCCCTTAAAGAGACTCTGTAACATTAAAAAGATCCCCTGGGGGGTACTCACCTCGGGTGGGGGAAGCCTCCGGATCCTAATGAGGCTTCCCACGCCGTCCTCTGTCCCACGGGGGTCTCTGTGACCCTCTGCGACTGTGCCGACTGTCAGTTCAATATTTACCTTCCTGGCTCCAGCGGGGGCGCTGTGGCAGCTTTCCGTTCCGAACTACACGGAAATACCCGATCTCATTCGGGTCCGCTCTACAGCGCAGGCGCAGGAAACTTGCGCCTGCGCAGTAAGGCAGATACGACGGCGATCGGGTATTTCCGTGTAGTTCGGAGCCGACAGCCGTCAGAGCGCCTGCGCAGGAGCCAGGAAGGTAAATATTGACGTCACCGCTGCACGGAGGGCTGCAGCGAGACCCCTGACGGATGGAGGACGGCGTGGGAAGCCTCATTAGGATCCGGAGGCTTCCCCCACCCGAGGCGAGTACCCCCCAGGGGATCTTTTCATGTTACAGATCCTCTTTAAAGGCGGACAGAAAAGTTGCCACTACCAGCACCAGTTGTGGCAGTATATTGCTAGGTGCCAATCAATTCCCCTCCCTAACGCCTATCGATAAAATGTCAACTTACTAGGGCAGACACTAGTGTCTTAACCAATTACTTAATATAGATTTTGAGTAAACTAATTCTAAAAAAATGGTGCAGCCTCTGACATGTCAAGCAAGCTTTGCTCCTGAGCTACGCTGTTAGGTCAGCGAAGCCATCCATCTAGGAGGCCAATCGTAGGGCTCGAAACGTCAAAGGGGAGGGACTTCCTCTTGACAGTCTTTTACCAATACTACTTTTTCTGGGCAAATTTCTGGTATGAAAAATACCACCTTCTCATGTAGATTTCAATTGCCCAAGCACTTCATCATCATATTCTCAGTCAATTTTATCGCCAGATACTTTTATGTCAAAGAGATTCCAGCAACATTGAGGGCTGGAAGCCACTAGAGTGATTTTTTGAGTGTTTAGGGAGCAATTCAAAACGTTAGAGATTTCCCTAAATGCTCAGCTAATAATGGATGGGCCAAATTCCACTGGAGTGATTGAGATTAGCAAACTCACAATCGCAGGACATGCTGCATTTTGGGAGCATTTGCATTTCCATGTAAAGTATATGAACGCTGGCGTAATCTCTCATGAATCGCGATTTGAGTGCGATTTTAAATGACAAAAAAAAAATAAAAATTGTGACACTTTGAAAGCAATCAGAATTAAAATCGCTAATCGCAAATTCCTACACAATCGCTGGCAAAAAGCTTACACTTTTTAAAAATTGCTCCCAAACCGCCGGAAAACGCTCATGAAATCGCTTACAAAAATCTACTTAAACCGCTAGCGATTTGTAGGGGGTTCCAGGCCTGATGCTGGTTTACAGCAAGGTCTTAAACTATGTGCAGTTATACCAGAAGGCCCTAAGCCTGGTACACATCCAATATAGATTTTATTTTTTAATCACTGGCCAATTTTCCACCTTTGTGTAATATGAGAGCTTACCTTTCACAGTCTGCTGGCCCACATCTTACATGGAGGTCCGTAAGCTTTACCTATCACTTAAAGTGTACCAGAGACGTGAAACGATAAAGATTTGATACTTACCCGGGGCTTCCTGCAGCCCTATAAGCTCGTCTGAGTCCTACGCCGTCCTCCCGCGGTCTGCCGTTCAGCCCCAGTAACAGGCTCAGCCAAGTCCAGTCTGGGTCTTCTGCGCATGCGCAGACCTCCCACACATGTGCAGTAGACCGGGACTGACGCGACTGTGCCAGACAAGCTTATGGGGCTGAGGGAAGCAACAGGTAAGTATCAAATCTTTATCATTTGATGTCTCTGGTTTACTTTAAGTCAAGGCAAATATTTTTTATGCACCACTGCAGGTGTAATAAAAGTAGCACCACCCCTATACAGGTTATTTAAATTAGATCTGGTCACACAACAGATCTGCTCTTAACTCATATGATGCCAGGTACTGTGTGTGCAGACAGTAGGC
Source organism: Hyperolius riggenbachi (assembly GCF_040937935.1). Lineage (NCBI taxonomy): Eukaryota > Metazoa > Chordata > Amphibia > Anura > Hyperoliidae > Hyperolius > Hyperolius riggenbachi. Next base: position 539,243,522 of record NC_090647.1, on the reverse strand, counting down.
AGACCCTGCATCTACCGTGGGATGGGAATGGGGTTTTCTGGTTAATGTTTGCTGTCAGTTACACCAGAGATCTGGGCGGAGTTACTGAGCTCTGTCTCATAAGTCACCACACACTACTCCCCTGATACTCCACTCTCATCATAAGGACACGAAGTAGGAGGGATACTGAGGCTGCCATATTTATTTCCTTTTAAATAATACCAGTTGCCTGGCATCCTGCTGATTTTTCATGCATTGAATTAATTACATTTTTTTCAAACACCTGGGTCTATGGCTAAAAGTGTTAGAGTCAGAGGATCAGCAGCACAGCCAGGCAAGTTGCATAAAAAAAATATGGCAGCCTCCATATTCCTTTCCATTTCAGATGTGCTTTAAAAGGAAATTTAACTGGGAGGGATATGGCGGTTTCCTTTTAAACAATACCAGTTACTTGGCATCTCTTTGGCTGCAGTAGTGGCTGAATCACACCTAAAACAAGCATGCAGCTAATACAGTCTGACTTCAGTCAGAGCACCTGATCTGCATGCTTGTTGAGGAGGTGTGGCTAAAAGTATTAGAGACACAGGATCAGCAGGAGAGTCAGGCAACTGGTATTATTTTAAAAGGAAAAATCCATCTCCCTCAGTTTAGGTTCCCATTAAATCACCTATACTGGTGTCAGACAGCTTGATGTATACACCAGGTGATACACTATGGAAAGAAACATTCTATCAGACTATCAGAGGACTTTATGAGCTGCAAAAGACCCTTCCTGTTGTCAAAAGAGGTGCGTGTTTCACATGTATCTGATTAGACTGCAGCCAACCTCATCCAACAAATGTGCACCAAACACAGAAAACATGACTTGTACACAATGTTCCTTTTGCCTTAGGCTGCATTTCCACTTGTGCGGTGCGAATCGCATAAAAATTCGCACGGATGACGATGTATGCGAATTTAACCATGGCAGTGCTGGTGTGCTTTTCCATTGTTTCTATGCGAATTTTCATGCGAATTCGCATGAAAATTCGCATACCCAAACCTCATGCGAATTTCCTATTAAACACATTGTATGTGATTCGCATAGCGGTATGCGATATGCGAATTCTGATGGCTCTGCCATGCGAATTTTTTCTGCACAGGAAAACGCAAAGGAATCCTGACAAGTGGAAACAGTCCCATTCACTTGTATTGCTATGCGAATTTGCATGCAAAAAATGCATGCGAATTCGCAATAGTGGAAATGGGCCCTCACTCTTATGCTTGTCCCAACAAAGCTTCAGTGATTAGGCAAACCTGAACTGCTTGCTATGGCGTGGTCAGGATTTGCTATCCTCACCTGATCACATCACATCATAGTCCAGGGGGTTGTCAATCATGAGTTGCAGGACTACAGCAGCACCACAACAAGAGGGTCTTGTTTTTGTGTTAACTGAATCAGCGATAATCATCAGGGGGCTCTATAATGAAGACCCTAAAATACAGGCGTACACATACATACAACAAGAACATTTTTCCAAGAGTAAAATGCACTGTTAGGGACTGGTTTCCTGGGAGATTTGTTTTTACAGGTTAACTTTAACAATCAAAGATAGCGCTGAACTTCTGACAGGTGTTGGACTAGTCAATCTCCTCAGGGGGGTTATATAAAGCCTGGTTCACACTGTGAATTGTGATTGCAATTTTGCAAGTGATTTTCCTAGCAATTTTGAAGGAATGTGAGATTTTGCAGCATTCCTTCAAGTGCAATCGCTCAGAAAATGCGAAATGCAGCGCAACTGCTATTTACACTGCAGTAAGTTACACTGTACTACAACTTTCCCCCCGAAAGCCTTGAGTGTTATCGAGCCGTCAGGGTTTCCTCTTTGTTCAGAAGTACTCCCTGAGCAGTAGTGGCTCAATCCACCTCCCATAATACTGAGCGAGGGAGTAGGCAGGCTGGCTGGGATCTTTATGTACATCATTGCCAGGGAGCGTTTTTAAAGGGATACTGTAGGGGGGGGGATGGGGGGGGGGGGGGTCGGGGTCGGGGGAAAGTGAGTTGAACTTACCCGGGGCTTCTAATGGTCCCCCGCAGGCGTCCTGCGCCCACGCAGCCACTCACCGATGCTCCGGCCCCGCCTCCGGTTCACTTCTGGAATTTCAGACTTTAAAGTCTGAAAAACACTGCGCCTGTGTTGCTGTGTCCTCGCTCCCACTAACGTCACCAGAAGCGTACTACGCAGTCCCAGTATTGTCTGTGCCTGCACAGTACACTCCTGGTGACATCAGCAGGAGCGAGGACATGGCAACGCAGGCGCAGTGGTTTTCAGACTTTAAAGTCTGAAATTCCAGAAGTGAACCGGAGGCGGGGCAGGAGCATCGGTGAGTGGCTGCGCCAACACAGGATGTCTGCAGGGGGGGGACCATTAGAAGCCCGGGTAAGTTCAACTCATTTTCCTCTGACCCCCCCTACAGTATCCCTTTAAAATAAATCAAACCGGAAAATCCCCCATGAGCCATTCAGTGTTCTCCCCAGGCACTTTTAGCCAGGTGCTCCAGCCGGCTAGTTTTGGTGAGCATCCGGCTGTTATCAGCTCAGCTCCCTCTCTGATGTAAGCAGAGTTGTGAAGAGAAGCGCCGGCCCTGCATTCTATCATTTTGCCCCCGCCCGGCTACTTTTTCGTGCCACCCGGCTGGAAAAAAAAATTCTGGGAAGAACACAGATGTGCTAGTCCAAAACCTGTTCGAAATCAAACCTGCTGTGACAGCTACACAGGGAAAATCATACAGTGCATGTTACTCTGGAACAAAATGTGCATCTCATATGTATTTTCAATTTTATGATAGTGCCCCTTTAATAAAAATAAAAACAAACAAACAAACAAAAAAAAACTATAACACACCCTGTAAGCACGACATTGCTCATAACAGCAACCGCACATCTGATTCACAACTCTCACTATGCTCCAGTGTGACCCAAGTGAAGGCTGTAAATGGAGCTAGTCTACTTTAGGGGACCCTGCAGGAAATCTCAGAGAAAAGTTCTCCAATCACAGCGTCTGCTACAGAACAAAGTGTTGTGATTGGCTGAATAGTGTGGGCGTGGCTTACTACAATCTCAAGCCTAAAAAGCCCACCCAATCACAAACGGTATTGCCCCAGAAGTTTTCCTGCTGGGTCCCCTAAACTAGACTAGCACCTGAAAGTCTAACAGAATAGAAAATAGTGAGTTATATAGACCAACATATTCTATAGTGCTGTACAATACAGATTATTTTACGGATCAAAGCACTTGTACAGCACAGCTCGTGTTCAATACATATAACTGGTTCAGTCAGCAACTACAGTTACACCAAAATGCAATAGGGGAGAGGGCACTGCCCATACAAATGTAGGGCTTACTGGATGTTTTGACTTATGATATTCCAATTGGGGATCCCCATCGGAAAGTCTAAGGGCCCGTTTCCACTATTGTGTATCCACATGCGGATTCGCACAGCCAATACAAGTGGATGGGCCTGTTTCCACTTGTCAGTTTTCCTGAGCGTTTTTGTGTGCGGGGAAAATCTGCACGGCAGAGCCTTCAGAATTCGCTCCCAACACACCGCTATGCGAATCGCATACAATGTATTTAATAGGGAAATCGCATGCGATTGGCAATTTCGCATTCAATTTCGCATAGGCAGTAATGTTAATTTACACAGGCAGTGACACGGTTAAAATCGCATGCATACTACCCTATACGAAATCGCGGGAAAAAACGCATGCAAAATCGCACCCACATGCGATTTCGTCCGCGGTGACTTTCCGGCGATTCCGTACCGCACAAGTGGAAACGGGCCCTTAACTCTCCTGGCGGTTTATCAAAATCTGCCACGGGATCTCCTGGAGGGCTTCCCCCGTCGCCATGGCGACAGACGGAATGACGTCACCGACGTCAGACGTCAAAGGGGACTCCGATCCACCCCACAGCGCTGCCTGGCACTGATTGCGCGACGCGACGAATAGCGGCGGGTCGGCGGCGATCGCATTGCACACGCAGCTAGCAATGTGCTAGCTGCGTGTAGCAAAAAAAAAATAAAATTATGCAGATCGGGGCCTGAGCGGTGCCTTCCGGCGGCATAGCCCGAGCTCAGCTCGGGCTTACCGCCAGGAAAGTTAAAGGGATACTTAAGTCTGAGAAAAAAAATGACTTTTACTCACCCGAGGCTCCCCTCAGCCTCCTGCAGCTGAACGGTGCCCTCGCCGTGTCCCTCCGATACACCTGGACTCGCCAGCGGCCACTTCCGGTTTGGCCGTCACCGGCCGACAGCTGATTATCCGCATCCCCGGCCGCAATAGCGCCCTCTATAATGCTATTGCGGCCAGGGACGCGTATAATCAGCCGCGTTCCCAGCCTGTCGGCCGGTGACGGCCAAACCGGAAGTGGCCGCCGGCGAGTCCAGCTGCAGGAGGCTGAGGGGAGCCTCGGGTGAGTAAAAGTTATTTTCTCAGACTTAAGTATCCCTTTAAGGAAAGCAGACCAGATTCTTGGCAAATGACTTGACAGTGAACACTCAGATATGGTAGCAACCAGGGCTGTGGAGTCGGAGTCAGAGTCTTGGAGTCAGAGTCGAGGAGTCGGGGCAATTTAAGGCACCCGGAGTCGTTGATTTCATAATCTGAGGAGTCTGAGTCGGAGCCATTTTTTGGGTACCCAGAGTCGGAGTTGTGGTTTCATAAACTGAGGATTCTGACTCGGAAGATTTTTGTACCGACTCCACAACCCTGGTAGCAACTCACATAGTCAGTAGGGATGGTCAATGAAATTCAAATAATTTCGCGTTGATGCAGGATTAGGCAAATGTTTGCAAATTTACACAGCGTGAAAATGGACCAATCGAATTTTACTTCAGCGGGGTTTGACTGTCTCATGTTCAAGCTGCATAAACTTGCACAGAAAATTTGCATAATGCTGCAGCAACTTAAAATTATTTGCACCTCATTGCCCATCTCTAGTAGGCAAGCAAAATCCAATGATTATCCATCTTGAAGAGGATGTACTTTTTACTATCACTATAAAGGACTTGCCCTGTGTAACTTTACAGACCAGAGATGGTCAAATCACATGCCAATTATCCCAGCATGCACACAGGCAAAATGCAGGTGGTTTAGAATTGGGCCAATAAAAGGCACTTCCTGCTGATTTTGATTGTCCAGTTCCAAGCTGACTGCAATTTGCATGTTGGCCAAGATTCTGTGCATTTCATTGTCTCCCTTCAGCCATCCGGAGAACAGTAACGTCCAAACAGAGATGTACTTTTAATCCATAACAAACAAGCCAACAATTCAGGATCCCCAGGACCCCCTCTAGTCTGTTCACCACCTTGACGAAGGTAGTCTGTAGCCATGAAACATTCATTCTTATGGATTAATATTACATCAACGTTTTTATGCTGAGTGCTGGATTCTTGTACTTTCCCCTTTGCGTAGCCTAAGGCCTCTTTCACACCAAGACGTTGCATTTTAGGGGGCGTTAAGGTCGCATAACGTGCCCCTAATGCAACGTATGGTGGTGTTGAAGTTGGACGTCAGATTGAGCCGCATTATGAGGCTCTTGGTGCTATCCTGGGAAGTCCGGATCTTTTCAATGATTCGGTTGATTTGAATCAGATCATTGAAAAGATCCGGATCTTTGAATCATTTTACTAGGGAAGCAGGAGTGCAGCAGAGTGAGAGGTGCAGGAGAATGAGGGCACATTGAGGGTGCTAATGGGGAAGGGAGAGATGCAGCAGGAAGATTGTGCTTGTGCACAGAAGCTGCAGTTCCTGTTTCTTCCAGACATCCACTGTGAACCGAATCCTTCATTGTGATGATCTGGATGATTAGACTCACAAAAAAGATCCAAAGATCCGAAATCGTTCATGATCTGGACAACACTACAGTGCAGTGAATATTAATTAGCCATGTGGCTAGGAACAATAGCGGACTCTCCCCTTACTGAGCATGTGCAAACAGTCTAAGGCAGCTAAAACCACACAACGCACAGCATGCTGCACTTCCATAGAACGTGCAGCGTTACAATGTAAGGCAACGTGGGCACTGAACAGCCCATTGATTTTTCATTGCTGTGCGGTGGGCTGCGTTACAGGCTGTTCTAACGTGCATCTGTAACGTCCCACTGTGAAAGGAGCCTAATTCAGCCCAGCACCCTCCTATAAGTATACGTGATGCTTATTTTCTACTATTCATCACAAGACATGAGCACAGAGTACTACCAATGGGAAATCTCCTCTGACTCCAGAAGTGGAAGAAACAAATGCAAGCCAGTAGTTTGCAAGGTGCTGTATTAAGGTTGGTTTCACACCAGGACGTTGCGTTTTAGGGGACGTTATGGTCGCATAACGTGCCCCTAACGCAACGCCTGGTGCTTTCTGCTGTGGACGTCAGAGTGAGCCGCGTTGTGCGGCTCACTCTAGCGTTCGTGATGCGTACTCTTGGACGCATGCAGCATCACGTGGTCCCGCCCGGCCAATCGCTGCACAGAGCGGCCGCTCCAGGGAGTAAACACTGCACGTCACAAAGTGCAGTGAATATTAATTAGCCATGTGCCTGGCCGCTCTCCGCTCCTCCCCAACGTTACTGAGCATGTACAAGCAGTCTAACGCGGCTCTGCCGCTTATAAAGTACTGCATGCAGTACGTTGTCTTATGGCGCTGCATTACTAAGTAACGCAACGTGGGCACTGAGAACAGCCCATTGATTTTTCATTGCTGTGAGTTGGGCTGCGTTACTGGCTGCTCTAACGTGCGCCTGTAACGTCCCACTGTGTAAGCAGCCTGAATGATCTACTCCTTTATAAGCAGCTACTGGCCTTCATGTAATTTCCTTATCCATCCAAGTCATGTTAGAATGACAGCTTTATCTGAATAGGGAATACTGTTGCGAGAATCCGATCGCTCTGTAGCCCCATAAACCAACAGCAAATGTTAAACCCCAAGTATGGGGTATACAAGGGGCTTTTTACTGGTGCGTACAATTAGTAACCACAAATGCCAAAAATGTATTACATAAAACCATCAATCGTAATAAATTCATAGACACCGTTACACAAACCGATAACCAAGGTCCAAAAAAAATCACGGTGAACAATAATTGTCTTATAATGAGCATCTGCATCCCGTTAAAGGACAACTGAAGTGAAAGCGATATGGAGGCTGCAATATTTATTTCCTGCTAAACAATACCAGTTGCCTGGTAGCCCTCCTGGTCTATTTGGCTGCAGTAGTGTCTGAATCAAGCCAGAAACAAGCATGCAGCTAATCTTGTCAGATCTGACAATGTCAGAAACACCTGATCTGCTGCATGCTTGTTCAGGGGCTATTGCTAACCATATTAGAGGCAGAGGATCAGCAGGATAGCCAGGCAACTGGCATTGATTCCAAGTTGGGGTTTCAAAGCTGAGCAAACACGGAGTTGTCAAACCGCTCTACATTATTTCACACATTTCTGTTCATACTGAGCGACGGATAGCATGTGGCTTCACATTTTGAGCCTAATAATAGCCTGGCAAGACAAAAGCTGCTTGTGGCATGGCTGGCTGGTGTAATGGTTAAGTGCTTTGCCTCTGACACAGGAGACCAGGGTTCGAATTTCGGCTCTGCCTGTTCAGTAAGCCAGTACGTATTCCATAGGCAAACGCAGGGGGGTATTACAGCTGCCCAGAATCCCCCTCAGACCACGGCTAGTGCAGTGTCTGGGGACAGGCACAAATTGAGACGCCAGAATATCTGCAGACATCCTGCAGCTCACAGCACCACCCTCTTTCTTTCCCTGCTACAATTGGCGTGCATGGAGCAGCAGCGTGTGTACAGTGCATGGAGCAGCAGCGTGTGTACAGTGCATGGAGCAGCAGCGTGTGTACAGAGCATGGAGCAGCAGCGTGTGTACAGAGCATGGAGCAGCAGCGTGTGTACAGAGCATGGAGCAGCAGCGTGTGTACAGAGCATGGAGCAGCAGCGTGTGTACAGAGCATGGAGCAGCAGCGTGTGTACAGAGCATGGAGCAGCAGCGTGTGTACAGAGCATGGAGCAGCAGCGTGTGTACAGAGCATGGAGCAGCAGCGTGTGTACAGAGCATGGAGCAGCAGCGTGTGTACAGAGCTGTGTAGGCGGAGCTGTACAGAGCGTACAGCTCCACCTACCGCCATTCCATCGCTATCCAGTGATTGGTAAAGCTGCATGTGCCCGGCCGCTCGAGTGGATCCGCCCCCCGCTCATACATATTCACTGCTTCTGGCCAATCCGCGCACAGCTGGGCCAGACACAAGGTACAGACAGCGGACCGAAAAACCGAGATTACTGACGATCAGCAGATAGTCTTGCCACGAACCGCGGTTTCTGTTTTAAACCGAAAAACCGTGCAGCCCTATAACACATACAACCCAATGATAAATCTCATGAATCTCTGCTACAACCGCTAGTAGTAGCAGATTGCCTATAACCATTATTTCCTACATAGTAGGCGGTCGGCTACTATCCGCAGCGAACGCCCAGCTCACCGATTGGCTACCCAATTATCGATAATCAACACAGGGGCCTATTGGATGCCTGACGAACCACGCGCCAAAGTGACCTGATCTGGCCACAAACCCCCGGCCGTATAAACGTAATTCCCACCGACTAGGGAGACTGATAATCGCAGGGAAAAGGTCTGCTTTAAACAGGAAGGCAAATCAAAGCGTGACAAAGCCCTGGGTAACCTTGCTCGCCAACCGCCGCCTTATTTCTGCACAGCGTACTTTATATGCAGGATCTGCATCCAGCTAAAATATGACATGTCTGCGGGACTAGAACGAATGCTTCCCCAGACTCGGCTGTAGCGTCGCCATGGTAACCGCAGGCCTCCAGAAATGCAAAAATCAATGATAATTATGGAAGGCAAAACAAGAGATAACTGGCAGAAATGCTAACCTTCCCGGGTCAATGGAAATACTGGGATGCCTCAACTCGTCTGAGAAAAAAAAAAAAACATTTATCAAAAAAACACGACCTGCAGAGAATCCAGAGAGCGGGTCTCGGGGGATTGTCATAAAGCGAGACCCCCTCCCCCCTCCCGGATTAAGACCGGCGTATGAAGGCATTTTCTGCAAATTGCTGGCTACCCGAGAAATCGATTGCAAGAGTGATCCTCCTATACTTTCCAGAGCAATTTCATGCTTGAAGACGCCGCACTGGAAGAGTGATCCTCGTGTACATCGCCTGCAAGATGCATATGACAGCCTAACGACCATGTGCTGCACTATAGGGAGGGGGAGGAGCAGCATGTGCTGTGCTATAGAGAGGGGGAGGAGCAGCATGTATTGTGCTATAGAGGGGGAGGAGCAGCAGCATGTACTGTGCTATAGAGGGGGAGGAGCAGCAGCATGTACTGTGCTATAGAGGGGGAGGAGCAGCATGTACTGTGCTATAGAGGGGGAGGAGCAGCATGTACTGTGCTATAGAGGGGGAGGAGCAGCATGTACTGTGCTATAGAGAGGGGGAGGAGCAGCATGTACTGTGCTATAGAGAGGGGGAGGAGCAGCATGTACTGTGCTATAGAGAGAGGGAGGAACAGCATGTACTGTGCTATAGAGAGGGGGAGGAGCAGCATATACTGTGCTATAGAGAGGGGGAGGAGCAGCATATACTGTGCTATAGAGAGGGGGAGGAGCAGCATGTACTATACTGTGGAGAGGGGAGGAGGAGCACCATGTACTGTGCTATGGAGAGGGAAAGTAATGTATACTGTGCTATGGATATGAAATGGGAGGAAGGAAAAAAGAGCAGCATGTATTATACTATAGAGGGGGAGAAGCAGCATGTAATGTAATTTAGAGAGCACTCTAGCATGTAGAAGGCTTTACATAGGTAAAAAAAAAAACAAGCATCCATTAAGTTGAACAATTTGGGCCTTGCTGCATCTCATCCAGAGAGAAGAAATGCCACAAGGGCAGAAACCATCTCCCTAACTGGATCAAGGCGATAGCTTTAGAGTGATAATGATGTGGGTATATGTAGGAAATAGGGTAAGTATTCTAGCAGTGTTAGGGTGCGTACACACATCCAACTTTAGTTGGCCTATGATTGGCATTTTTACCCTTCCATGCAGTACGAGCTTACCTACACAATCTGTTCCTATTATTCAAAATCTGTTGGGCGTCCTACTACATGGAAGTGGTAGAAATGACTAATCAAAACTGTGTGTGTGTGTGACGTGCCCCTATCCTTTGGTCCTCAGACTCTGCACGGCACTGCTGTGACAAACTAAAAGGTAATAACAGGTCCTCACTTCCACCACCATTATATTTATACAGCGCCGAAAGTTCCCACGGTGCTTGGCAGAGTACATGCAAGAGCCTGCGTCGCTAAAAATCTAATCCCCAGCAAAGCCCCTAGTCTAAAGTACCTACCATAGACTTCAACAGGACAGTGGGTAGAACCATTCAAGTCATTTTTTGCCACTGTAGGCCAAACCACAAAAGTCCTTGGTTTATACCAAATTTATGGCCTTATTAAAATCCCCTTCACCAGTTCATACACTACTAGGTTAGCAGTCGATCAGGTAAACGATCAATATCTTCCTTAGCCCCCCCTGCACACTGCAAATCAGTTTAGCGATTTCGATTTTCCCTGGATGCTATCAAAACAAAAATGCAGGAAAAAACGCAGCCGATTAAAAATTGCAAATGGGAATCGCATATAAAATCTCGTCATTCGCAAATCAGAATCGCATGTAGTGTGCAAGAGGCCTTAAGCTGGCCATAAGCGTATGGATTTTTTTTATCGACTCAGGGCTGCGGAGTCTGAATCAATTTCTTTCTGATCAGAATTGATCTGTTTGCTACAGTGTGTGACAATCGAAACGTGTATGGCCACCTTAAGACAAAGTATATGGATGATCTTATGCCTAGTACACACCATACAATTTTCTGTTCGATTTTTCAGTTAGCTTTTCTGCATTAAGGTGGCCATACACTGGTCGATTTGCCATCAGATCGACCAACAGATAGATCCCTCTCTGATCGAATCTGATCAGAGAGGGATCGTATGGCTACCTTTACTGCAAACAGATTGTGAACAGATTTCAGCATGAAATCGATTCACCATCTGTGAAGCTACCCCCCCCCACCAATACAATACCTGCTCCGCCGACGCATGTCCCCTGGTCTCTGCTGTCTTCTCCGCCCTGGGCTCAGAGTCCGGCTGGCTTCACTGAACTTCCTGTCCGGGGAACAGTAGATGGCGCTCTACTGTTTAAATTTCCTGCCGGGACAGGAAGTTCAGTGAAGCCAGCCGGACTCGGAGCCCAGCGTGAAGACTACAGCGGAGAGAGCGTGGAGAAGACAGCGCGGACGCGCCGACTGAAAAGGTAATGTATTGCAGCTAGCGTCGGTCATCCGAACGCCGCTATCGACGCACTCCTAACATGCCGGCGATCGAGCAAAATCTTCCGCACGGACGGCTCGACAGGAACGATTGATTTCGGACGGAAATCTATCGTTCTGTCAGCGTTTGTGCAACAATTTCACAGCAGATTTGATCAGTGATCGAATCTGCTGTATATCGGCGGGAAAATCGTTAGGTGTATGTGCCCCTTTAGATTATTTTCTGTAGAGACTGGTGATTCTCTCTGGTGCATAGTCTTCTGGTTATCTCCTGCTGAGTAGAACAATGCTTAATTGCTAGGCAGATAGGTGGTTAGATAATTTCCAACATGTTGGAAATTATCTGGCAGGTAAATCTTACAGAAAATCTATAGGTGCGTACACACGCACTACCGCCGGCAACGACGGGTCCGCCGGGCGGGCGTTCAGCCGACAGTAGCACATGTGTACGCGCTGTCGGCAGACGGATGAGGCTGTTTCTGAACGATCCGCTGAGCGGATCGTTCAGAAACAGTCTCATCAGTCTGCCTCACAGACTGTACACGCACTGTCGTTGGAACGGCCACCCAGTGGGAGGGTCTGACTGACCCGTGGTTCATTGTCGTAGTGCGTGTGAGCGCACCTTACCAGAAAAGTGTATGGTGTGTACCAAGCATTAGTTTCCTGCAATTACTGGGTCTCCTGCAATTGAATACAGGGGTGACAAAGGATTAAAGTGGACCTGAACTCAGAACTTTCTCCCTGCTCTAAAAGATGAGCATCAGCATAACCTTTAAAGAATAAAAAAGGTCCTTGTTACAGCTGATGCAAATCCTGCAGCGACTCTGCAGTGTCTACTTCCTGCTTTCATGGAAGCAGACATAGGGTTAACATGTGTTTACAACTTAGCTCAGGCCCACTATAAGACACACTGGCCCTTTCTCTTAGCTGGGTATCCTGTATGGTTGATCATGTTGGAGATTGAGAGGGAGACACCAAAAAGGTACCCCACTAACGATATAATTTCACCAGCAACAAACCAATCTGTTCTCCCTATCCATCACAACCAATTCTAAAAAGTTTGTCCAATCGACTAAATTGTCGTCTAACAATCTTTGTTCACAGTAGATTTGTGACCTCAACAAAAAGGTTTATTTTCTGCACATCCAATCGCCTAAGCGATTAGACAATGAAAATTGTTCCTTTTGTGGGCACCTTGAACGTAGCAGGAGCCGATTCCCAAACATACAATCAATAATCCCTGATCACAATATCACATGGGCAGAAGCAATGGATGCGCCACACAGCATATGCTCATTGTGATCAGATCTCACAAGCAAAGCGATTAAAGTCACCTGAGCCGTCACTATGCATAGGTTTATATTGCTCAACGCAGCACAAAATTGCGCACCAGCCATGTGATTAATCTTGGTTTTATTTATTTATTTGCCAGTCCTAATCATGTTCTCAGCCAGTCATCCAGCTGTATGATAGCAGCAGAAGTTATTAATCCATTTCCTAGGCACAATGACGCTTCAGCAGGATTCTAACAAACCGACTGAAGCTGACCACACACACAGCAAGTTTTAACAGCGGTTTCGATCAGTGAGATCCAATCTGCAGGTTACCGGATGAGACGAGCTGCATTGATCATCATTTCAATCAATTCGTAGCAAAAAGCGATCAAAATTATGATCGGGCGGGTAAATCGGACGGCTCATAAATCAGATGGTAAATAGGACGAGGTGGCGGCAGATGGACAGCTCATAGCGTTCCGCTGTATTGAGCAATGCAACACAGCAGCTCGATAGATTTTTCAATAGATTTCATGGTAAAATCTATCAAAAATCTGTGTGCCGTGTGTGGTGGTGGATCAATCCCTCTCTGATCAGATTCACATCAGAGAAGGATTGATCTCTTTGCCACTTTGGGCAGATCTCTCTATAGGTGGCCATACACTTATAGAATTGCAGCAGATTCGATCAGATAGATTTCTGTCAGATGCCTGTCAAGTCCAATCTGACAGGAATCTCTCTGATGTGTGCCACACAATAGGAACAGATTTCCAATAGATTTCAGAATTGGAAATCTATCTAAATGCATTGACCATTAGATCCAATGCAACTCTATGGGCCATTGATAAGCTGCCAGCAGCAGATCGACCTAGATCTTCCATCCTGTCAGATCAAATCCATCGAAATCGATCACAAAGGATTGATTCTATAGAATCGATTGCTGAAATCGACCAGTGTATGTACCCGTTAAGTGTATGGCCCGCGAGCAGTGCATGCATTAATCTATCAATTTTCCCCAGCAGATTCGATCACTGATTACACAGCAGAACATGCTGCATCGATCATAATGTCGGGTGGAAAATTTCATTCTATTGGACGCAGCGGCAGATGGACAGTCCATAGCGTTTAAGTGTATCAAACAGTGAGAATCTACAGAACAGACGCATTCTGCTCTTCAATGCAGTGCAACGCTATGGCCCATCGATCCGCTGCAGTTATCGCTTTTAGGCAAACAAAAAAAATCTATCAAAATTACGATGATTGCGCAGTGTTCTCCCTGGAAATTTTTTTCCAGCTGGATGTAATGAAAAAGCAGCTGGGTGGGATATTATCGGGAAAGCAGGACCGGCACTCCTTACAGCTTAGGAGGAGAGCCAGTGACACCCGGGTGCGCACCAAAATTAGCCGGGTGGAGCGCCCGGCTAAAAGAGCCTGGGGAGGACACTGCTGCTGCATGTTGTGGTGAACAAAGGGGAAAAAAATGGATGTGTGTATGACCTGTTTGATGGTACCATAAGAACAATCACAGAATAGGACACCTTACATTTAATGACAACAGGTGGTCATAACACAAATAAGTACCAGTAGTAAAAAAAAACAAAAAAAAAAACAAAAAAAAAAAACAAAAAAAAAAAACCGACAAATAATAAATTTGCAAACTATATACGTTAGGATCACCGCATTCAGGTAGTAAAATAACCATACAGGCCACCTCAGGGCTGTTTCACACAGATTTTTTTAGCAAGCCATTTCACAGTGATTTTGCTTTTTCACCGTTCGCATACTGTGAACACAACGGCAATCACTGCAGAAATGCAGCCTTTTTGCAAACTTTTAAAAGGACCACTATCGCGGAAAAAGTAGGCAGTTAAAAATCGGACAGAACCGTCATGTTTTGGGTGAGTCCATCTCCTCATGGGGGAATTCTCAGGGTTTTCCTTTTTTTTTTTTCAACAGCATTTCCTGAACAGCAGTTTAACTGTCAAAATGGGAAGATACCAGTCAGCCTCCCTACTCACCTGCACACTATTTTGTCAATTAGACTTTGCAGCTGCTGTTCAGGAAAGGCTGTTGAAAACTAAGAAAACCCTGAGAATCCCCCATGAGGAGATGGACTGGCCCAAAACCTGTCGAATTGCTGGCGATCAGAAAAGCGATGGCAGTGTGAAACCGCCATCACGGGCGCACAAATGTCTATTAGCAAATCAGAAAATATATTAGCAACACAGGCAGTGTAACAGGCCACCTCTTGGGAGGGGCTTCTAGCCAGATATGAATCTCAAGTTTCATAACATTTAGCAGTACAAAATAGTTTTCCCTGGCAAGTAAGCCTTCTGTTGGAGCAGAGTGTTCTCTGTACATGCAGATAGACACCCAAGTTAGAACTCTCTACTGAAGAAAAACATGCAGAGTTAAATCCTACACCACCATCAGAAAATGCAGCTTACTTAGAACAGAGAGGAACACAGAATGAATACAGCAAATCACCATACCATAGAGATCATTACATCATTTTACAGTGACATCTTGTGGTTGCTTTACTGTACTGCAGGTTAGGTACATTATGTTGATACTGCCAACACCTTCACTATCACCGCAAATTCAGAGTGGAGAGTATTAATACCCAACTTTGGCATCAATTTTTACCCAACTTTAAAAAGGCAAAAAGAATAAAGAGTTTTTTTTCTTTACATAAACTGGACAAAGGTTTTTCACAAGAAATGAGCTTATGGCGTCACTTACCAGATTCCATATTCCCCATCATGGCTGGTGATGTGATGCCAAGCGGCGGTTTGTGCTGGTTCGGGGGTATTCCTGGACTTTGCATTGGAGGCTTAGGAGAAGACGTCCAACCTGGGGAAGGTACAGGTAAGGACGGAGACTTTAGGTGGACAGGGGAAGCAGCAGCAGACCCCATGACGGGCGGGGACTTTATGGAAGCAGCAGCTGCGGCCGTTGGTCCCGTCAACATCCCGGCCAACTGAGACGGAGTCTGAGGGGACTTAAGGTTACCGGAGGGGGAGCCTAGCATGGGTGACTGGACCTGGCGCATGGTCGGGGATTTTAAAGGATTAACACCGGGAGAGTTCACTTGACCGCCGGAAACAGAGACGTTATCCAAAGGCTTACGGCCCAGGCTGCGTTGACCGGGCGGTGCAACGTTGAGGTTGCCCGAGTTATTGTTTGGGTTGAGAGGTAGAGGCGGCATGTGGCTGAGTCGGCTGTTAGTCCTTTGATCGGGCACCATCTGGTCTCTAGGATTCCTCAGTACTCCAACGGGGCCCTGGGGCATGTTGAGATAAGGCCTGGAGCTCATGCCGTACTCCTGTTGCGCATGTTCGAAGGGTGCAGAATGCATTTTTTGCTGGTTAGGAAGCATCTCGTTGCTCCCAGGCCTCATCTTAATCATCTCGTCAGGGCCCATCACGTCTCTCATCTTTGGAGCAATTAACTGCTGGTTGGAGTTCATGTTGACATTGAGATTCATGTCAACTTTCATGTTCATGTTGCCCGGACCCATGCCAAACTCTACCTCTCGGGTCGGACCCATGTTAGGAGGCATCCCCTTGTGGAATTCCATCCTTGACGGGCTCAGTGCTGCCTCACCGGGCATGCGAGGGAACAGACCACTCCCAGGTTCCATACTCCTTTGAGGTGGCATACCTCGGGCCATTTCCATGACGGGCCTTATGCCCTCCATGCTAACGCCAGGGGGTATGCCCAGCGTCTTTTCCGAAACGTGCTGATGAAAAATCTCTTCTGACAAAGCTTGGGGGTTGGGAAAGCGTTCCCCTCGCCCTGGGCCGCTGAATATGCTCTGTCCGGGGGGAAAGTTACGTCCGTCAGGAATTTTTGGCACCTCGTCTGGCCAGTTCATGCCAGGAAGCCCAGGTCTAGATCCGGGATTTGGAACATTAGGTCCTTCCATATCGGGGTTCATCATTCCAACAAAACCAGGTAATCGTTGCATTTGGCTTCCAGGTACATTTGGATGAGGGGGCATACCTTTCGGTGGCATTGGGTGTGGGATACCCATCCCATCCGGATAAGGCTCAGGACCACCAGGACCCCAGCTTTCCCCAGGATTCATCTGGTAAGGAGGCGGAGGACCCCTTACCATTCCTCTGGGTCCATGCTGGTGTACCATCATGTCCTGCATAGACAAAGACCTATGTTGCACCACCACGGCCTGCTGCTCCTGCTTGCGCCGCTTTTCCTCGTAGAACTCTTGCTGCAGTTTTAGCCAGGCCACCTGCTCTGGGGTCATGTGATCAAGGTGATCTTGGCCAGGCTGAGGATTCATAGGTGGAGGTACCATATCCTCTGGTGAAAAAGGCATGTCCCTATGTCCTTGTGGGCCAAATGGCATCCCTCCATCTGGATGGGGACCCGGGCCCTTGCCTAAATTTTGTGATTGAGCCATCATAGCCTGTATTGGCCCTTCAAGTTTTTTCTGAGGATTGTCCAGCATTCCAGAGTTTTGTTGAGGCCCTCCACTTTGGCCTGTAATGTCTTTTATGGCAAACTCTTTTTCATCGGGGAAAAGCATCCTTTGAATGTCTCTAAGGGTTTGTAAAGACCTCTCTCGATGCTCCAGCTGTTCTTGAGAAAGTCCATCAGGATTTTCACCTAAAGGTGGTTGATCCCCGCCTGGTACCTGTTGCGAGGAACTCTTTGTCTCAGGTTTTGTCTCTACTGGAGGGGGGACGCTTCCTTGAGACATGGGGCTGGCAGCTTGGTTGTTGGGTGTCGAACTCTGCCCACATCCTTCAGTCTGTAGTACGCTAGGGTTGGCAGGGCTGCTGGCAGCAATTTTGCTCTCTACAACCCCACCTTCTTGTCCGAGGGAACAGAGAGGAGCTGCAGGCTTGGAAGGCAGTGCTGGGCCAGGCGGGTTAGATTGCACTTTGGCCGGTTGCGAATGGTTCTGCTCTTGGGGTGTAGGCGCCCGTGGATTTGCTTTAGGTTCATTCCGAATATTGGTAGAGATAGGCGTATTCTGTGAAAGAAAAATAAACAAAAGCTGTAAATAAGCTGTAAACATTAATGAAAATCTGTCCGAAAACAACAATTATGTGCATGTACAGATAAGTAATCAGGGTTTTTTGCTAGTAAAATTTGAGACTTAAAGAGGAACTGTAGTGAAAATGACAATGCATACAATTGCTTATATTTTATAATATTCATTTATAGATTTAGTCAGTGTTTGCCCCATGTAAAATCTTTCCTCACTCATTTACATTCTTTAATTTATCTCAGCTGGCCACAGCTTTAGGTTTGCCAGGTGATCGGTCTGGAGTGTTCGGTTACAGAGAGTTCTATGCACAGAGGGAGATACTGGTTGCTTGGCAGTTGGAAACAACCATTATTTCCCACAATGCAACAAGGTTCACACTGTCACTGTCAGGACCATAGTCATGACATCACACTGTGGGAGGGGTTTCACCACAATATGAGCCACACTGACATGCCCCCCCCCCCCGATCTATTTCGAGAAAAGTTAACGATTTCTCGGGGTATCAGCTACTGATTGGGATAAAGTTCAATCCTTGGTTAAAGTTCCTCTAAAAACTTTTCATTAGTGTGCATCAGCTCAGGAAGACTGTTGGTGCATTTGACTTCCTCTGTCAGAATCAAAATCAACTTTATTTGCCAAGTACGCTGTTTAATGTACTCTAAATTGGTTGTGGTGCACATTGCAATGACAAGACCGTGCCAGACCGTATATAGGACAGACATGGAAATGACAATGGCCTCAATTCGTGAGGTAAATATTTTTTGTAGGTAAAAAAAAAACCTCATGGAGATATTTTCCTCTTTTTATAGCAATTCTGAAAGATTTTTCTCCATTTCCGAACATGAGGTAAAACATGAGGTATTTCAGCGGTAAGCATGCAGTAAATAATTTGTAGTTTTATTTCTACTATACTTTTCTATTACACAGCCTGAATAGGAGTGACACAAACAGCAATAGCAACTCAACTAAACTGCAAAATGCATACAAATTGTCTTATGCTAGGTACACACCATACAATTTTGTGTTAGTTAGATGGTTCAATAGATAATTTCCGACATGTCCGATTGTTTTTCTGATCGATTTCTTATAGAAGTGAATAAAAATAGATAAAAGATAATCGGAAATCGATCGGAAAATCGAACCGGACGTAAAATTGATTGAAAAAAACGCATCATGTGTACCCAGCATTAAAGAGAATCTGTAACGTTAAAACGTCCCCTGGGGGGTACTCACCTCGGATGGGGGAAGCCTCAGGATCCTAATGAGGCTTCCCACGCCGTCTGCCGTCCCTCGGGGGTCTCGCTGTAGCCCTCCGTACAGCGGTGACGTAATATTTACCTTTGCAGGCTCCTGCGCAGGCGCTCTGGCTGCTTTCGCTCTGAAGGAGGCGGAAATACCCGATCTCAGTCGGGTCCGCTCTACTGCGCAGGCGCAAGTCTCCGGCGCCTGCGCAGTAGAGCGGACCCGACTGAGATCGGGTATTTCCGCCTCCTTCGGAGCGAAAGCAGCCACAGCGCCCCCGCTGGAGCCTGCAAAGGTAAATATTGAATTGAACAGTCGGCACAGTCGCCGGCTGTTCGGAGGGCTGCAGCGAGACCTCCGTGGGACAGAGGACGGCGTGGGAAGCCTCATTAGGATCCTGAGGCTTCCCCCACCCGAGATGAGTACCCCCCAGGGGATCTTTTTGTCGTTACAGAGTCTCTTTAAACGGATCGGTAAATTATGTGCTAACATGCTCCCTAATTTCCATGAGAATAGTATTTTTCAGTAAATTACCTCAATTTACCTCATGAAGTAAAACATAACTAAAACTTATCAGAATTGCTAAAAGTCATTGGGCTCAATTCTGGTAGCTATGTGAGGTAAAATCTCATGAGGTATTTTCCTCTTCCTTTATCAATTCTGAAAGATTTTTCTCCATTTCCGAAAATGAGGTAAAACATTAAGTGAATGCATAGAGTGAGGTAAAACATGAGGTATTTCAGTGGTAAGCTTGCAGTAAATATGTAATAGTCTTTAATTGTCTTCCATAAGTTAGGATAGTCTTCGGAAGTTTTTTTTTTTGAGGGGGGAAGGTGTATTTAATTATGTAGCAACGTATGAAAAGTAAATTTATAGGCATCCATTATAAAAAAAACAAAAAAATACCTTTAGAGGGGGGGCGGGGAGTTTGGAGCACTTTTAGAGGCTGGGGGGGAGGAGCACTTTTAGAGGCTGGGGGGGAGGAGCACTTTTAGAGGCTGGGGGGGAGGAGCACTTTTAGAGGCTGGGGGGGGAGGAGCACTTTTAGAGGCTGGGGGGGGAGGAGCACTTTTAGAGGCTGGGGGGGAGGAGCACTTTTAGAGGCTGGGGGGGAGGAGCACTTTTAGAGGCTGGGGGGGAGGAGCACTTTTAGAGGCTGGGGGGAGGAGCACTTTTAGAGGCTGGGGGGAGGAGCACTTTTAGAGGCTGGGGGGAGGAGCACTTTTAGAGGCTGGGGGGAGGAGCACTTTTAGAGGCTGGGGGGAGGAGCACTTTTAGAGGCTGGGGTGGAGGAGCACTTTTAGAGGCTGGGGGGAGGAATACTTTTAGAGGCTGGGGGGAGGATGGGGGGGGAGAAGCACTTTTAGAGGCTGGGGAGGGTCGGAGCATGTTTAGAGGCTGGGGGAGGGGTCAGCACTTTTAGAGACTGGGGGTGTGAGTACTTTTAGAGGATGGGGGTCTGGAGGGGGGTGGTTACAGCATTTTTACTTTTAGAGGCTGCTGGGGGGGGGGGGCCTCGGAGCACTTTTAACCAGAGGAGGAGGGGTGGGGGGAAATCTGTGTTTGCCGCAGTTTTATTTAATTTTTGGGTACTTATCCGTTAGCCGGGCGCATCCTCTAGGTGGCGACAAAACTCCAGAGTTACATCTTTCCCTACTATCCATGTCAGCCTGGAGGGGGAATAGTAATTTGCGCCACCTGCCGGATGCGCCTGGCTAACGGATAAGTGCCAATTTTTTTTTTTTAAATAGAGGCTGTGGGTTTGGGGGGGGGGGGGGGGGGGGGGGGCAGATGAAGGATTGTACAGGGTTTGGAGCACTTTTTATTTTTTAAAACACAATGGAAGCTGGGGGGGGGGGGGGGGGTATTCGTTGGTCAGATCACTTACTTATTTCAGCAAAATATGGGGGCCCTGAACACACAACAAGCTGAAAAGGCTCCATGTTATGTAACATATCACAATTCTGTCACAGCAATGCATTTATCATGTGGTAGAGGTAGGTCTAATTATGTGAGGTAAAAGACATGCAAACACGCACCTTATTTTACTTCAGAATTCAAGTGTGAGGTATTTCACTACTAAATACCACACACTTTTAGTAGAAAATTACCACATGAATTACCTCATGAAATTACATGAGGTACAACTTTACTTAAACTACCAGAATTCAAAAGTTGATTCCCCTCATGAGGTAAACCAAATTCCATGAGGCAATTATTTACTAAACGCTACCAGAATTGAGCCCATTACCTCCTGAGGTAAATTACCTCACATGAGGTAATTTGTTTGATAACCCTACCAGAATTGAGACCAATATGATATAAGACAGACATGGCATTGAAAATATGAGAATGTCTTCCCAGTCATAGCAAGCATACAAGGCGTACAGACAGGACTTAGGAGTGGGGCAGAGGGGAAGGGGGGGTGGATCAGAGTTCAGCAGGAGAACAGCCTAGGGGAAGAATGTGTTCCTGCACCTGGTGGTCGTGGAGATGCCTATGAAATGTCGAATTGATGGGAGCAGCTCAAAAAAGTGACTGCCTGGATGGGAGGGGTCATGTGAGATCTTGGGAGGCGCTCAACCTCATTCTGGAAGTGTGGAGGAGGTCCAAGGGTGGCCATGTGAGAATGCCTGTGGTTTCCCAGAAACGTTTGCTCTGCTGAACAGACAGGCACAATTCACAACGGCTAAAGTTTAACTGTATAAGCTGAAGCCAGAAGTGAAATCAATCATACAAAATTTAACACGTAGAAGCTTTCCGCGGGTTTGTTTTTACTTCTTGGGGTTTGGCCACAGGTGCGCGTTAATGGGTTGTTTCGGCAGGTTTTATATGCACATTTTGTTCTAAAGCGAATATTAGATTTGCAGTAAGTGAAGCTGGAGCAGTGCCTTAAATACAGGAACATTCTTCCCACACAGCGCTGGACAGGAAGTAAGACTGATGGCAGCACGAGATGTGACAAGTCCAGCGGCTCTCGTAAGATGTGCAAGTGAGCGACACACAGAAGGGCTTCTTGTCTCACGGAGAAGGAGTGCTGCATGCTGAGCTGGTCTTCAGTTCTGGGAAGAGCAGCTCTGGCTGTTTAATGACCACATGATGGGGCAACATGGAGACAATTCTCCATACACAACTGAAGTGAGTCATGAAGAGTCTGACAAAACAGCTACGAGCATTGTGCAGTCACATGCAGCTTACAGCCAAGTAATTAATTGCACAATAAAGCTCTATGTCACGGGATAAGGTAGGGAAGGAAGAGGTCCGTAGCCGTGTTCCCAAGCACTGCTCAGACTTCTACAATCACCATAATAGCTGTATGGTCCAGGTACTGCTCATTTTTAACGACCAACTAAATTCAAAACTTAAAGACAACAAGCGACAGGGATATGGAGGCTGCCATATTTTATTTCCTTTTAAGCAAAACTAGTTGCCTGGCTGTTCTGCTGATCCACTGCCTCTAATACTTTTAGCCATAGCCCCTGAACAAGCATGCGGCAGAGCAGATGTTTATGACATTATTAGCAAATCTGACTAGATTAGCTGCATGCATGTTTCTGGTGTGATTCAGACACTACTGCAGCCATATAGATCAGCAGGGCTGCCAGGCAACTGGTATTGTTTAACAGGAAAATAAATATGGCCGCCTCCACGTACCTCTCACTTCAGCTGTCCTTTAACCTGCCTGGTGTTATGATTATTTCCAGATTTAGGGTCTAAAAGCCGTGCAATTTTCTCACAAGCTTTTAAACCCTAAAAACGAGGGGGGAAAAAAAAAATACCACAGAGAGATCTGCAGCAGCTCCTGCATATAACTCAGGCATGGGATTACCGTTCTGAGCTGCAGATTACCGGTAAGGAACCAGTGTTCCCCAACCCTATCTTCAAGGCCCACCAACAGTGCATGTTTTGTGGAACTCCACAGCGGTAGTTAATCAGCTCTACTGTGACAATAATTACCTCACCTGTGAAGGTTTGTGGTTTCCTACAAAACAAGCACAGAGCTTTCCCATCCCTTGAGAACAGGGATGGGGAGCTCTGCTTTAACCACTTGCCGACCGCGCACTCATAACGCGCGTCGGCAAAGTGGCAGCTGCAGGACCAGCGACGCACATCTACGTCGCCGGCTGCAGGCTAATTAATCAGGAAACAGCCGCTCGCAGGCTAAATGTAAACACAAGCGGAAATGATCCGCTTTGTTTACATTTGTACAACGCTGCTAACAGTAGCAGCGTTGTACTAGATCAGCGATCCCCGGCCATACAGCGGCTGGGGATCGCTGTCACATGACAGGCAGGAGCCTGCTAGAGGCTGCACAGGACAGATCCGTTCCTGTGCAGCCTTCGATCTCCAGGTGAGGGAGGAGAGAGAGAGGGGGAATCCTGCGGTGGAGGGGGCTTTGAGGTCCCTCGCCAGCCACACGCAGGCAGGCAGGAGCGATCAGACCCCCCCAGCACATCATCCCCCTAGTGGGGAAAAAAGGGGGGCGATCTGGTCGCTCTGCCTGGTGTTTGATCTGTGCTGGGGGCTGTAGAGCCCACGCAGCACAGATCAGCGAAATCAGCGCAGGTCCTTTAGGGGGGGTAAAGGCTGAGTCATCAAGTGGTTAAACACGACAAGTTCTTAAAGTAATGCTGTTTATTAGTGTAAAGTCTCTGGAACTGAACTTTTTAAAGGGAACTATGCAGTAAATTAAATTTGTCCTTCATTTCCTGTCCCAGAGACCACGTGGTTCACAATAAAGTCATGGAAGTCCATGGCAGTCTTAGAGGCAGGAAGTAAGGGAAAAAGTTTGGCTGGAACTGGACTTGAAATCAAACAACCATGGAAATCCACAAGAAAGCTAAGAGGAGGAAGATGTAAATGTGGGTGGAAGATAAAGAAAGGCCCACCGTAGGAGTTGAAGTGCGTTCAGCTTTGCTGTTTGAGGTGCTCTGTATGTGGAATAGGACAATCGATTCAGCCTGTCCCTTCATAACGGCTTCTGCAGCTCTGTGGAAGAACAGATCACATGTTAGGGTCACCAGCCAATCACAGCTTACAACACACAAAAGAACTACAGCACTCATTGCTTCACGGTGTACTGAGGCTCGCTTCACTCTGGCAATTCAGTGGCATGGCTCTGATTACCGGTCGATAGGATCAGCTTCCACTCCGCTGCCATTCAGATGCTTCCGTTCCATTTCCCCATATCTACTCCACAGACCCCCATCACCAAAGTGGATTTTGCTGGCTAGAACGGTCTGTTTCTTCACTAGTGTTCTCACTGCCCTCAGTACAGCGCTTCAGCTTACATTTCTGTTCCGCTGGGCTCAGCGGTCCAGAAAAATTGCAGCCAAAAATGTGCGGCCCTTTCAGCGGATCGCATGGAACGGATCAGTTCTAACAGACCAAAGTGAACGGATCTATAGGTTAAAGGATACCCAAGGTGACATGATGAGATAGACATGTGTATGTACAGTGCCAGGCACACACAACTAGGCTATGTTGCTTTTTTTACTGTCTCTGCCTGAGAGTTAAAAATCAGGTATGTGAGTAACAGTTTCTGTCCGGGTCGGACTACAGTGTAACCCTCATTGATGAGGAATTACAGCAATACAACACTTTACTGGCAGAAAATGGCTTCTGAGAGCAGAAAAAAATGATAAAAAGGGACAATAGTTCATAGAATTTAGCTCTGGCATACTTCAATGAATGTGTCATTGAGAAGAAGAGGCAATTAAACAGTAAAAACTTAAAAATTTGATCTAAATATAAAATAAAACTGTGGGATAAAGTTTTAAGTAAAAAAATTTTTGGAGGGGGATAGATACAATTGTTTATCTCAATTTTTTTCACCTCTGATGTCCTTTAACACTGGATTTGTTTGCATCCGTAAGGCCTGGTTCACATTAGCGTTCGCTGTCCGGATTCGCCTGATCGGATCCGGACCGTATACTGTACAAACTGAACGTACGTTCCGCATAGCAATGCAAAGTCTATGTGGACGTTCACATGCGTCCCTTCCGTACAGAACGGAGCCGGATCGGGTCCGGACTTTTTTCCAACATGCGCTATTTTTTCGGGTCCGGATCATTTGGCCCACGCACCCGGGCCGGATCTTGACCCCAACATGCGGCCATGCTGTGCAATGAGAAACGGATGTTTCTCATCACACTGGCAATAGGACCGGATGCTTCCAGCACCGGTCCTATGCCACTTGGGGGGCCCGGACTACACGCCGGTATCCCCCATGCTTGCGGTGCCTTTCTGGCACTGCAATGTATCTAGTTCCGGCTACTTTATTGTAGCCGGAACTGATACATTCCGGATCCGCAACTTGTGGCAACTTGTGGCCACTGCAGAGACCCGTACGGTCTCTTTGCGGCCCCCGGACACTTGCGGACTCGAACCGCAAGTGTGAACGGGGCCTTAGGATCAGTTCCAAGCCACAAATGGACTATTTTTTTAATGCAAGTGTGAACTGGGCCTAAAGAGACAACACGCACATTAAAAAAAACTGTGCGTTTTATGCCTATTAGCAAAGATTACCAGAAAGTTTGTTCACTATGCAAATTCGGGTTCAACAAGAACCTCAACTTGTAGAGGTCAAAACGGATCTTTGCAGGGCTTAGCCTAGTCAGGATTCAGTGTAAATGGCGGTGGCTTCAGAACACACATAGAAGCAGGTGATCTGTTTGATCACGTGACAGATTTGTAAGGCTCTGATTTGCTGGTCCCAATCATGTGCTGATGCAGGAAGTGATCAGAGTCTCACAAATCTATCAGCTGACCAAACTGGTCACATGCTTCTCCTCCAGTTCAGCTACACACATGCAAAACATCCAGGAGCTGTTCATTAACCAGCCTCTAAATAATTAAAGCAGCAAGGACAGCCATACTAAACCAGGAAAAAACAAAAACAGTAGAAAAACACGTAATGCTGGGAATACAAAAGAAGTTTTTTCAGCAGATGGTTCGATAGATAACTTCCGACACGTCCGATCTTATTTTCGATAATTTTTCTGGTCGATTTATCATAGAAGTGAATGGAAATTGATAAGAAAAGATAAGAAAATCAATCGAAAATAAGTTCGGACAGTAAACTTGACTGAAAAATCTCATTGTGTATTCCCAGCATAAAAGCAGATAAGTACGTTCTATTCTCTGTTTACACAACATATGTATTGTATACTGTCCACATTATGATTTTAGTGAATTTTATAGAGTGAAGAGAAAACTGTTCCAGGCATTTCCCTTCTTTACTGTTTCTGACTGAAGCCAATCCTGATTTCATTTCCATGCTTACGCTTTTTTCCTCTGCCTGAAAGGTGCTGTACTAGAAACTGCGCTGTCATATCTAGCCTGCGTTGTAAACACATGTAAGCACCGCACAGATCATATTTCAGCAGCTTCTGCAGAGCGGTGAGGTGTATTTCCCTTCTCAGCCTCGTGTCACAATGAACTGCCCTCAGCCAATCAGTGAGGAGCAGGAATGTGGGTGGGGAGATATACATCCCTCTACTCTGCAATGTACCAAAATAGAGCCAGGCTGACTGAGATAAGAGTCATTACAGCAGAAACATTTATGATTATATTGGAATGCTTGCAGCTGGTTTGTAGATTGCATAACAAACACAGAGCAGTGGATAAATGGAATCTGAATTTGTGGCGGACAATGCTGCTTTAAAACTGATTGTAATGCATTTGGCTCCTCTGGTTTACCTACTATTACTAAGATCATTTTCAGGTACTTTTATTCAGAGTATAGGGTGGATTTTTTTTTATATTCATCTCCGATAACTCTGAAGGAACGCTGCATTCAAACGTACGCATTTGTAAGAATTTGCAATTTATTTACACAATAACTAAATGGTTTCTTTTATTTTCAATGGAAAAAAATTATGCGCGTCGGAACATGAAAAATTGCCCCATGTGTGGCCGTCAGGCTGAAGCAGCAAGATCTGTGCTCTGTACTTCAGCCGGTATGAAAGGCTTTGCTCACCTACACTTGTATTGTACGCTGCGAGGAACGCAGAAGCAGCAGCAGCAGCAGCAAGACGCCACAGCGGGAGAGGTCAAGGCCAGAGTTATACTGCCGGGATACCACCAACAGAGTCCCACACATCAAAGACACAAAAGCTAAAATCAAACAGGCCCCATCCACCCATCACAGGATATCGATTGCAGGTGGACTCGGCCTCTAGCGGTGCGAGTTTCAGGAGGGTGGGCAGTGGTTGGGGGAAACTGGCAGAAAGCAGAGACAGCAGACCTGAACTCAGAACTTCCTCTCTGCTCTGATAGATCAGCAACAGCATAATAACCTTTAAAGAGCAGCTGTCAGCCATACTATCTCAGAAAAAAAACATACCATACTTCTTGCCGTATAAGACACACTTTTTCTCCCCAAAAAAATGGGGTGAAAAAGTCCCTGCGTCTTATACGGCAAAGGCAGGGAATCCCCGACTTCCGAACGCCCGCCGATACGAACCGCCGCTATGTCGGGGATTCCCTGCTTGTTTCCCCCTGTGCCTGGCTCCCCGCTATGTGTTTATCCTGCTTCCCCCCGCCCACATATCTAAGCCCCCCGCTTATGTCGCCGGGTCCGCCTGTGTATGTAGCGGCAGCAACTTACCACCTCCATCTTGCCCGCGGCGATTGAAGACATCCGGCTCCTGAGGGCGTCTTCCTCTAGTGCCGGCTTCTAATGACGCGTCATCAATTAAACATCATTAGAAGCTGGCACTAGAGGAAGCCGCCCACAGGAGCCGGATGTCTTCAATCGCCGCGGGCAAGATGGAGGAGGTAAGTTGCTGCCGCTACATACACAGGGGGACCCGGCGACATAAGCGAGGGGGGGGGGGGGTGGGTGCTTAGACATGTAAGGATAAACACATAGCGGGGAGCCAGGCACAGAGGGGAAACGGGGGGCACACCAGAGGGCACAGGGGGGGCACACCAGAGGGCACAGGGGGGGCACACCAGAGGGCACAGGGGGGGCACACCAGAGGGCACAGGGGGGGCACACCAGAGGGCACAGGGGGGGCACACCAGAGGGCACAGGGGGGGCACACCAGAGGGCACAGGGGGCGCACACCAGAGGGCACAGGGGGCGCACACCAGAGGGCACAGGGGGCACACCAGAGGGCACAGGGGGCACACCAGAGGGCACAGGGGGCACACCAGAGGGCACAGGGGGCACACCAGAGGGCACAGGGGGCACACCAGAGGGCACAGGGGGGAGTCTACAGGACACAGGGTAGGAGACCAGAGGACACTTGGGATAGACAGGGGGAGATGAGGACACGAGGTACACAGGAGGACACCATTTAGAGGAGGACATGTACAAGATGCTCCTGAAATATGGATGCAGCAGATTTAGTTTATATTTTTTTCCCCGTTTCTTACCCTCTAAACCTGGGTGCGTCTTATATTCCGGAGCGTCTTATACGGCGCGAAATACGGGTAAGTAGATAAATACTTGCTCTACTTACATAACATGTATGGCACAGTTTGATTTTAGTGATTTTTTCCTTCTTAGCATTTCCCATTTTAAGCGTGGCTATTTTGAAGCCAATTCTGATGTCATTTCCTCCCTTAGTCTCCTCTGCCTGATTGTGTATGCCCCCACTATAGAAAGTGCATTGTCCCAGCATGAGAAATACTGGCCAGAGAGGAACAGAGGTGTAGGAGGAGAAAACAGGAGGGAAAGAGGCTTCAGCCAAACAGGCTGCATTAGTTAACTCTGAGGGGGAAGTAGAGCAGCAAAAAAGGACAACCCAGCATGCCCTGCAACTTCCTTTTTGTGTACCAAATAAGAGTCAGGTAAACTCTGGGGAATGATCATTTATCGACAAGAAAAGTACTGTATATTCTGGCGCATAAGACCACTTTTTAATCCTTGAAAATCATCTGTAAAGTCAGGGGTCGTCTTATACGCCAGGTGTAACTGATGCCGGGTGATACGCCCTATCCTGTTACCGCATCTCAGATCTCTCTGCTGAGGACTGTAGTGAAGCGGCGCAGGCGCACATGTGCGAGATCTGAGAGGCATAGAAGAAGGTAAATGGGATACAAGGGTGGGCCAGAAGGGTGAAAGAGGCGTGTTTTATGGGCACAGCGCGATCTATTCTTCTATACCGCTCTGAACAGTTAGACAAGGAGAGCTGACCAATCTGCTTAGGGAGTGTGCGTTGGAAGAGGGGTAGTCTTATATGGCGAGTATATCGCAAACTATATTTTAACTGGAAAAGTTGGGGGGTCGTCTTATACGCCGGAATATAATACGGATTCTAACTTTTGTATTACCTGGTTAGCATCCTTATTACTTGTTTACCAGATACAAATAAAGAAATAATGTTTGATTTCATGCCTGACAGTTCTACTTTAAAGAAAGTCATTTTCTTGTGTTACAGCTGGTATAAATCCTGCAATACATCCGCAGTGTGTCTACTTCCTGCTTTCATGGAAACAGACATAGGATTAACAGCCTGTATTTACAAACGAGATGTCTGCCGTAACAGTCAGCTGACACATCAAATTACAAATTGTGATTAGTCACAGGTGAGGATGGAATACACAGGCTAAACTCTCTAAGTACACACAGGGGGAATTTCTATAAGTTTTCCTCCTGCGCAAGAGTTCAGGTCCACTTTAATTAATGCCAGCTACGGTGTGCCCCTCTGCCCACTAAGCATCTCTTCCTCTGATATCAGAGAACGCACACTCGTCCCCACACTCCCGGGAACAGGTGCGCTCTACAAAACGGCTCGGATATCCCGCAGCAACCACTAGAAAGGCGCGTGTTAAACTGGCAGGCTAGTAAAATATTACAGTGTTATGGGATACACAGACTGTACAGTCTCTGGAATTTACTATCGTTATTGCAACAACTGTGAGAAAGGTTCTCAGAGCGACGGCACAGCCAGGCGTTACAGAGAGGCACTGGCCCAGACGGCAAGCTGGATAACATCTGCTACAACCACTATGAGAAACTAAAGGGGCACTCCACACAGAGCGACGGCACAGCCAGACAATACAGAGAGGCACCGGCCCAGACGGCAAGCTGGATAACATCTGCTACAACCACTATGAGAAACTAAAGGGGCACTCCACACAGAGCGACGGCACAGCCAGACAATACAGAGAGGCACCGGCCCAGACGGCAAGCTGGATAACATCTGCTACAACCACTATGAGAAACTAAAGGGGCACTCCACACAGAGCGACGGCACAGCCAGACAATACAGAGAGGCACCGGCTCAGACGGCAAGCTGGATAACATCTGCTAAAAACGGTATGAGAAACTAAAGGGGCACTCCACACAGAGCGACGGCACAGCCAGACAATACAGAGAGGCACCGGCCCAGACGGCAAGCTGGATAACATCTGCTACAACCACTATGAGAAACTAAAGGGGCACTCCACACAGAGCGACGGCACAGCCAGACAATACAGAGAGGCACCGGCCCAGACGGCAAGCTGGATAACATCTGCTACAACCACTATGAGAAACTAAAGGGGCACTCCACACAGAGCGACGGCACAGCCAGACAATACAGAGAGGCACCGGCTCAGACGGCAAGCTGGATAACATCTGCTAAAAACGGTATGAGAAACTAAAGGGGCACTCCACACAGAGCGACGGCACAGCCAGACAATACAGAGAGGCACCGGCCCAGACGGCAAGCTGGATAACATCTGCTACAACCACTATGAGAAACTAAAGGGGCACTCCACACAGAGCGACGGCACAGCCAGACAATACAGAGAGGCACCGGCCCAGACGGCAAGCTGGATAACATCTGCTACAACCACTATGAGAAACTAAAGGGGCACTCCACACAGAGCGACGGCACAGCCAGACAATACAGAGAGGCACCGGCTCAGACGGCAAGCTGGATAACATCTGCTAAAAACGGTATGAGAAACTAAAGGGGCACTCCACACAGAGCGACGGCACAGCCAGACAATACAGAGAGGCACCGGCCCAGACGGCAAGCTGGATAACATCTGCTACAACCACTATGAGAAACTAAAGGGGCACTCCACACAGAGCGACGGCACAGCCAGACAATACAGAGAGGCACCGGCCCAGACGGCAAGCTGGATAACATCTGCTACAACCACTATGAGAAACTAAAGGGGCACTCCACACAGAGCGACGGCACAGCCAGACAATACAGAGAGGCACCGGCTCAGACGGCAAGCTGGATAACATCTGCTACAACCACTATGAGAAACTAAAGGGGCACTCCACACAGAGCGACGGCACAGCCAGGCGTTACAGAGAGGCACCGGCCCAGACGGCAAGCTGGATAACATCTGCTACAACCACTATGAGAAACTAAAGGGGCACTCCACACAGAGCGACGGCACAGCCAGGCGTTACAGAGAGGCACCGGCCCAGACGGCAAGCTGGATAACATTTACTAAAAACGGTATGAGAAACTAAAGGGGCACTCCACACAGAGTGACTGCAGCGGCATGCACAGGAAAGCTATAGCCCTCATTCAGCCTTCCAGTATTTTTTTTTACGCAATTGATCATAAATTTGCATTGATCAGCAGTCCACAATGTCTTGTGTATTGCATTCAGTCTAATGCTTCATACACACTTGAGATAAAAGTCTTTGGAAAATGCAAGATCAGACCAATTTTACCCCCTTCCATGTAGTAAGAGCCATACTCTACACAGTCTATTCTATGGAGCTGAACTCCCCATCAGAAAAAATCTTTGCAGGATGCTGCACACACAGATGCTGCACACATGCAACAGATCAGTATCTGCAAAAAATCTGTTCCTGCAAAAGATCCATTCCTGCAAAATGCATTCATAGTCAGATCTGCAGATCCTCATACACACCTTGTTTAACTGACTTCATCTGCATATCTGGCAATCATCTGCAGATCTGAAAATCCATCCTGGTGGATCTGATCTGCAGATGATTGTCTGTTAAACAAGGTGTGTATGAGGATCTGCAGATATCATAGACTATGAATGCATTTTGCAGGAATGGATCTTTTGCAAGAACAGATCTTTTGCAGATACTGATCTTTTGCATGTATACAGCATCTTTGTGTGCAGCATCCTGCAAAGATTTTATTTGATGGGGAGTTCAGCTCCATAGAATAGACTGTGTAGAGTATGGCTCTCATACTACATGGAAGGAGGTACAATTGGTCTGTGATCTTGCCTTTTTCAAAGATTTTTATCTCAAGTGTGTATGAAGCATTACCAAGAAGCATCTGCCAAGCACACAGGAAGTCCATGCTGCAAAACCAGCAAGTGGAGATGCTAATATCAAGTTTATGCAAACATATGCAGGCAGGAACTGAGACAATCAAATACTACAGCTGAAAACAGACTGGTCCAAACCCAAAGCTGCACACATTTGTATACAATCAACATATTGTTTGAGTCAACTCAATTATTAGCATCTAATCGACCAAGCTAGGTAATAAATAATACAAAAATGGTTTATATGGAAATGCTAATATATTCCACACAGTATGCAATAAAAAAACAAAAGTCAAAACCCTGAGCTAGTTAAGTGGAACCAGAATTCATTTGCTCTCTAGTGGTCTTTGTACCAGTCGTGGTAAACCAATTACCCATCAGCCACCATCTCCTTCGCTGCACCCACTTGCTGGCCATTCTCCCCTTGTAGGTCATCTTCCTGTCTCCCTTGCACCCCGGCTGCATTCACTGGTTGGCCATCTTCCTGTCTCCCTTGCACCCCGGTGGCATTCACTCGTTGGCCATCTTCCTGTCTCCCTTGCACCCTGGCTGCATTCACTCGTTGGCCATCTTCCTGTCTCCCTTGCACCCCGGCTGCATTCACTTGTTGGCCATCTTCTTGCCTCCCTTGCACCCCGGCTGCATTCACTCGTTGGCCATCTTCCTGTCTCCCATGCACCCCGGTGGCATTCACTCGTTGGCCATCTTCCTGCCTCCCTTGCACCCTGGTGGCATTCACTCATTGGCCATCTTCCTGCCTCCCTTGCACCCTGGTGGCATTCACTCATTGGCCATATTCCTGCCTCCCTTGCACCCTGGTGGCATTCACTCATTGGCCATATTCCTGCCTCCCTTGCACCCCGGCTGCATTCACTCGTTGGCCATCTTCCCGTCTCCCTTGCACCCCGGCTGCATTTGCCATTTTCCTGCACTCAGTTGCTGGCTATTTTTCCACCTTCCTTGCACCGCCTGCTGCCCTCACTTCTGAGCCACCCTTGCACACCCATAGTACTCACTTGTTGGCCATTTCAGTAGAAAAGACGTAGACCACTTTTGAGGGTGTTTTCCTTCCAGGTGCAGAGTCCAGCATTGTCGACCCATGGGAAGGAGTGGAAGACCTGGGGACGGAGGTATTGGAAGGGGTCATATTGTGAGGAGCGTGGGATTCTAAGGGCATCACCGGATCTGTAGTGTTGCAGTCTAGAGAAAAGAAGGGGAGGGGAAAATGTTATACATATATACATTTATAACACTACTGATACTATTCTGTTGGGTTTTAAAGAGAACCCGAGGTGGATCTTCGGGGGGGGGGGGGGGGGCAGATGGGACACAGGGGCATGTTCTCTGCCTCATGACATGCTTTTAAGTCCCCCCACCACCATGCTATGGCCCCTCGAGATTAGTGACAATATTTGTCACCATCTCGGAGATAAACATGTGGGAGAGGGATTCCCTGTTTAAAACGCCCGCCAGGGGCATTCCTGCAGGGTTTCCAGAGCTCCCTGCACCTTGTGAGACACAAACTGTCTCTTGTTGTAGCATCGTGCCCAACAGGTCACACAAGTGAAAGTGGGCCATTGCAGCCACTTGCCCTGCTCAGACCTGTGGATCAAGTAGCCTACAATTTTTTGAGCCCACCTCAGGTTCTCTTTAAAGAGACATCGAAGTCTCCAGAAAACACAGGTTTTATGTTACAATGTTGTCCGGCATGAATGCCCCCTCTAAAACGCTGCATTCCCGCGGCTGAAATTATCCCCCCCCCAAAAAAAAAAAACAACCACATGGCAAAAATCCACGACTTTACTGGTCTTGGAATTTGCTGCCCGTGGAGGCCGAGCTTTGGACTGTAGCTCTGCCTCCATTCGCGTCAATCAGCACTGATCACCGCCTCTCCCCCTCCCCCCTCAGTGAAATAAGCGGTGTTTCAGAGGGGGCATTCATGCGTAACAACATTGTAACATAAAAAACTGCATTTTCTGGAGACTTCAGAGTCTCTTTAAACAGAACACCAAAAGTGAACTAATTTGTAAGACTGTACAGCGTTCTATACAATGCTAAAGAGAATTTTTTTCTTCTTTTTTCTGCTTCTTCTTCTTCAATGGGCTTCAACAAAACCCCAAACTAAAAAAAAAAAAAAAAAAAAAAAAAATCAGCATTTAGGATGACAGGTGAACAGACTGTGTACAGAGGCAAGCTGCTGGACTGAGCATCCATTTCGTGTGCCCAATGCGCTCATCACTGCAGTGCAGCTCGCCTCCTCCACGCTCTGGATTCAGCTGCTGGATGAGGCAATCAGATGCTGCCATGTGGCACAAAGGAGGAATGCCATTTCTAAGCATTCCTCCATCACAGTAGAAACCATGTGACTACATGAGGAGGCGGGGCTCGTAGTTCACAGTAAAAAGGAGAAGTTGTTAAATTCGACAACATACTAAACAATGCAATAGATTTGCTTTATTAAAGAGGAACTGTAGTAAAAAATACTGTAGTGAATACAACTGCTCACTTTTTATTACAATATTTGTTAATAAATGTAGTCAGTCTATTGTAAAATCTTTCCTCTCCACGATTTACATTATGAAATTTATCACAGGCAGCAACATCTTTAGTCCCATCAGTTGCACCTCTGCAGAATTTTTTCTTCTTTTCTTTCCGTGATAATAATGCCTGGAGGACTCTGCATAGCTTAAAGCTGATCAGAGATGAAAAACTAAATATAGCAAGTAACTTTTCTACACAGTATATTTTATCTAAAGTTTTGATGGTTTACACAGTAAATCTAGCAGAAAACAGCTTCAACAGTATAAGATTATTTGTTCCTGTGATACATGAGCAGACATTCTGTTTGTGATCATTACACACAGGCAAGCTGCTCTGCATCGCCACCCCTCAGCCTGTGAAAACTCCACTCCCCTCTCCACCCCCTTGCCTCTGAAATCTCATGAATGCTTCAGCAAAAAAGTCTCCTTCACCCAGGCTGAGCTCCCATGAGCACTTGCAGCACGGGACACAGAATGCCTAGGCGCTGGGGGCATGGATACATTTATTTAGATGCAATTAAGTATAAAAAAAAACGCATTTGGGAAGCATCAGAAAACTTGAGGGCAGCAAAAGTTTGTCTCTGATCCACTTTAAAAACCTAAGCTAAGCCTTACTGGAGGGTGGGGTTGCATAACAATACACAGCAATGGAGATACAAGAAATGTTTCTGATGCTGAAACCAGGAAAATGCGTTAGTGTACAAGTGAAAAGTGGATATCCTGAATAATAATTGCCTTCTACCATAAGCCACTACAGTGCCTCTTTAATGTAAAGGACAACTGAAGTGAGATGTATATGGAAGCTGCCATATCTATTTCCTTTTAACCTCCTTGCCGGTTATCCCGAACTCAGTTCGGGGTAACCTGCGCAGGAGGATTTCACAGGCCCCGCTGGGCCGATTTGCATAATTTTTTTCCTCCTACACGCAGCTAGCACTTTGCTAGCTGCGTGTAGTACGCGATCACCGCCGCCGAGCCGCCCCCCCCCCCCCCCCCCCCGCCCTCCGCCCCAGACCCCTGCGCAGCCTGGCCAATCAGTGCCAGGCAGCGCTAAGGGGCGGATCGGGATTCCCTCTGACGTCGCGACGTCCATGACGTCGGCGACGTCATCCCGCCCGGTCGCCATGGCGACCAGGGAAGCCATGCAGGAAATTCCGTTCTCAACGGGATTTCCTGCATACTCTGCTCGCCGAAGGCGATCGGAGTGGGTGGGGGGATGCCGCCGCTCAGCGGCTATCATGTAGCGAGCCCTGGGCTCGCTACAGGATTTAAAAAAAAAAAATTTTTTAAAAGTGCGGCGCTGCCTCCTTGCCGGTCTAAAAAAATCCGGCAAGGAGGCAGCGCCGCACTTTTAAAAATTTTAAACTATACTAGTTGCCTGGCAGCCCTGCTGGTTTATTTGGCTGCAGTAGTGTCTGGATAACACCAGAAACAAACATGCAGCTAATCTTGTCAGATCGGACAATAATGTCAGAAGCCCCCAACCTGCTGCATGCTTGTTCAGGGTCTATGGCTATAAATATTAGAGGCAGAGGATCAGCAGGACTGCCAGGCAACTGGTAGTGCTTAAAAGGGAAACTTCAGCCTAAACAAACATACTGTCATTAAAGCAGTATTGTCACCATAAAAATCAAATTTCAACAGCAACTGGTCTGAGTGTATTAACCTCCTTGGCGGTTCAATTTTTCCGCCAAGGAGGCTGCATTGCACATTTTTTTAAATGTTTTTTTTTGTTTTATGTAGCTACCTGAGTGGTAGCTACATAAAACACCACTAGAGGGCGCATGTGTCCCTCTAGTCTGATCGCCGTCGGCAACAAAATTAAACAGGAGATCGCGTATAGAACGCGATCTGTTTGGCTTCTCCTGTCGCCATGGCGACGATCGGAATGACGTCATGGACGTCAGCCGACGTCCTGACGTCAGACCCATCCGATCCAGCCCTTTGCGCTGCCCGGAACTGATTGGTCCGGGCTGCGCAGGGCTCTGGCGGGGGGGGCCCACTTCCACCGCTGCGTGCGGACGATCGAGCTGGACGCGCAGCTAGCAAAGTGCTGGCTGCGCGTACAGCAATTTACAGAAAGGAGATCGCCCCACCAGGGGCTGAGATATCCTCCGCGGCGGCTTACCCCGAGCTCAGCTCGGGGTTACCGCTAAGGAGGTTAAGTGATAAAGATGCTAATCCTGCATTCAAAACTCTGTTATGGTTTGGAGTTATCACATACTTTGGTAACACTGGCCCTAGTGCCAAAAAGTTGAATGCTGGGAGTTCTTTTTATCTATAATATATTCCTCCTCTTCCATTTATTTCCCTGCCTAGCTGATCACTTGTGTTTACAAGCAAGGCTGAGGTGACTCAGTGATTGGATGTGTAAATAAAAAAATACAGTGTAGTAGTTAGTAAACACCTCAGTGGGAGTGTCTGAAGACTCTGGGAGGAGGGCAGCTAATGAATACACAACGAGCAAGAGAAGGGAGGGGGGAAACAAGAGTCAGGGAGGATATGAGGTCAGCATTAGCTTGGCAAGATGGCCACTGCCTAGAAAATGATTTTCTGCTTTTCCTTTATAAAATTCACAGGAATCACTACTTCTACTTACATAACAGATGTATTGTGCTATCCACGTACTATTTATCTACATATGTGTTTTTATTTCTAGGTTAGCATGGGTGTTCTTGTTCTTTAAGTTACATTAGTTATGTTAATTAAAATAGATAGGTAATATAATCTCTTACCCACCCTGTTTTAAAGGAACGGGCAAAAGTTTGTGATTTCATGGGGGAGCCATCTTTTTGGTTGAAAGGAGGTGACAGGAAGCATGAGACAGTTCCAACGGTCCTGTGTCCTAATCACCCCTCCCAGTTGCGCGCGCTAGGCTTCAAATCTCAAATAAAAAAAATTGCAGGAGAACAAACATCAGAAATCCCATCATGCTTTGCACAGCATCAGGGGAAAATGCAGGGCTGTGGAGTCGGTACAAAAATCTTCCGACTCCAACTCAGGACTCCTCAGTTTATGAAACCACGACTCAGACTCCAACTCCGGGTAACCAAAATGGCCCCGACTCAGACTCCTCGACTCCGACGTCTAATATTTAACAGGGCTGTGGATTTTGTACAAAAATCACCCGACTCCGACTCCTCAGTTTTATGAAACGACGACTCCGAGTGCCCAAAATTGCCCGACTCCGACTCCACAGCCCTGGAAAAATGCCCGGGCAGTTTTCTTCTGTGCAGCTAAAAATGAGGCTTGGGTAAGAAAAACAAAGTTCTGATGCTTTGAAACTGTTAAAGAGTAACTGTTAGCCCCCAAAGTGAAATTTAAAGCTCTACAGCAATGTTTTATTTAGTATTAAAGTGATCCAAAAAGCCAATGCAGAACTTAAAAATCAATATAATTTTGTTACTATGTAGCCTTTTGCCCAAGCTAATGACGCAAAGCCGCATATCTGATACTGATGAGCATGCAGAGCATGCCTATGTCTGCCCGACCCCCCTCTCCCCCCAGGACCAGGTGCCGATCTATTCGCACCACAAACAGCTGACCGCTCTGACAGGGAGAGAGAGCGGCAGCACTTCCAGCGCAGCCACGCAGAGCAGCCGCCGCCGAGTCACATGTGAGACATGTGAGAGAGATGCACGGTGGCGGCTGCTCTGCGGTGGCGGCGCTGGAAGTGCTGCCGCTCTCTCTCCCTGTCAGAGCGGTCAGCTGTTTGTGGTGCGAATAGATCGGCACCTGGTCCTGGGGGGAGAGGGGGGTCGGGCAGACATAGGCATGCTCTGCATGCTCATCAGTATCAGATATGCGGCTTTGCGTCATTAGCTTGGGCAAAAGGCTACATAGTAACAAAATTATATTGATTTTTAAGTTCTGCATTGGCTTTTTGGATCACTTTAATACTAAATAAAACATTGCTGTAGAGATTTAAATTTCACTTTGGGGGCTAACAGTTACTCTTTAAAGAAAAACCAAGCCTTTTCAGTGCTGCTGAGTAGATTTTTAGCCTGGAGGTTCTCTTTAAAAAGGAAATAAATATGGCAGCCTCTATATCCCTCTCGCTTCAGTTAGTCCTGTCTTGGAGGACTCAATCATAAACTATAGCATCCCCACAGATATATCAGCCACTAAAATTCATCTTTGGATGAATGATGGGGGGGGGACACACACTTAGGGCCCGTTCACACTTAAAATCGAAGAACGTTGGCGGTAAGTTTTGCGGGAGTGATTTTCCCGCGATTAGCGCGGAAAAATCACTGGACACTGCGGCGGTTTTGGAGCGATTGCGATTAGCGTGCTATGCACGCTAATTACGAACGCTAATCACGGAACGCTCGTCGCCGGCAAACCGCTGCATGCATCGCGGTTGCGGTTCGCTAACCACAACCGCGGCAGTGAGAACACTGCCACTCGCTACATTGTGTAGCGGTTCTTGCAGAACCACTAGCGGTTTGCCGTGAGCGGGAATCGCGCGATTCCCGCTCAGGTGTGAATGGGCCCTAAACCACTTGGGCCAGTATACCAAGGAAAAAAAAATGAGCAGTTGGCAAGAGCCACCAATCAGAATCCTTGTTATATTTCAACAAAGGAGTATGATTGGTTTTCTCTTAGCAAATGGTCAAGTGACATCACTCCAGTTCCTGATAAATCTGCTCCTGTTTCAGAGTGGACTCTAATGTCTTTTCAGAATGTAGTTTTACAACTGCTGTGGAAACCAAACAACAAAAAATAAAAAAATGTGACTTCTATTCCCTCTTTGTGCTGCCTTTAAAGCAAATAATCAGTCTCTTCCTGCTTCTGCTGACTAAGGCCTCTTGCACACTACATGCCATTCAGATTTTTTTTTTTTATTTGATCTGATGTTGGATCACGATTAAAAAAAAAAAAAAAAAAAATGTACTGCATGCTGCTAAGATTGTTAATTGGAATCCAAAATTGGACACATGTGGTGTGCAAGAGGCCTAAAGGTGGCCACACATGCCATACAATTTCTTAAATATCTGTTTAGTATAAGAATTGCAATCAATTTTTCTGACTGATTGTAACATATCAAAAATATGACCAAAGTACCACACATAGGTATGTTCAATTTTTCCCCAACTATGATAAAAATTATTGGAAATGCTGAAAAAATTGCTAGGGTGTGGAAATTAATAAATTGACAAACACACCATTCAATGTTAGAAAAATGAAAAAAAAAAAAACTTCCAGCATTCCGGATCGATAAACGTTAAATCCAATCGGATTTTTCAGTCTAATGACAAAAAAAAAAAAAGCATCTTTCGATTTTTTCAGGAGAGCCAATCATATTTATCTAATTGCTGTAAAATCAAATCCTTTTATTGAATCATGTATGGCCACCTTTATTTGTAGAAGTTGGCCAGCTGTATAAACTTGTGGAATGGAATGTCCATTGTTTAAATAATGTTTGAAATTCATTACAGGGGCACTATGGCGAAAAATTGTAAAATTTTAAATGTGTGCAAACATATACAAATAGAATGTCCTTTATTTCCAGAGTAAAATGAGCCATAAATGACTTTTCTCCTATGTTGCTGTCACTTACAGTAGGATAGAAATCTGACAGAAGCCACAGGTTTTTGACTAGTCCATCTCTTCATAGGGGATTCTCAGGGATTTATTTTCAAAAGAACTAAGTGAATGGCAGTTATTCTGACCAACTGTCAAAAAACTGTGTAGCGAGCAGGGAAGCTGGCCAGCATCATTGTATAAATCCTTTTTAGGGAATATCTTTATAAAGAATAAAAGCCTTGCTGAGAATCCCCTATGAAGAGATGGACTAGTCCAAAACCTGTCGCTTCTGTCAGATTTCTACCGCCTACTGTAAGTGACGGCAACATAGGAGAAAAGTAATTTATGGCTCATTTTACTCTGGAGTAAATGTACTTCTTATTTGTCTATGTTTGCACATATTTGTATGCACTGCTGACAACTGCACGGCAGTGCTGGGGTCAGAACAAGCCTGTAGGGATCACCAAAACAACAATATCCAGAGTATGGATGTCCCTACCAGTCGCCAACTGGATGTTAGCAAGCAGACATCGTGGGAAAACATGTCCAGCAGCTAATGCCTGCTGTGTCTCCATCCCATGCGTTTCCCCCTCCCTCCCCACAAGGCAGAATGTGGAGTTTGGCAGACAGCCCAGCAGTGTGTTTGTCCCAGAAATGATAAAGAATTACTCTCTTGGATGACAACTGTTGCACACAGTTGATGGAACTCAACCACGAAAGGTCACTTCCGTTGACAATACAACATGCGTACAGGTGTTCCGAGCTTGGGTAAAGATCCGGCACCATGGATCATTAAAGGACCGTAACTTTAAAGTGGAAGTAGAAAGGTTGGTCAGCACACCAGCTTCTCAATAAGCAAAGTTTAATGTATCATATGTCAACACTACGGTTAACAATTGTTTCGGGGCCACAGAGGGTCCCCTTCATCAGAACAGTGCAGACATTATTGAGCTTATTGCTTATTGAGAAGCTGGTGTGCTGACCAACCTTTCTACTTCCTGGATATCATTTGGGATGATGCTTAGCGTCCCAGGTCAAGCACCGAAAATCACTAGGATAAGTGTGCCGCTCTGCACCCTCTCACCTTACGTAACTCTAAAGTGCACGGTTCCCTTCCTTTCCCCTCCATTACTACCTGTATGTTTGAGCATTTTCAGGCTGTCTCTCTATCTACTCTCCCCTCCTGCACTGTGCAGGACGCTCTCGCTTTTCCCAAGAACATTCTTGCTCATCCTTCGTAGTGAGTGGCAGCAGAGCCACGCCCCCTTCCCTAGTCCAGAGTGAGGATTGGTAAGAGGCAGTATAGCCACACCTCTCCCTCAGAAAGCATCACACTTCCCACACAAAGAAAAAAAAAACAACTAGCAGTGAAGGTCACATGACTGTGCTGTTCATCGTTAAAGAGATATTTAAAGGGAACCTGAGGCGAGTTACGCGGAGGCCGACATATGTATTTCCTTTTAAACAATGCAAGTTGCCTGGCTGTCCTCCTGATCCTCTGCCTCTAATACTTTTAGCCATAGACCCTGAGCAAGCATGCAGATCAGGTGCTCTGACTCAAGTCAATTAGCTGAATGCTTGTTTCAGAGTTGTGATTCAGACACTACAGATGGCAGATGATCAGCAGAGCTGACAGGCAACTGGCATGGTTTAAAAGTAAATAAATATAGCAGCATTCATATGCCTCTTACCTCAGGTTCTCTTTAGCAAAAAGCTAAATACATTTTATCGGTAATATGTTAGGAGATTGGAGGGTGGAAACTTGCCACATGCCCTCCGTGCTCCTCAGTCTGGCTTACCTTTGATTTCCGAGTCTGTAGTGGGGGTTCCTGGGTCTCTCTGGTCGAAGGATTCGGCAGAGATGCTTCTTTCCCTTTTGCCTTTCCCTTTGGCTCCATTCCCGGCCCCGTTCTTCAGTCCCATACTGCCCCCGGGACCCTGCAGCGGTTTGGGGGTGTGGTTGCCACTCTTGGGGTCGCAGGGGGAGGCTTGCGACTGGCTGGTGGAGCTCGGCTGCTTGCCCTGGCTGGAGAATTTAGCGTCCAGCTGGGGGTTGCCAGATGGAGACATCACGGAAGGAGGGTGGACCATAACCTCTGGCTTGGATTTCGGGCTGCTGAAGATGAAACAGAAGAAGGGATGTGTGTTTACAACTTGCTGCACCAATTACACAGCTTCAGACTTTCCACAAAGCCACCGCATCATGCGCTCCTAAATTAATTCAAACAAAATGCTCCCGTCGCCTGCCAAAAACGCAGCAAAACAGACACTGAGGGCTAATTTCTGATTTGCAGCTTCATGGTTCCTGGGAACGGAAGCACAGATAAGAGTCAGCTGAAGGCGAATGTAGAAAAACCGCCAGGCTCGCCAGTTAAATAGCGATAAACCTGGACGTCCACTAAAAATAACGTCTACAGTATAGGCACCAGATCCACGTGAAATTGCCCCCTAATCAATAACACACTTCTGTTACTGAGCAGAGTACCCGGTGGTTACATATAGTTTCCATACCAGCAATGGAATCACAAGAAGCAGGGAGTCTGTCTGACTATTGGACCCCTTTACCGGGTCACTTCCTGCAAACCAGGGCTGTGGAGTC
Source organism: Hyperolius riggenbachi (assembly GCF_040937935.1). Taxonomy (NCBI): domain Eukaryota; kingdom Metazoa; phylum Chordata; class Amphibia; order Anura; family Hyperoliidae; genus Hyperolius; species Hyperolius riggenbachi. Next base: position 539,200,740 of record NC_090647.1, on the reverse strand, counting down.
TGTACAAAACTCATCAGACCCAAACTCAGACTGACTCCCAGTTTAGGATTCCACAGACTCAGATGATCCTCTAATTTACATAATTTGCATTTAACACAGAGCTGTGGCGTTGGAGCCATTTTGGGTACCGGGAGTCGGTGGTGTCATAAACTGAGGAGTCTGAGTCACATTTTTGTACAAAATCCACAGCCCTGGTAAGTAAGTCTAAGGAGTTGGGGCCATTTTGGGTACCTGGAGTCAGAGTCGGAGGTTTCATAAACTGAGGAGTTGGATGATTTTTGTACAGACTCCACAGCCTTGGTAACAATCTGTAATAATTTGTGCAGAAACAACATATACATACACGCTTTAACTTTCACTGAAATTTAAATTTATAGAACACCTGTTAACATATAAAATGGTCATTAACCATCCTATCTAATAATTCCCGTCTCTGCGTCCGTGCTTCGCGCTACCGCTCATGTGCACAAACAGTCTTGGCACAGGGAGAAGGACGGGCCAGGGAGCCGAGCGAGCGGACGGGCGTGTGTGCGCACGTGCTGACTTTGCGGTGGTGGCAGCGGTCCCGGGGAAAGTGGGAGGGTTGGGTTTGGAGGCGGGAGGGGAGGTTCCAACACCTAGAGCCCGTGTTTAAACGTGCTTAGGTCTACTAGTAGACAATAAAAGGGCGGTATCATACTGCGGATTGGCAGTAGTGCGCTGCCATCTGGCAGCTGGCCAAGAAGGAAGTGACGCTAACTTCCTGTGGCCGAAGCGATCACATGTACGGAAGCGCATTCCTAAAATATGCTTCCGAGTATTGGTAAAACTTGCAGCAGGCATTTTAACCACTTCCTTATCCTGGTAATTTTCACATTTCAGCTCAGCTGAGATTACTTTGGCAATAACTATCACAACTAAATGATCGATTTTTTTTTTCAGGACAAATGAGGCTTTTTGTGGTCATTAGTAATTACCTTTTTTTCTACGCATTTTAAAGGGAAAATAAGGAAAAAGTGAAAAAATACACAATTTATCCACTTTCATACATTATAGCTTTCATGCAAACAGTTCTATTGTACATTTAACCCACACATTTTATTTGTCTATCCCTCCTGTTTATTTAAACAGTTCATTTGTTTTCATAATGTATTAGATGTAACAATTAAGTAATGTATACAATCTGCTACTGTCTGCTCCTGGAATGTGTATGTTACACTTGCTTACTAATTAACTCTGCCATTAAATAAACAGTGTTATCTAAGATTTTGTAGGAAGGAGAGTGCAGAGACTTATCTTCAAGTCATAGGGACAGCAAGTGGTTAAAAAGCATGTCGCCAAAGACTTGCATGACTTCCAGTCCACCGCATGTCGCCGCAGATCCGCATGGTAACGTAGGTTTGCACTCACATCAGGGATGCGGTGAAAACGTCACTTCTGCGCTGCACGCGACGGTATGAAAGGCCCCATAGACTAACACTGCCCTAGCGGTGGGCTGTGGTAAAAATACCGCTGCGTACCAGTGTGAAAGGGTCCTGACATTTTTGTTTAGAAGCGCAAGAATGTGGAGTTCCAGGGAAATCCTAGTTAGGATTAAAACTACTGGATTTTTTTTTATCTCATCAGTTTCATTTTCAATTTCAGATTTGCTTTAGGCCCCAGACTAGGGCGCTTTTCAGGCGTTATCCAGCGCTTTGCTGATCGCCAGCAATCAGCAAAGCGCTGTGTTCAAAGCAAAGCTGTGGAGAAGGAACAATTTTTTGGGTACCTGGAGTCGGAGGTTTCATAAACTGGGGCGTCTGAGTTGGATGATTTCTGTACCAACTCCACAGCCCTGGTACGTATTAAGACTAAGGAGTTGTAGTCCAGGAGTCGGAGCAATTTTGGGTACCTGGAGCTGGAGGTCTCATAAACTGAGGGATCGGAGTCGGGTGATTTTTTTCTACCGACTCCACAGCCCTGGTACAATGTATCCCTATTAAGTCGTTCTTACTACAGTGCTTGTGATTTGGATACACAGCAATAGCATTAGCGGCTTTCCCTTCCAAAACCTACAGTAGGGAACTAAGACTCCAGTATCAAAATTAGATTGTGAGCTCCTCTGGGGAACAGCTGGGACATGAATAATTCAGTGTAGTCTATAAAAGAGCAGCAGAAGATGCCAGCGCTATGTTTGGATACGATAAGCAGATTCATTAAAATTTTAAAGAAAGCCTGTGAGATTAAAAATAGAGAAAGTCGCATAGAGGGAAGCCTCTGGTATCCCCATAAGCCGCCTGCATCCTCCTGGATACCACCAATCCAGCGCTGGGACCCTCTACATGTTTGCAGCCGTGCTCGAATATGAACGAGTGAGGGCGCACTGCGCAGGATGCCTCTGGTCTGTAGCATGGAGCTGCCTGGGCTAAACAGAAAAGGGCAGAGCCGAGTGACTCCAGGACACTGCACAGGTGCCCAAGCACAGTGCGGGCCGTGCGGTCTACAGATGGGTGCATGGCCTGGGGCACCTCTCTACAAGCCCCTGATGGTGGGATTTAGGGGGTTCCAGCGCTGGATTAGTGGAGGCAGGAGGGATGGGGAAGCCTCTGGATAGGCCAAAGGCCTCTCCAGAGAGATAGAAAGAGAAGGTGAGCGGAGAGCAGGGCTGTGGAGTCGGAGTCGGAGTCGTGGAGTCGGAGTCGTGGAGTCGGGCAATTTTGGGTGCCTGGAGTCGGAGTCGGGAAAAAATGCACCGACTCCGACTCCTAATGAATTTGTAACTGTAATTAAAATAGAAAATATGATAAAATGTTCTATTTCTCAGATAATAGTCATTAAAATAATGTATATATACAGTAATAGCTGTGCTTAGTCCACAAAAATGAAATAAACCAATCAAAATTAGTTACTTGTGCTGCTTCAATAAAGCAGTCCCCGTATTTTTAAGGTCAGATATACATATCTGATTGTGACTGTATATATGATGCGTACACAGGAATCTCTTATATATACTAAATAACATCTATGCTGTAAGAATAAAGCCTGATGTGTAGCTGTGTCACTAATAGAGATGGTCAATGAGATGGAAATAATTCTGCACTGATGCTGATTTATGCAAATGTATGCACTCCCTTTGCTGATGAAATCAAATAATTTGATATGTTATTAAAATTTGGTTTGGTGACTACAAATTAAAGGGTACCTGAGACGGATGAAAAGTAAAGTTTTATACATACCTGGGGCTTCCTCCAGCCCCCTTCAGGCTAATCAGTCCCTCACTGTCCTCCACCACCCGGATCTTCTGCTATGAGTCCTGGTAATTCAGCCAGTCAGCGCAGTCCGGCCGCATGCCACTCCCACAGCCAGGAACATTCTGCACCTGCGCAATAGTGCTGCACAGGTGTAGTATGCTCCTAGCGGTGGAGTGTGTTCATGCGCACTACGCCAGACTGGCTCAAGTACCTGGACTCATAGCAGAAGATCCAGGTGGTGGAGGAGGACAACGAGGGACTGATTATCCTGAAGGCGGCTGGAGGAAGCCCCAGGTATGTATAAAACTTTAATTTCATCTGTCTCAGGTTTACTTTGTTACACAGTAGTACTATACTCTACATATGCACTCCTCACAGAGCTGCAGGGAATCCACTGAGAATGCTGTGCACATTGAACACAGAGGTGTTGTCTGTTTACAATCTCCTCATTCCCCTGCAGAGTACCTGCACATCATTCTTACATGTACCCACAGTTACATTGCCTAGGGCCTGATAGATGTTCTTTGTTCCGGTTTGTACCTTTTACAAGTACTATTACTAAGGACTAGTTTTAGTCTAAAGGGAATAAATATAGTAGTCTACATATCCTTCTCACTTCAGTTGTCTTGTAAAATTCCTAAGCGTTGGCAGTTATGAGACGAATTTCATGTTACAATTTTGTTGATTAAAAGTATGTAATATGCAAATTAGAGGAGTCGGAGTCGTGGAGTCGGAGTCGGTGGAATCCTAAACTTAGGAGTCGGAGTCGGTGGATTATTGGACCGACTCCACAGCCCTGGCGGAGAGAGAAGGCGAGAGGAGAGAGAAGGCAAGAGAGCAACAAGAGAAAACAGAGAAGGTGAGAGTAGAGAGAGACGGCAAGAGCGAGCACGAGGGGTGTTTGGGTTGCAAGAGAAGCCGAGAGGAGAGAGCACAAGAGAGGAGGTAAGAGGAGAAAAAAAAAAAAAAAGAATGGAAAGCAACGTGGGGCTGTAACACCACTGAGTGCACCTGTGGCACTGGTACTGGTCACATGACAGCCAGTGGAGCCGCTTGGTCAATACACAAGCCTGTTTCTATGTACACACAGATGAGAAACAGCATGTTCTGCACTGAGTAAACAGTGATATCACAAAGAGCGGCTGTACGAGTGCTGGACAATATCTGTGTCTCACCTGGATGCTACACGCCAGGGAGGTCCTATGTGAGAACCAGGCTAGCAGAACGGGAACAAGGGATATCCTTTGCTTTTATGATAAGGAATAAATAAACATCATAAGTCTGAGGAGCGAGGGATTCCTATTACCAATCCGATCTACAGGCTCAGCCACAGACTTATTACTCGAATATGGAACACTCACTATATTCCATGTGTACCGTATATTCAGTCGTATAAGACGACCGCCCAACGGATCGTTCAGAAACAGCCTCAGTCTGCCGACAGCGCATACACGTGCTACTGTCGGCTGAACGTCCGCCCAGCGGGAGGGTCTGACGGACCAGTCGTTGCTGGCGGTATGGCGTGTGTACGTGCCTTAACCCTACTGGCAGTCTATTAAAAACCACCAGGGGGCAGCGCAGCAGTTTTTTTTTATTTTTATAAATCATGTAGCGAGCCTAGGGCTCGCTACATGATAGCCGCTGTGCAGCGGCATCCCCCCACCCTCTTCGATCGCCTCTGGCGATAAATCCTGTCCGGAAATCCCGTTCTGAACAGGATTTCCATTAGGGCTTCCCCCTTCGCCATGGCGACGGGCTGGATGACATCACCGACGTCGTGACGTCAAAGGGAGTCCCGATCCACCCCTCAGCGCTGCCTGGCACTGATGGGGTCTGGGGGCGGCGATCGGTGTGCACACGCAGCTAGCAAAGTGCTAGCTGCGTGTGGCAAAAGAAAAAAAATATGCAAATCGGCCCAGCAGGGCCTGAGAAATCCTACTGCGCTTACCGCCAGGAGGGTTAAAGCTTTTAGTTTTGCAACACCAACTACTTCCTACTCCTAAATATTAACTGCAAGTATGCATTGTTCCCCTACTCCCCCCATACAGCTGTGCAGTCAGCCCTCCTCACCCACACCGCAACTGAACGCATTACTACCCTGCAGGCTAGCAACGTGTCTGTACAGCACTCTGCCCAAACGGTCACCGTCCCTGCTGGGCGACAGTCCTCATACATGCGTGTAAGGCTTTGGAATGGGCATAAAATGCAATTAGTTTGATAGACTTAGCAATTTAATAATACAAGTATACTGGAATGGAAAAGGAATGCCAAATCACTTCAACATTAGACAGTGTTTACCAAAATAATTGCCCTTCAGAAAACCAGAATAAAGCCCTGTTCACACTGGCGTTAAGTGGCAAACGGATGCATGAAAACTGATATGTTTGCCGGTCGATCGGATCAGTTTGCCTACTGCTGCTCCCCCCGTGAGTTTTACTGAATAGAACGGTCCTTTTCTTCACTGGTGTGAAGAAAGGTTCCGTTCTCTCACTTCCCCCAAAGCAGTGCTTCAGGATCCGCTTCCGTTCCGCTGGGCTCAGTGGTCCGGAAACATTGCTGCAGGAGGAAATGTGTGTTCAGTTCAGCGGATCTTGCGGAACGGATCAATTTGAATGGATTGACTGGTTTAACATTGGCTCAGGGCTGTGGAGTCGGAGAAATTTTGGGTACCTGGAGTCGAAAAAAAATGCACCGACTCGGACTCCTAATAATGAATTTAAACTGTAATTAAAATAGAAAATATGATAAAATGTTCTATTTGTCAGATAATCATAAATGTATATATACAGTAATAGCTGTGCTTCGTCCACAAAAATGGAATAAACTAATCAAAAAACAGTTACTTGTGCTGCTTCAAGTGGATCCGAGGTGAACTTTTACTCATTGCATAATTGTGTTCCTTTCCTATTGTTTATAGGGCGTCCCTCAAGCCAAATAAATACTTTGTTTTTGTTTTAATCCTCTAATTCCCTATAAACTAAACAAGCCTCGCCCACAGGTTTTCAGAGAGCCAAAGCATTTTCAGACAGTAGCAAGGGCTCATGGGAGCTCAGTCTGGGCAGGAGGAGGGGGAGGTATTACTAGCCAGAGATTTCAGAGGCAGAGGGGAGGAGGTAGGAGGGGGGGGGGGGGATTAGGTTTTTTTTTTTGCTCAAGATGCAGATAAGCCTGCCTCTGTGTAATGTTTACAAACAACATGGCTGCTGTCATTGTATCATAGTAAGAAATATTCTTATTCTATTAAAGCTGTTTGTAGCTAGATTTGCTGTGTAAGCTATCTAAACTTTAGATTATATAGACAAGTTACTTGTTATAGTTAGTTTTTCATCTCGGATCCGCTTTTAATAAAGCAGTCCCTGTATTTTTTAAGTCAGATATAGATATCTGATTGTGACTGTGCAGTATATATGTGTACACAGGAATCGCATATATACTAAACATCTATACTGTAAGAATAAAGCCTGATGTGTAGCCGTGTCACTAATAGATGCTGATTTATGCAAATGTCTCTTTGCTCATGAAATCAAATAATTTGTTAAAATTTGGTTTGGTGACTACGAATTAAAGGGTACCTGAGATGGATGAAAAGAAAATTTTTATACATACCTGGGGCTTCCTCCAGCCCCCTTCAGGCTAATCAGTCCCTCGCTGTCCTCCTCCACCACCTGGATCTTCTGCTATGAAACCTGGAAATTCAGCCAGTCAGCGCAGTCCGGCCACGTGCCGCTCCTACAGCCAGGAGCATTCTGCACCTGCGCAATAGTGCTACGCAGGTGTAGTACGCTCCCGGCGGAGTGTGAGCATGCGCACTACACCCGACTGGCTCAAGTACCTGGACTCATAGCAGAAGATGCAGAGGACATCGAGGGACTGATTAGCCTGAAGGGGCTGGAGGAAGCCCCAGGTATGTATAAAACTTTAATTTCATCTGTCTCAGGTTTACTTTGTTACACAGTAGTACTATACTCTACATATGCACTCCCCACAGAGCTGCAGGGAATCCACTGAGAATGTTGTGCACATTGAACACAGAGGTGTTGTCTATCACCCATAAACCTGGTTCAGATTGTGCATGAAGAATGTGTAATAGAGGAATAATCTCCTCATTCCCCTGCAAGTACCTGCACCTCATTCTTACATGTACCCACAGTTACATTGCCTAGGGCCTGATCCATGTTCAGATGTATAATAGAGGAAGAATCTCCTTATTCCCCTGCAGAGTACCTGCACATCACTCTTACATGTACCCACAGTTACATTGCCTAGGGCCTGATAGATGTTCTTTGTTCTGGTCTGTACCTTTTTCAAGTACTCTTACCAAGGACTAGTTTTAGTCTATGACTAAAGGGAATAAATATGGCAGTCTACGTATCCTTCTCATTTCAGTTGTCTTTTAAAATTCCTAAGCGTTGGCAGTTAGGAGATGAATTTCATGTTACATACTTTCAATCAACAAGATTGTAATATGCAAATTAGAGGAGTTGGTGGAATCCTAAACTGAGGAGTCGGAGTCGGTGGATTTTTGTACCCACTCCACAGCCCTGCATTGGATCCATTCACATCCGATCTGTTCCCTTCCGATCCGGGAACTGACTGTTTTTAGCGCCAATGTGAACTGGGCCTAAGTCAAAGCAATCTTTCTTTGTTTTCCTTGCTTGACTTCAAACAAAATTCAGGTAGCCAACACTCAAAGTCAAAACAAATCCAAGCAAAGGTTTCGAGGCCGCTATGGGTCTCTTCATCAAGAGAACACATAACAGGAAATTCACCTAGCTGCACTTGCCCGTGCCATGCACTCTCCTCTGTGCAGAATGCCAACCAGAATTCAACTTTGATCTTCTGAGTGAACCATAACATGGATCATTTGAAAGATGGAAGATACACCTAGCAATCTTTTCAAATTCTACTATTTAACAGGCTTTTCTCACACTGTCTGCCAACAGAATCCGCTACCGGGTACGGTACACACTAAAAACTAAAGGGCAGGTTTGAACACACAACAGTCTACATACAGTAACTTTAGCTTGAGATTAGAAGTATGACAGCGTGAAGGAAACCAGAGACTAATAAAAGTGCTCCATTTATATTTGCCTGCTTCCTCTAGCCACCTGTAGACCATTGGCTCCCTTATAGTCCTCCTGGGATGCTCTGGTCCCTACCCCCCGCCCTGGCCAGTCCCGCTATACTGTGTATGCACAGGCAGGCCATGCGCCCTTATTTTCAGGAGCATTCTTTGCCTGTAAAACACGGGGCCGGCCATTGGAGGACTGGAGCAGCTCCGGAGGATGACGAGGGGGTCCACATGGCTGGAGGAAGCCCCCCCCCCCCCCCCCCCAAGTATAAATACAGCACACTTTGATTAGTCTCAAGTACACTTTAAACCAGGCATAGGCAAACTCGGCCCTCCAGCTGTTACGGAACTACAAGTTCCAAAATGCATGACTGTGGCTGTCAGACTCCTGCAATGCATTGTGGGACTTGTAGTTCCTTAACAGCTGGAGGGCCAAGTTTGCCCATGCCTGCTTTAAACCCTCTTGGGCTGGCTCCCTACCATACACCAGGAGACCACCGCCATACCCCTTGCCCGTATTCTGCCCACACTCTTCCATTCTTCCCACCAATACATTTCCACCCCAGATTTTCCTTGACCAGAACAATCATTCCTGATCGTTTCATCCAGAAATCTTAACTCTGTACAGGAGTCCTCAGCATCACTGACCTCCCATAAAGCAAGCCGTCCAGTAGCACTGCTGTCCCTTAAAGGGAACCAGTGTAATGTCTGATCGTGCTGCTCGGAAGCTCCCTTCCACACTGCCTTCCATGCATGCTCATCGGGGGACTTGAATATTTGAATATTTCCGCTTCCACACCACCTACAGTCCCCAAATTTCAGGGTAGGGGGCCTGAGCCATTGCTGGTTCCAGAGATAGATTACAGAAACGTATCTCTTGAATCAGCGGGGCTTGGGGGGCTGCAATTTTGCACAGATTTAGTGCGGGGACCCCTCCCTACCCTGAAAATGTGGGTAGTGTGGAAGCTGAGATATCTGGGGTAGAACAAGTAAATAGGACAAGTGGCCGCACAGGCCTCTACTGCGCAAGCAGGGCAGTGTAAATTTACAGGCAGCACCATCAGACATCGCCGGAAAGAAGAGGAATACGGAGAAAGCCATCTTCATTCCCTTATAAGCAATGCCAGTTACCAGGCTGTCGTGCTGAGCTTTTGGCTTTGTGTTGGAGTCACACACCTGCAACAAGCATGCTCATTCTAGGTCAGTGTCTTATAACACAGTTCCCTAACCCTGTCCCCAGGGCCCACCAACAGTAAATGTTTTGCAGGAAACCACAAACATGCACAGGTGGGGTAATTAGTGTCTCAGCAGAGCTGATTAAAGGGAATATGAAGTGAAAAACTTAGAAAATTATTTTTATGTGTAGCACAGCTAAGAAATACAACATTAGCAGCAGAGATGAGTCTAATATGGTTTCCATTACAGGAAGTAAAGAAACTCCAGTTGTTATCTACCCAAAAGAGCCACTGATCTCTCCACTTTCAAAGTCGCAGAGAGCGCTGTCTTCCGAAGCTTATTATCTCAAGTGTATGTCACTGTATTTTGTTGCTTTTTTTTCTGCAGAGGAGAGTTTAAAAGGTCATTAGCCTGCACTGTGAAATAATTTAAAATGCAGAGTGTAGTGTGTAAACTGCAAATATTAGAGAATGATACAATGTTATACATTTTTTTACTAAAAATAAAAATATGAGACTATTTTCTTTGCTACTAATGTTCCAGCATTTATCCGTACTACACATACAATACATTATGTCATAGTTTTTTTTTTCGCTTCAGTGTCACTAACTACTTCTGTGAATTTCCACAAAACATGCATTGTTGGTGGGCCTTGAGGACAGGGTTGGGGAACACTGGCTTCTAGTATTAGAGGCGGAGCATAAGCATGGAAGTCAGGCAACTGGCCTATAAGCCTCCGTTTTACTCTCACTTCCTCCCCTTTGAGGTCTACTCTTCCCTGTGGGACCTGCGCACACCTGCGGGTAAAGCTGCGGCTCTTACCTCTGTGTGTTTCCTGATGGGGAGTTTCGCACTTTGGGATTACTGGAATGCATTGACAGAGATCCGGAGCTCACAGTCACAGACGCAGTGGGGCTCGCCAGGCTCTTTGGAGGGCTGGGGGTCTTCAGATGGCTCCGCAGGGCTTTCTGGGGGTTGCTCTTGTCAGTGTTGTCCTTTTGCTCGTCCTTCTCCTTTTTGTTTCGCTCTCTCTTGTTGAAGTGGGCTCTCCCCTCCTGCAATTCCAGCATTCTTCGGACATGTGGCACTCGCTGCAGAGGGAACGCTGTACATCGCCAGGGCACACTGCAAGAAGACACAGGACATGGGCTATAGACTGGCAGCAAGAATACCTCCGCTCCATTTATGCAATATGCAGACAGCACTCCACACGGTACATCAATGCCACATCACCACATTATACCCAAACTACACACAACTGCTCAAAGCAACCAGATTACTGTACATGACAGGCACAGACTTTGGAACCGGTATTTTTAAAAACCCATAATGTACTGTATTTTTTGGACTATATGACTCACATTTTCTTCCTCAAAAGTGGGGGAAATAAAAGTCACTGCGTCTTAGGCCTCGTTCCCATCATACGGGCGTCCGTGCGCATTTGGAAGCGCGTATGATGTGCAACACGCAATCACAGCAGAGGGCATAGACAGCCCTTGTGCCGTTCACATCATATGCGCTACGCAACAGTACGATGTGCAATGATGCGCTTGCATACTGCTGCATGCATTCTGCCCGCAAGCGCAGAGCTGACCCATTCACTGTAAGGAATGGGATCAGCAGCGCAGCGGGAAGCGGTGCAGATGGCGTGCAATCTGGGCACGGCCATCTGCACTACGTAGATGTGAACGAGGCCTTATAGTCCAAATGCATATAGTTCCTGACTTGTGATCACCTGCCAATACGAACCTCCAACCCGCCACAATGTCGGGGACTCCCTGTACTGTGTCCATGCAGAGGACGACACAGGGGGACAAATGGAGGAGGACACAGGGGGACACAAGGTGGACAGAGAACACTGGGAGACACGTGGTACAAGGTGGCATAATCCACAAGATGCCCCTTCACCATGGATGCACAAGGTTTAGTATATATTTGTTCTCCTGGTTTTTGTCCTCTAAGCCTAGGTGCGTCTTATGGTCAGGAACGTCTTATAGTCCGAAAAATACAGTAATCCTTGGACCGCACTCTATAATGTATAGGATGTTCCTAAGGCAGACAATGTATCTGTTACAAATGTATGCAATGCCTCAGCTACTCCCTTACCCAGGTCCTGGAGATCACTACCTCCAACCCGTACAGAAATATTCCGGAAAATACATCATACCTGCCTGATGAAAAAAATTACCTCAAAAAGAACGAATGACCCAGGCAAATTTCTCAAAGAAAACCTGAACTGAAAATTAAAAGTCAAAATAAACATTCACAAGTCATACATATCTCCCTTGTAGTCTACTCCTCAATCTCCTCCTCCCTTCCCGTGTCCTGTCTGTCCACTGTGATCAAGGGAATTCTCCGTCCTCCATTTTGAAAATTGCCATTACCATAACGGCTTTTTGGTCAGCACACTGTTAAACTGTAACATTGCCCACTTGAGCCATAGGGAAACAGACATTACTTGGCATATCAGTTGTCCTCTCAGCTATAACTGACAGCAACTGATATATTTCAGTTCTGACAAAATGTTGTCAGAACTGGGAGGGATCTTGTCAGAAGAACATGATGAACTGAGTGGAACTGATGGCGAGGTAACTATGTAACTATGTAATGTTCATTTGAAGTTACCTCATGTGTTTATTTTAAATAAAATAGTGAAAAACTGTAAAATTTAAAATATGTTTCATTTTTCCAGAGTAAAATGAGCCTTAAATTACTTTTCTCCTATTTTGCTGTCACTTACAGTAGGTAGTAGAAATCTGACAGAAGTGAGAGGTTTTGGACTAGTCCATCTCTTCATAGGGGGTTCTCAGGGATATATTTGTTTTCAAAAGCACTAGGGGCTCATTTCCACTAGGTGCGGTGCGATGCAGCTGCATAGCCGCATCGCACCGCAGGTGTCCTGAAACACATGCACGCCAGTGGAACAGTTTCCACTGCGTGCATGGTGTGCGGAGCGGTGCAATCTGATAATTTGCAGCATGATGCAGATTTTCGCACGGCCGCATCCGAGTCCCATCTCCTCAATACACTTCCGCATCGGAGATGCGGAAGTGATGCGGCCGGCAGCGGAAGTGATGAGATGCGGCTGCGTAGCCACACTCACATCACTTCACAAATGGAAACACTGCCTTAGTGAATGGCAGTTGCTCTGTCCAACTGTCAAAAAACTGTGTAGCAAGCAGGGACGCTGGCCAGCATCATTGTTTAAATCCATTTTAGGGAATATCTTTATAAAGAATAAAAGCCTTGCTGAGAAACCCCTATGAAGAGATGGGCTAGTCTAAAACTTGTCACTTTTGTCAGATTTCTACTACCTACTGTAAGTGACAGCAACATAGGAGAAAAGCAATTTATGGCTCATTTTACTCTGGAAAAATGTACTTATTTGTATAGGTTTGCTCAGATTTTAAATTTTACAGTTCTTCGCTGTAGTGACCCTTTAAGATATAAGATAATTTGTCCTCCTGGACAACTTTTAATCCCATCATTTAGAGCACAGGTGTGAAGCACAAGATCCGCGGGTCGAACACGACCCTCTTTGCACATCTGAAGCTCTCTTGGGCCACACAAAATGGCATCACTGTAAGCAGTAAAAGAACCAAACTACACTGCCTTCCCATCCAGGGGAGCACACCAGTGACGGTGCCACTGGTTAAAATATTGTACATTTAATCCAGAGTGCAGCAACAACCTATGGGACCCCTCAGCAAAATGACCATGAGGCCCCCCTCTTAGGATCTAAACCCCTTCATGTGGCTAGCAACACCCCCCCCCCCCCTCTTCCCACATAGAAGGATAAAAGTGACAAATGCAGAATGATCAGTAGGGATCAGGCTGGTGCCTTTTTGACATGACACCGGAAGTGATGCAAGTCGTTGCTTTCACTTCCGGTGTGAAGAATCAGCAGCGGAGGGCTTGGGCACTGGGGAATTTTCCAGCAGAGTGCTGATGCTCCAGCCATGAGTGGAGGGAAAGGAGGAGTGCCAGGTCCACTATCAAGAAAAATGTTAAAATTAAAAAAAAAAAAAAAAAAAAAAAAAAACATACCCAAAGTAAAATGAACTAGAATTACTTTTTTCCCTGTGGAATAGTCAATTTCCTCAAGGAGTATTCTCCACATTTCCTTTACAAAAGTACTCCCTGAAAAGCTTCTATGCAAAAATGCTAGCCACTATTTTGGCACCTGGACTATGCAGCTGTCCTTTGGTAAGTGTGTTTGAGAAAAAAAACACACATCCCCCCATGAGGAGATGGACTAGCCCAAAATCACTCATATCTTTACTGCCTACTGTAAGTGAGAGCGACATATAAAATAAAATCTAAAGCACCCCATACAGTATGTGTTCCAGTAGGTCACCGCATCTTACTGAATTTTTAAGAATATGAATTTTAAGATGAGACCTTTCTTTTTTTTCCATGTTGCTGGATCTGAGCACCGGGGCCCCAACTGCATGTACTCTGTGGGTGATAAGTGTCCTGTACATGGCTGGATTTACACAAACTGGCAGTTCCTCGTCTGCAGGGCGGCTAAAGCCTTTGTACCCATGTACTAGGCAAGTCACCCAGCAGGGATTGAGACCCAATCCCTCAGATGACACTGCTGACTGGAGACTGTACAGACTGCAGACTAGCAACCTGTTCTGTTGCTATGCGGGAGAGAGGAGAGGCTATGGAGTGGTGGACAAGGTATGTGCTGCGGCAAGAGAGAAAAAAAAATTGAGGTTAGCCAAGTTGATCCACTGGCTTAGGCATTGGGCATAGGGGGATGCTGTACACATGCTAGATTCTTGCCAGAGAATCAGCCACCTCAACCAAGTTTCGTTTAGCACGTGTATGAGGCTAAAAGGACACCTCAACTGAGCGGAGTATGGAGGCTGCCATATTTATTTACTTTTAAACAATAACAGTTGCCTGACAGTCCTGCTGAACTTTCACAGATCAGTATCTGAATCACACACCTGAAACTAGCATGCAGCTAATCCAGCCAGACTTCAATCCAAGTACCTGACCTGCTGCATGCTTGTTCAGGGTCTCTGACTAAAAGTATTAGAGGCAGAAGATCAGCAGGACAGCCAGGCAATTGTTTAACAGTAAATAAATAAGGCAGCCTCCATATCAATCTCATGTCAGGTGTGCTTTAAGACGGTTGTCAGGGATCCCCCTCTTCACTCGGTCTCTTATTGCCCAACAGCTATTACTTCTCTGCACATAGATGCCGACCTGTCAGTTACCGCAGGTGTAAGAGGGACCAGGTCAACTGATGAGAAGGACCTATATTTAAAGAGGAACTCCAGTGAAAAGAATGTCATAAAAAAGTGCTTAATTTTAACAATAATTATGTATAAATGATTTAGTCAGTGTTTGCCCATTGTAAAGGCTTTCCTCTCCCTGATTAACATTCTGACATTTATCACATGGTGACATTTTTACTGCTGGCAGGTGATGTAGCTGCTGCATGGTTTTTGGCAGTTGGAACCAGCTGTAAACAGCTATTTCCCACAATGCAACAAGGTTCAGAGATAGGAAACTGCCAGGAGTGCCTCGGTACTCAGAGCTTCTTGTGGGAGGGGTTTCACCACAATATCAGTCATACAGCGCCCCCTGATGGTCTGTTTGTGAAATGGAATAGATTTGTCATGTAAAAGGGGGTATCAGCTACTGATTGGGATAAAGTTCAATTCTTGGTCAGAGTTTCTCTAAGTATTTATATAGCACTGACATATTACACAGCGCTGTACAGAGTATATTGTCTTGTCACTAACGGCCCCTCAGAGAGGCTCACAATCTAATCCCTACCATAGTCATATGTCTACGTATGTATTGTGCCGTGCATGTATCAAAGTCTAGGGTAAATTTACTTATCAGTAGGTATTTGGGAAAGACGGAGCAGTCTTGTAGACGGTGTCGGTCTTTCATACGGGGACGGCAGCATGCGCAATCGGCCGCTGCAACGACCAGCAGCATTTTGGATGCTAACAGCTATGCCCAAAATGCTAATGTAGCAAATAGATCTGATTTTATTGTTTATAAAGAGAAACAATGAACAGAGCATAGAACACTGAGGCTCCGATGAGGCGGCCAGGAGAAAATGTCTGTCACAGCTGATACAAATCCTGCAATAAATCTGCAGTGTGGCTACTTCCTGCTTTCATGGAAGCAGACATTGTTAACATCCTGTGCTTTCAAATTAGCCTCTCTGCCATGGCAGTCAGCTGACACAGCTGAGTTATCAAATTACAGTTGTGATGAGCCATAGATGAGGGGAATTAGACATGCTAAACTCTCTAAATACATACAGGGTGCATTTCTCGGTTTTCCTTCTGTCCTGTGCAAGAGTTCAGGTCCAAGTTAAATCTATTTTTCCATTACATACAAAAAAAAAAAACCTATGCCCGTTACAGGATTCATGAATGCCAGCTCTGGTGAGGCTGCAGTCAGCCCTGCTGCTGTGCGCAGCATTAAGCCAATGTTGTGGTAAACAGGTTTATTGACTCTTCGCTGTTTAATATACACCTTATCCAATGTCACACGTCCGGCAGTCCTGGAAGCACAAGTTAATCTGTAACAGATTGTTCTTTGCAAACTAATTGAAGGTCCGCCGTGAGTCAAGCAAATGAACAGAAGTTTTCCGATACACATGAAGTCCCCGTCCACTAGATAAATCTAATGGCAGCAAACCAATCGTTTTCTGTCACCCCCAGTAGTGAGGGTTAAAGGGACACTACACAGAAAACAGTTTCTGGATGCAAACGACAGATAACCAAAAACATTGTAGTGACAGCTGTGCTTTACCAGAATATACTGCTTGTTTATATCTATTTAAAAAAATCTTATTAAGTTAACTTGCTTCAAACTGTGCATGGAGCAAGACTTAAAGAGGAACTCTGGTGAAAATAAAAAAAAGTGCTTCATTTTTACAATAATTATGTATAAATGATTTAGTCAGTGTTTGCCCATTGTAAAATCTTTCCTCTCCCTGATTTACATTCTGATATCACATGGTGATATTTTTACTGCTGGCAGGTGATGTCAGTGGAAGGAGATGCTGCTTGCTTTTTTGAAAGTTGGAAACAGCTGTAAACAGCTATTTCCCACAATGCAATATGGCTCACAGACAGGAAACTGTCAGGACTATGGTCCTGACATCACACTGTGGGGGGTGGTTCCCCAAATCATCAGCTATACAGAGCATCCCGATGCGTGTAAGAAAAGGTAAAGAATTTTCATGGGAAAAAAAGTGGGTATCAGCTACTGATTGGGATGATGTTCAGTTCTTGGTTACGGTTTCTCTTTAAAGGACTCCTGAATTGAGAGGGAAATGGAGGCTGCCATATTTGTTTCCTTCTGAAATCATCTGAAATAAAAGTATTCATCTCTAACTGTCACACTGCAGCACATTAGAAAGCTGTAATTAAAAAAGTAGGACATTAGACTATGGCTACGGTAGGATTAAACTGTGAGCTCCTCTGAGGAGACAATCAGTCACATGACTATGTACTCTGTAAAGTGCTGCAGATGAGGTCACTTCTACATAAACACATAATAATATGATAGCACATTACACTAGGACTATGGTAGGATTAGGTTGTGAGCTCCTCTGAGGAGTCAGTCACATGACTACGTACTCTGTAAAGTGCTGCAGATGTCATCACTACTATAAAACTGTTAGGGATGTGAGGGGGGTGGGGTGCTAACATTTCTGAGTTGATAATTTTATGCAAATTGGAAATGGAAGAGTCAAACTCTCTCCTTCCTGAGATATGGCCTGTCATAAGTATAAACTTATGGGATGAATGGCCTTCCACATAATCCTAAACTATTAAGGACAGTAAACAGAAAAGCCTTCCTCAGGTAAGAATGGGGGAGGCTTTTGCAGCGTCGCACAGCTCACTTCCTGCTCAGCCATCCCACAGGTCAGGCAGAGGAGATATTTGCACAATAAACTCACCTACAGCTCAGGATTTGTGTCCCTCACGTTTCTTCCGTGTGAAATACGAGGCTGACAGACGACTTGCCAACAATGCTGGGCTTTTTGTTCGTCTTGCCTTTCTTGTTTTTCTAATTACAGCTTCCTGTGAAGCCAATTATTACAAGACTGGCTGACTATACAGGAAAAATACCTGCAGTGGTGGGAATTCAGACTCCCAATTCACACGCGGCCTCAGCCTCCTTCACTCTTCTCACCCATGATCGGTAAGGCCCAGTGCACACCAAAACCGCTAGCAGATCGTCAAAACGCTAGCGGTTTTGGGAGCAGATAGCAGATATTTGGCCGGGTGCACACCAAGCGGATTTTGTATGCGATCCACCAGCCGCATCAGCCAGTGAAAACGCTTGGCTATTGTATTTCAATGTATGGTGCACACCGGCGGTTTGAGCCTTGGCAAAAACCTCAAACCGCCCGTGTGCACCATCCCATTGCAATACATTAGCCAAGCATTTTTCCAGGCGGATGCGGCCGGCGGATCGCTCCAAAAACCGCTCGGTGTGCACTGGGCCTAAGTCCAGGACTTCTCCCCGGGACACTTCCCAGTTCTGGTTCTCCCCTCTAACTGCATCCTGAACTTCAGTCCTTGGTCACAACCCTTTTTAGCAAAAGCATTTTAGTATGAAATCGGTGTAGGAGACTTGGGAGCAGGATACAGCCGGTATAGGACTTATCCTGCTCCTGCACAAGTCCCGGTGGCGTTAATTACTATTCCCCCTCCAGGTCCACGTGGATGGTGGGGAATGATAGAATTCAGCTTCCAGCTATTGCTGGAGGCCGAATTATTGTTTTTCAAAAGTAACTTCAGCTCTGTCTTCTGACGGCGCCGAAGTTACTGACTGTGCGCTGCTATAGCCATAATTCCTACTACGGACTATGGTGGCGCCGGCTGCACCCAAATCTCCTGCGCTAATATTACAGCGCTCGCCATTGTACCTTACTAACTGTAGAAACTATACAGCCTAATATTCCCACTGTGTGTACCATGCTCTAAAAAGTAGTTTAAATGACTTGCTGTTTTTCTTTGCAGACTGGTCCACTGTCACATAGAGGAGCATCCTGGGCTGGATCACACTGAAAAAAGCGTTCTAGTGTGCCTCAGGCCTCATACCGATTCTAACTAGATTTGCAGCTATATGTATCAGAGGCCAGCAAAGTGACTTGCGACAGCCTGATCTGCCTAATGGTGCCCATACACTGTACAATAAAAGCATTCGATTTTTCCCATTTGACCAAAACAATTGCATGAAAGTCGAAAAAAAAACTTTTTAATGAAGAAAAAAAAAATTATCCCGTTTTTCTTTAATAAAAATCCGATCAGACATGTTGGAAAAATCCTAATATTCGATCTAACAGAATAATTGAAAAAATAGGTAGGTTTTTAGAAATCCGTGCAGAATGGTCTCAGACATCCTAAAAAGTCACTAAATAATGCAGATTCCTTGCAGTGTGAGGGAAATTGCTGTTGCTAAGGTAACCAACAGATCTGCTGTCAGCAGGCTCTGAGTGAGGGGGGAGGAGCCCTTCACAAATCATGTCTAGCCTGCACTATCTGTAGAACGGCTATCGAGCACTTCTTAATCTGCAGCAGTTTAGGAATGGATTTGCACTTTTAACTGTAGTGCATCTATAGAAATCCATGCTTAACTGCTGCTATTATGTAGGCTTTGGGAAGTTTCTTACTATAATGCAGAACTGTTCTTCTGCTGGTTAAATCAGAAGCCTTGAAAAGACAAGAGCTAGGTGGTGCCTCCTTGCTAGCCCTTGTGTTCTGCTTCAGGAGGCCTTTAAAGGGCTTGTTCACTCTAAAGGCACTGTCCTTTTTTTAAGAGCAAGCGATAAAATAAAATAAAAAAAAAATATATCACCCTAAAAGCTATTGTGCAATGATTCCCTATAAGAGTGCTCACATATGAGCGGTTCAATTACGATCCACTCACCAGAGCACTGCCTCAATGGAAGGTATAAGGAAATAGGCAAACGCTTGAAAAAGCACTTTGTACAGCTATTTCCTCAGCACTTTCATGAATAAATACATTGTATTTAATCATTTCCAGGTGAAAGGTCACTTCCTGACATCAGAAAGTGAAAAAACACAAAACGCTCTGCAAAAGCACTTAGCGCGCTGCTGCATGGGCTGCTGTACCCTTCAGTGTTTGTGCTCTGTGGCTGCTGTACCCTTTATCTATTGATTGCCATTCACCAGTCTGCCGTACCTGTGTGTCATCACCTCTAGCATTGAAGACATCCACAGGAGTCAGGACCAAAAGCAGAAAAATCTATTATACCTCTTACAAAAAAAAAAAACAAAGTCCAAATCCACAAGTGTGTATGAATGAGCAGCAACATTTCAGAAGACAGCGTCACGGCTGAGCTTATAAAGGGAACCGCGTTCTGAGATACCTCAGCTGTGGGGGTCGCGTAGCCTTTCAACACCAGTCTATGTCTCATCCAAGTTGGAAGAAGGAACTATGGGAGAGATTTATCAAAACCAGAGCAAAACTGGTACAAATTAGAGATGTCCAGGACAAGGAATGCGATTGGTTGTTCCGCACAGCTGATCCACTTCTGCAACAGATTGCTCCAATTCTTGCAATGATTTTGAAAAATCTTTTTTTTTTTTTTTTTTTTAAAAAGGTGCTCACTAATCAATCTTATCAATTCTAAGTAATACTAGAGAGAACCCGAGGTGGAACATTGAAATCCTAATAGGACCCAGAGGCATGCCATGTGCACAACGACATGCCTCGGTGTCATTCTATCACCATAGATTGTCGCTAGCCTGGCAACCTTTTAAAGGGGGGGTAGCAGAGCACAGGGGGGGAGGGGTCTGGAATAGACAATACAATGACCCAGAGGCATGTCATTGTGCATGCGACATGCCTCTGGGTCCTATTAGGATTTCAATATGTCGCCTCGGGTTCTATTTAAAGAGAACCCGAGGTGGGTTGTAAGAATCCAATTAGCATATAGAGGCTGGGTCTGCATATACTGCCCAGCCTCTGTTGCTATACTGTTTCCCCCCAAGCCCCCCTCTGCGCTCTGCTGTCCCCCATAAAACGCTGTGTCGCAGCCGGCTGTTTACCTTTTGCAGTGTCAGTCTCGCCGCTCCACCGCCTCCTCTATGTCACCGCTCCCTACCTGCGTACCTTCCCTCCCCACTGATTGGAGGGAAGGGACACCGGCAGGAAACGGCGCTATGTAGTAGGCGGGGGAGCGGCGAGACTGACGCTGCAAAAGGTAAACAGCCGGCTGCGACACGCTGTGTGTCGCTAGCACGGCGTTTGATTTATGGGGGACAGCAGAGCGCAGAGGGGGGCTGGGGGGAAACAGTATAGCAACAGAGGCTGGGCAGTATATGCAGACCCAGCCTCTGTATGCTGATAGCATTGTTAGAAACCACCTCGGGTTCTCTTTAAGGACTACCTAAAATATCAGTTCAAAATACAGTATATTCACTCAGTTTACTCTTGTACCACACAGATAAAGAGATTGCATCATTAGTGGGCACGCTATCACCCGGTTCACACTGGCTCAAAAAAAACAAACGGTCCGGTCGCGGATCGTAATGGAACGGATTGTAACGACTGAACGGATCTAATGTTCACCTATGGATACGTTCACATTGGTGTGTTCGAATGGATCCGTTCCACTGAACTCCGCTAGGTAAGTTTGGTGCTGCAGCAATTTTTTTCCGGACAGCGGAGCCCAGCAGAACAAAAACAGAGGCTGAAGCGCTGCATTGGGGGTAATGAGAAATGGATCCTAAAAAAAAAAAAACACTGGCTAGAAAAACTGACCATTCTAGACAGCAAAAATCCCAGACGGAGGTCTGGGAGGGATGTGGGGAAACGGAGCTGAAGGAAACGGGTGCGTTCGAACAGAAATCCGAGCCTTTAACCTCCTGGGGGTTTCAATTATTTCGCCCAGGAGGTGGCGCAGCACTATTTTTTAAATTTTTTTATTTTTAAATCATGTAGCGAGCCCAGGGCTCGCTACATGTTAGCCGCTGTGCAGCGGCATCCCCCCACCCCCTCCGATCGCCCCCGGCAATCAAAGCAAACAGGAAATCCCGTTCAGAACGGGATTTCCTGTTTGGCTTCCCCCGTCGCCATGGCGACGATCGGGATGACGTCAACGACGTCGTGACGTCAGAGGGAGTCTCGATCCACCCCTCAGCGCTGCCTGGCACTGATTGGCCAGGCTGCGCACGGGGTCTTGGGGGGGGGGGGGGGGAGCGGCGCGGCACGGCAGGTAGCGGCGAATCAGCGCGTAGCAGCGGCGATCGGTATATACACGCAGCTAGCAAAGTGCTAGCTGCGTGCAACAAAAAAAAAATTATGCAAATCGGCCCACCAGGGCCTGATAAATCCTCTGTGGCGGCTTACCCCGAGCTCAGCTCGGGATTAGCCCCCAGAGGGTTAAGTGCCAGCATGAGCTGGCACTAAGTGTTAAAATTTAAGCAATATGCATATCTTAAGCCTCATACACACAAGGCACCGTTGTAGCTGTTGCTAGCAAACAGGAGACGTGTGAGCAACAGCTCAGCGACAGCTCCGCCTGAGCGACAGCTGTCTACACGACAGGCAGAGACGCGTCGGAAGCTGTTGCCGAAGGTTCGGCCCCCCGCCGGAAGCTCCCTTCTAGCTGTGGGTAGCTGTCACTAGTCTGCACATACACACGCAGTACGCGTGGCGGACTAGCAACGGTTGCTGCGACAGCTGTTGCCGGCGATTGGCCAAGTAAAATCGCCTGGCGACAGCTCTGAGTAGCGACAGTTCGTGGCACACCTCATACACAGAGGACCTGTCGCCGCAACATGCGCGTGCCACGTGTTTGTGGCGACAGTTGTGCCCCGTGTGTATGAGTCATAAATAAGTAAGGTTTTTCAGGCATGCAAAAACAGACTCAAATTTGCAAATTTTGGCAGAAGTGCAATTCTCCGTTGACTTTCACTAAATGTGCATTGAACACATTTTTTGCACATTCACAGTTTGGATGCAAATTTTTAGTGTGAACTCTACTTAATGGAGGATCCAGCTGCTGGCTGAACCAAGTTGTGACAACACTGTGGCAAAGACTGCATTTTTTTTTTTAGAGGACAACTGACCTAAGAGCGATATGGAGGATGCTATATTTATTTCCTTTTAAACAATGCAGATTGCCTGCAGATTGCCTGGCTGTCCTGCTGATCATCTGCCTCTAATACTTTTAGCCATAGACCTTGAACAAGCATGCACACCAGTGTGTGATTCAGACACTACTGCAACCAGAGAGATCAGCAGGACTGCCAGGCAACTGGTATTGTTTAAAAGGTAATAAACATGGCAGCCTCGATAGGTCTCCCACCTT
The DNA here is from genome assembly GCF_040937935.1 of Hyperolius riggenbachi. NCBI lineage: Eukaryota > Metazoa > Chordata > Amphibia > Anura > Hyperoliidae > Hyperolius > Hyperolius riggenbachi. The sequence goes on along the minus strand of NC_090647.1, from coordinate 539,177,945 downwards.
GGGTTCCCTTTAATTCTGATTACAAAATAGACATTATGATAGAGTCATTTTTAAAACTGAAGGCAGCAGCTTCCATATGCCACTTAGGGTTAACACCAGAAGTTTTTTTTTTTTCTAAGCGCTAGCAATTTGAAAAGCCCTTGCTAATGTAATATTATGAGTTTGTTCTCACTTGAGCATATAAAAAAAAAAAATCACCCACAGCATTGTATTAGCAAGAGCTTTTCAAATCACTAACAAAAAAAAAAAAAAAAAAAAAAAGCTCCTGCAGTGTGAACCAGGCCTTAAAGAGAACCAGAGGTGGGTTTGAAGAAGATTATCTGCATACAGAGGCTGGATCTGCCTATACAGCCCAGCCTCTGTTGCTATCCCAAACCCCCCTAAGGTCCCCCTGCACTCTGCAATCCCTCATAAATCACAGCCACGCTGCTGACAAACAGCTTGTCAGAGCTGGCTGTGTTTATCTCTATAGTGTCAGTCTGCTGCTCTTCCCGCCTCCTGCAGAACTCCAGTCCCCGCCTGCATCCCTTCCCTCCCTGCTGATTGGAGGGAAGGGACGGGGGCAGGGACCGGAGCTATGCAGGAGGCGGGGGAGCAGCTGAGACTGACATTACAGATGTAAACACAGCCTCATAGCATGGCTGTGATTTATGAGGGATTGCAGAGTGCAGGGGGACCTTAGTGGGGTTTGGGATAGCAACAGAGGCTGGGCTGCATAGGCAGATCCAGCCTCTGTATGCAGATAACATTCTTTAAACACACCTTGGGTTCTCTTTAATGAAGGTGGAAAAGAGGGGAGTGCAAGCAAGCAAGGCCTCTTCCATATGTGGCATCAAGTGAGAGAAAGGTAAAAAAAAAAGCATTCCTCTAATCTGCTGCATCCAAAAGCTAGAGAAGGGCTCATGAGGGGTCACAGTGCGCGCGCGCACACAGACACACAGACACACAGACACACAGACACACAGACACACACACACACACACACACACACACACACACACACACACACACACACACACACACACACACACACACACACACACACACACACACACACACACACACACACACACACGTCTTTTGGAAACTTGCAGAAAGGTATATAAAGGAAACCACAACTTGTACAGCAAATTGTAAATGTTCTATCATGCTTTTAACTCTTAAGGAATTCCACTGCAACCAAAAGGAGAGCAAGAGAGAGAGGCAGCCACGCCGTCAGCCCAGCTTGGCAGAGCATGCTACAGTGCGAAGTGCGTTTCATGTGCAACTAGCAGCTCTTTGATTTGCCCAAGGAAAGCTACCTGGCACCGATACAGATCTTATGTAAACACGCTCTACCTAGTAATTATTTGCACTCCGATTTACCAGTTCTGATTCCGAACAATTAAACTTTTTTCCCTCTCCCCCTCCTGCAGCGGAGGCCTCGGGGAGGAGAGGTTCAGACTGGTGGCTGGATGAATTAGACATTCTGCACGCGGGTATACACTTCCGCTCCTCTCTCTCTCTTCTATGCTCCTCTTCAAGCAGGTTTGTTTAATTAAGCTTGGCTGGGAAGCAGCATTACTCACCAGGGCCCCTGGGGTCACGATACAGCAGTGTTCATCCCGGTGGATAGTCAGTGAGGACCCTCGCAACGGAAGCTCAATTACCTGCAAAGGAGCAGAGAATCTGTTTAGTGGAGCTACAAGCACTCTCCCTGCGCTAATTAATGAGAGAATTAAGCCGGCAAAAGGAAACCGAGCCGCGCTACAATTTACTTGCTTTTTTTTTTTCAAAAAAACGAATCTCTTAAGGCAGACGAGTGTGAAACAGATTCCCCCGGCGAGAGTGCGGCAGTGGCATAGATTGCTCGCCGCAACAGAAATGTCAGCCCCGTTAGGGATCGCTAGCCCATATGGAGAAGGAGGACCGTGATTCCAACCCAAACATGCCAAATACATACTTAAAGCAGACCTGAACTCAGAACTTTCTCTTTGCTCTCAAAGATACACAACAGCATAATAACCTTATTGAAGAAAATTTGTTACAGCCGATACAAATCCTGAAATAAATCTGCAGTGTGTCCACTTCCTGCTTTCATGGAAACAGACATATTAACATCCTGTGTTTACCAATTAGCTGCTCTGTCGTGGCAGTCAACTGACAACGGTGAGAGATCAAATTACACTTGTGATTAGTCAGAGATGAGAGGGAGTTAGACAGGTTAAACTCTCTAAATACATACTGGGTGGATTTCTCTAGGTTTTCCTTCTGACCTGTGCAAGAAATCAAGTCCACTTTTAAAGAAACAGTGTAGTGACATTTAGTAGCATGCAGGAAATTATTCAGGAGACCCACTTTAACAGTAATTATCTTGTTATGACACCCTCCCAGTGATGCTTCGCCTTGGCTAGCTATGTGGAAGTGTAAATGAATATTGTAAACACACAAGAAAAGCAAAACCATTTTATTAATTGTGTTAAAGTTAATCGGAATCCCATTTAAAAAAAAAAAATGAAGCAAATACTTACCTAAGGAGAGGGAAGGCTCTGGGTCGTATAGAGCCTTCAGTCTCCTCTCTCGGTGCCCTCTATCCTGTGCTGGCTCCCCCCGTTTCAATCCCCCGCCGAAAGGGTATTTGGAAGTCTTCTGGAGCCGTGTCCTCCCGAAGACGTGCGGCTCCATACTGCACAGGCGTGAGCGTGCAAGAGAGCGTGCTTGCGCAGGCGCAGTACAGGGCCGCCCTTCTTCAGGAGCACTCGGGCTCCCTGAAGACTTCTGAAGCCTCCTTCGGCCAGGTAAAGCAGTATTTGACTAAATTAGTCACATACTGCTACCGGGGAGCCAGCACTGGAACAAGGGGACCAGGAGAGGAGCGGGAAGGCTCTATAGGACCCAGAGCCTTCCCTCTCCTTGAGTAAGTATCTATCTCATTTTTTTAAATGTGGTTCCCATTCACTTTAAAGAGGAACTGTGGTGGAAACATTAAGCCTCCAAAAAGCCCTGGTATGAAATTAAGGTAATGTACAAGCATATACAGCAGTGTTTTTTAGACATTTTAGGTCAAGTAAAAGCACTGGCAACAGAAGTTTAGGCTTTAGTAAAACAAAACAAAAATATACCGGCAGATATTGCCTATTAAATATATGCAGTTCCGGCACTAAGCCCTTAAAAGCACCAGGTCAGGGTCTAATGACTGGCACACACCATCGATAAATAATTTGACAGATTTTCTGATCACTTCTATGCAAATCTATCAGAAATCAGATCGGACCTGTTGGAAATGATCTATGCGACCAATCTGACGGGAAATAGCATGGTGTGTACCAGGCTTAAGGAGTAACTGTCAGGCTGCAAAAGCTAATTTAAACCTCTATTCTCCTGTGTTAAACAGTTTAGAAGGAAGCCAAAAAGGCATTACTGAAGTTAAAAATCTCTCTTACTTTGATTTTTGCTGAATAGCAAGCCTTTTTATTCCCAAGCTCCTAAGGAGGCCGACAGGCCACATAACAGATACTGCAAAGCATGCTGGGGCTGCTTCTTCTCCCTACTGCACTCCCTTGGTCCTCCCCTTCATTTCCCTATCCCGCCCTAAGGCTGCTTTCACAGTAAGAAGTTACAGGCTCATGTTACAGCTGCTTGCATCTTGCAGTCCAGCTCACAGCACTGAAAAATCAATGTGCTGTTCACAGGGCACAAGTTCCGTTACAGTATACTGCATGAGTCCGCTATTGTTCCTAGCCACATAGCTAATTAATATTCACTGCACAGTAGTGTTGTCCGGATCATGAATGATTCGGCTCTTTTTTGTGAGTCGAATTATAAGGGAGCAGGGTAAGGGAGGATATGACATCACAATTGGCTTCATACAAGACAGAAAAACATGGAAGCTGCCATGAGCTGTCAGGAGCACCAATCTCTGCAAATACTATATAAAAATTCTGTGAAATCCAAACGTGGACAGTGAAATGCATATGTAATGTAAGTACAGCCAATATTTAGCTACTGATATATGTGTTTTTTTTTCTCTGAGACCCTATACCTAACAGCTCCTCTTTAACACATTGGAAAACTCACAGACTGCCATCCTCTCAGGTATAGGGCTGTGCACACAAGAGCTTTTTTAAGCGCTTTGTGATTTTAAAAGCTCTTGCTAATGTTATCCTATGTGTGTGCACACTGCAGCAATGTGATTTTGTTAAAATCCCCCATAGCATTGCATTAGCAAGCGTTTTTAAAAAGCTCTTGTACTGTGAACCAGCTCTCATCTACCCTAGTCTGTGCTACACTGCTCTGCAGTCAGAACAGCAGCATAAAGTTGTCCAAGCAGTGGCAGCCACACCCTCACACCTCTCTCCTTACAGCATTGTGACCATTGCCATGCCCCTCTCACCAGGGCTGTGGAGTCAGTACAAAAATCAGACTCTAACTCCTCAGTTTATGAAACCTCAGACTCCAGGTACCCAAAATTGCTCCAACTCAGACTCCTCAATTCCGACTCCACAGCCCTGCTTGAAACAGAGTAAAACAAACTGAGCAGCTGCCGACTTAGGCCACATACACACATCAGACCATAGTCTTTTGAAAATGAAAGATCACAGACCAATCTTACCACCCTTCATGTAGTATGAGAGCCATACCTACACTGTCTATTCTATGGAACTGAACTCCCCATCAGACAGAAATCTTTGCAAGATGCTGCACACAAATGCGGTACAGACACAAAAGATCAGTATCTGCAAAAGATCTGTTCCTGCCAAAGATCCGTTCCTGCAAAATGCATTCATAGTCTATGAGATCTGCAGATCATCATACACACATGATTTAACTGACATTCATCTGCAGATCAGATCCACCAGGATGGATTTTCAGATCTGCAGATGATTGTCTGATCTGCAGATGAATGTCAGTTAAATCATGTGTGTATGAGATCTGCAGATCTCATAGACTATGAATGCATTTTGCAGGAACGGATCTTTTGCAGGAACAGATCTTTTGCAGATACTGATCTTTTGCAGCATTTGTGTGCGTAGCATCTTGCAAAGATTTTTTTCTGATGTGGAGTTCAGCTCCATAGAAAAGACTGTGTAGAGTATGGCTCTCATACTACATGAAGGGTGGTAAGATTGGTCTGTGATCTTTCATTTTCCAAAGACCATAGTCTGATGTGTGTATGAGCCTTTAGACTGGTTCACTTTGAAGTTGCATTTTATTTGCAATAAACTTCAAAATGAACATCTGAGCCAGAGTACGCGATCTGCTGCATGCTTGTTCAGGGTCTATGGATAAAAGTATTAGTGACACGGGATCATCAGGACAGCCAGGCAACTGGTATTGCTTAAAAAGGAAATAAATATGGCAGTCTCGATATCACTCTCACCTCAGGTTCACTTTAATTCACACTGGAATTTTTGGGGGCGGTATAACGTACTTAAAGGGAACCTTAACTGAGAGATATATGGATGTTTCCTTTTAAACAATACCAGTTGCTTGGCTGTCCTGCTGATCTCTTTGGCTGTAGTAGTGGCTGAATCACACACCTGAAGGGGCTGTGGCTAAAAGTATTAGACACACAGTATCAGCAGGAGAGTCCGGCAACTGGTATTTTAAAAGGAAAAATCCATATCCTTCACAGTTTAGGTTCCCTTTAAACAGAACACTGAACTAAAAGCTGTATTACCAATACTTGGAAAGCGATTGTAAAGCACCGTGAACTCATCCTAAATGAAATTAGTCTTTTCTTCCTTCTTTCAAACTGCAACTATATTGTTCAATTATTAAAGCGGTATTGAGCAATTTTCCATAATGCAACATTGTGCAATCCACTTGAGGACAGTATATTTTTCTCCTAAAAATAACAATGAATGTAAGGCTCTTACATCAACCCCCCCCCCTCCCGATAAGGGATACATTCATTTTACGGCATGCAATCTGGCACAAGGCAATTTCTAAATTGTTTCAAGGGTTTACACAGTACTGTATAACAAATCCATGAATAAGATGAACAAGTCCACAATAGATCTACTACAGAATCCCTCTCACTGCCTGTTGCAGAATGCTGCTCAAAGCTAGTGCCTAATACCCACAGGTCTCAATCGATTTCTGACCCAGTATATAACCGGTCAATCCACTCTCAAAGCTTGCAGACCAGTCACTGCTCTGCTTCTTATGGAATCTATTGAAATTGATTTGGTCGTGTAGAATAGGAACTGATCACCATTTGATCAAATTCTAATCCAGTAAGGATCACTGGGCTTGGCGTATCTGGCCATAATTGTCCCATGTATGGCCAGCTAAAGGCTCGGTTTATGTTGAAACAGACACCGCCAGAATAGTACTGCATATGTTTTGTACGATACGTACAAAAATTAATTGAGGGCCCTTTTCCACTAGCGGAAATTGTGATGCCGAAACGCAAAACGCTAGGGGATTTTAAAATCGTTACAGCTTGCTTTTTAACATAGGAAATTGCCTACCGCGGTTCTTTTTTTACTCAAGCACGATGCACGATTGCGCCGCGGAGCAATTTTGCCGCGATTTTGCTATGCAGTGCATTGCATAGTTTAGTGCAAACGCTAGCGATTGCTGGTGGAAAAGGGCCCCGAGGCTGATTATACATGTTCCAACTGCGATGAGATGCAATGCTCCTGCCACATTCCACCGCAACGCATAAACGACAATCATATGACACAATGCAAACGTTAGCAGTGTTCTCCCCGGAAATTTTTTCCAGCTGGGTGGGGCAAGATGATAGAATGCAGAGCTGGTGCACCTCTGCACAACTCTGCTTACAGCATAGGAGGAGGTGAGCCGATCACAGTCGGGTGGTCACCAAAACTAGCCGGGTGGAGCACCCGGCTAAAAGAGCCTGGGGAGAACACTGGTTAGATGATACAAGAGCTTCACAATAATAGTGTATGGCAGCCAGAGGATCCTTTATCCTTAAAGAGACTAACAACAAAAACCTCCCCTGGGGGGTACTCACCTCGGGTGGGGGAAGCCTCCGGATCCTAATGAGGCTTCCCACGCCGTCCTCTGTCCCACGGGGGTCTTGCTGCAGCCCTCCGAACAGCCGGCGACAGAGCCGACGGTAGCTTCAATATTTACCTTTTCTGGCTCCAGCGGGGGCGCTGTGGCGGCTTTCGGCACGGAAATAGACGGAAATACCCGATCTCCGTCGGGTCTGCTCTACTGCGCAGGCGCCGGAAACTTGCGCCTGCGCAGTAGAGCAGACCCGATGGCGATCGGGTATTTCCGCCTACTTCGGAGCCGACAGCCGTCAGAGCGCCTGCGCAGGAGCCAGGAAGGTAAATATTACGTCACCGCTGCACGGAGGGCTACAGCGAGACCCCTGATGGATGGAGGACGGCGTGGGAAGCCTCATTAGGATCCGGAGGCTTCCCCCACCTGAGGTGAGTACCCCCCAGGGGACGTTTTGTCGTTACAGTTCCTCTTCAAAGAGGAACTCCAGTGAAAATAATGTAATAAAAAAAAGTTCTTCATTTTTACAATTATGTATAAATGATTTAGTCACTGTTTGCCCATTGTAAAATCTTTCCACTTCCTGATTTACATTCTGACATTTATCACATGGCAACATTTTTTACTGCTGGCAGGTGATGTCAGTGGAAGGAATGCTGCTTGCCTTTTTGGCAGTTGGAAACAACTGTAAACAGCTATTTCTCACAATGCAGTGAGGTTCACAGACAGGAAACTGCCAGCACCACGGTCCTCACAGTTCCCTGTGGGAGGCGTTTCACCACAATATCAGCCATACAGCGCCCCCTGATGATCCGTTTGCGAAAATAAATAGATTTATCATGTTAAACAGGGTATCAGCACTGATTGGGATGAAGTTAAAAATTATTGGTCACAGTCTCTCTTTAAAAGTAAAATTTAAAATACGTGCAAAACAAAGTACAATTTTTTCCAGAGTAAAACGAGCCATTTTACTTTTCTCCTATGTTGCTTTCACTTACAGTAGGTAGTAGAAATCTGACAGAAGCGACAGGGTTTGGACTAGTCCATCTCTTCATAGGGGGATTCTCAGGGATTTATTTATTTTCAAAAGCACTTAGTGAATGGCAGTTGCTCTGTCCAACTATCAAAAAAACTGTAGGAAGCAGGGAAGCTGGCCAGCATCATTGTTTACATCCTTTTTAGGGAATAGCTTTATAAAGAATAAAAGCCTTGCTGAGAATCCCCTATGAAGAGATGGACTAGTCCAAAACCTGTCACTTCTGTCAGATTTCTACTGCCTACTGTAAGTGACAGCAACATAGGAGAAAAGTAATGTATGGCTCATTTCACTCTGGAAAAAACATTTGTCTTTTTGCACATTTTACATTCTTTCACCATACAAAAATACAGAAATACAAGACAATTTCCTCGCCGCTGTCTGTCAACTTGATCTGTAGCCACCCAGTGCATAGACAACTCAACAAGTGATCATCACCCAGAAAAAAAAAAAGTATGTAATCCGTTTAATCCAATAAAATCAATGTACATCCAATAGAAATAAGGGGGGATACCCTGATGACAACTATCGCTGAAATCTGGCAAGGAGTGGAGACGTGGGCATTATTCTCTGAGGACTACCACACATTGCACTTTACGCACGTAATAGTGTATACTATTAAAAGGCACACTTATGCATCTGGGTCCTGTGGGCAAGAAGGACCCAGGATGTGAGTTTTTAATTTGCATTGGATGTACTTTCTGTCCCACTGTGCTTTTTATTTCTGGGCGATGGTCACTCTTTCAGTTGTCTATGCACTGGGTGGCTGCAGATCAATTTGCTTGACAGCACTGATGAAATGCAATCATATGACCCTGCAGCAGACTTTGCTGACAGGGGTCATATGCATAGCAACCCCCCCCCCCCCCCCCATTCTCCTGCTGGGTAGGAAGTCACTAGGATTCCTCTGCATGACGCACTGCGCTCTGTCGTTCACACGATGCATATCGGCCATAGATTTCCATTGCCCCATTGTGTCCGCGCGCCTCCTGAGCATGCGTAGTACATAGAAATCTGTACTGTGCATGCGACCTGTGCAGCGCATGCACAGTGGCCGTCTCCTTGCTGAGGCGTCTGGCTGAAAGATGGATGCTGCTGGTGACAGTAGCACTGCAGAATCAAGGAGCAGGCACAGAACAGCAGCAAGGGGCTGGTAGAAGCTCCACGTAAAGCTACGTATACACATGCGATAACAGATGGCAGAAACGGCCAGGGCTGTGGAGTCGGTACCAAAATTATCCAACTCCTCAGTTTATGAACCCGCCGACTCCAGATACCCAAATTTGCTCCGACTCCACAGCCCTGGAAAGGCCCATTGTAAACCATTTCAGCAGCCGATCGTTATGCGTATATAGCAGCTGCTGATCAACATTGCTCAGACATTGGCCATCAAGAATCCGTCCAGTCAGATCTTTGACTCCTGATGCCCAAGCAGTACCGATCACAGTGCCATCCCCCCCACCTCCATTGTCCGAATGACACCGCTCCATCACCCGCCCTCCAGAAACAGAACACATTGCCAGCCTCAAGACTAGGGACCTGTCTGTACTGCATAATTTCCTGAACTGTCAAGAAATCGTTCCTCGATCCCCAATGGGCAATTCTCGCACGTGTGTACATAGCTTACATTAAACAGTTTTTACCCACGCCTTAGGTTCACTGAAAAAGACATACTGTTTACAGTGTTCCCGTAGCAACACCACATGGCTGTACACAATAAAAAAAAATTCTAATCTGCTTCAGTTCTTATAACAAGAAAAAAAAAAAAAAAACATTTGAGGTCCTCAACAGGAAAAAAAAAAAAAAAACCACGACCGTGTTTTGTGTTATGGTTGCGTCTTCCCTTTAATTCTGAACAGAGCTATGAGCATCGCGAGGGAGAATCTGAATGGAATCTGACACCGACAATATATAATTAATCGTGGAAGACTTGTTAATGAAGATGCACTTTGCAAAGTCAGCCACAATTGAAGAAACACATTGTCTGCCTCGCCAAGAGATAGTAAAACGCCGGAGTCACAGCTTCTAGAGTGACACATCAATCTTATCTCGCACACAATGTAACGCCTTACTTTCAAAAGGAAAAAGGCGCACAGGATTAGCAATCTCTACGTAGGAAGCCGACCGCCAACGCGCTCTCAGCCGCCACCGGCTCCTTCTATTCCGGGCCCATCCGAGTCAACAATTCTGATTTCAACAAGGGAGATAAATTTATGTGACGACACCACGGAATCTTTTCCAATTCACCGAGAACAGTCAAAAAGCAAAGGATTATGGGTTATGGAGAAGCAGCGCTAAAGCAGAGTACAGACAGACTGGCCAAACTCCAGGGGCAGAGATGGTCAATGGCATTCAAATAATTGCAGCTTGCGTGCAAATTTAAAGAAAATCTGAAAGAACCCCCCTTCCCCTTGGTAGATACCTCAGGAGGGGGAAGCCTTCGGATCCTAAATGAGGCTTCCCCCGTCCTCTTCACCCTCCGGGATACAGCACTAGAAGCCTCTAAATACCGACAACTCTAAATACCGACGGTAACCATTTACCTACCACAATCCATCACAGGCGCAGTAGTGGCTTACCGATCGGGCTCAGATAGAAAGAGCCAAACCCAATCAGGCCCACTCTACTGTGCAGACGCCTCAAGCTTGTGCAATAGAGCGAACTGATGGGATGTGGCTATTTCCACTTAAGCCCGATCAGAAAGCCGCTACTGCTCTGGACTGCGGTAGGTAATTGAGGGAGCTACTGCACCTGCGCCACAGCTAACATCCTTGTCGGTTGTGTTTTCATGGGAGACAGCACTGCATCCCTGAGGCTTAGGAGGATGGGGGAGCCTCATTACTCCTCCCGAGGCAAGTATCCCCCAGGAAACTGTATGCTGCTTTGAACTGGACAAACCCAAAGTCAACAGGAAGTGCATTTGATTGGTGGAGTTCCAAAGGTACATATCATTTGCATTAAATCTGCATGCAAGCCAGATTTAATTTGCATCTCAGCCACCCATCTGCTGCCAGCAAGGACCCCTCCCATCTTCACGGTCGTGCTCCCCTGTGTATGAACATTGCCGCTCTGCACAGGTGCTAGTAGGGTTTCCGCCCGCACATCAGCATGGAGCCACTCCAGCATAAGCAGCTTGGAGCTACTGCGCGGGGCGTACTTTGCATCTGCGCAGTCTGGTTGTGAACAATCTTCAACTTTAATGACTAAGATTCTTCAGAGGGTCCCAGAGCAGTGCAGGAAGGACATAGGAAGGCAGGGGAAGCCTCTGGACCATCCCTGCTGAGTATTCAAGTTACAGGTACGCTTTAACAGGACTTAATGGCTTTAAAGAGACTCCATAACAAAAATTGCATCCTGTTTTTTATCATCCTACAAGTTCCAAAAGCTATTCTAATGTGTTCTGGCTTACTGCAGCACTTTCTGCTATCACAGTCTCTGTAATAAATCAATGTATCTTTCCCCTGTCAGACTTGTCAGCCTGTGTCTGGAAGGCTGCCAAGTTCTTCAGTGTTGTGGTTCTGCTATGAACTCCCCCTTCCAGGCCCCTCTATGCACACTGCCTGTGTGTTATTTAGATTAGAGCAGCTTCTCTCTTATCTTTTACAAGCTGGATAAATAGTCCTCTGAGCTGGCTGGGCTTTCACATACTGAAGAATTACAGACAAGGGCAATGCTGTTTGCAGGAAGAAAAGAGCAGCCTGAAACTTCAGTGCATGAGAACAGGGGGAAAAACACACAAATGATCTTTTGAGATCCAAAAGGAAGGGTGTATACAGCCTGCTTGTGTATGGATGTATTTTTCTATGTGTGGACATACTGTACATCAACCTACTTCCTGTTTTGGTGGCCATTTTGTTTACAAACTTTTAAAACTGTTTTTAACCACTTTTAATGCGGCGAGGAGCGGCGAAATTGTGACAGAGGGTAATAGGAGATGTCCCCTAACGCACTGGTATGTTTACTTTTGTGCGATTTTAACAATACAGATTCTCTTTAAAAAGAGTACTCAAACCAAAGCTTCGGTACAAAATTAGGTACTTAAAGCGAGGGAAGCCTCAGGATCCTATTGAGGCTTCTCTCCCTGCTCTGATACCCCCCCGGTTGCTAAGTTTGGCCCCCAGAAGATCAGAGACAAGGCATTGCCGTTAATTACATTGTGGCTGCGCAATAGCCGACTGAGCTGCATGCGCCGTAAGCTGGAGCCTTGGGCTCCGTGGTATTGCTCAGGCGGACTCGCGCGACCCCCAATGTCGTGGGGGCTGCGCTCAGCATCAGGGAACCAGCAAGGGAAGCCTCAATAGGATCCCGAGGCTTCCCTCCACTTCTTGCCAATTGGCGTGAATGGGCAGCATCGCCAGGATCGCTCCACACTGATTGGTGTAAACTGCTTCTTATGGGGATTGCAGGAGTTCGCGTGCATCTCCGGATGGAAGTCTCCCAGCGGCGATCGCCACTTGGAGACTGTTAGATACCGCCGTCTATAAACATTGTACAGCGCTGCGATCTGCAGCAGCGCTGTACTGGGGACAGCCATGTGACACGACTGTCCCCTCTGTAGGCACAAAAGTGATCAGCTGTCATAGGTTGAAGCCTATGACAGCCGATCACACTGATTGGCTGGCGTGGGGGAGGGAGGGATATAAAATAAATGAGCAAAATGTATTCAAAAATATATATATATTTTTTTTAAATAAAACACATCTGGGGAGCGATCAGACTCCACCAGAGAGCTCTATTGGTGGGGAGAAAAGGGGGGAAATCACTTGTGTGCTGAGCTGTGCGGCCCTGCAGCGAGGCCTTAAAGCTGCAGTGACCCATTTAGTAAAAATTGGCCTGGTCACTAGGGTGGTTTAACACCGCGGTCCTCAAGTGGTTAAAGTGGATCCGAAATGAACTTTTACTCATTGCATAATTGTGTTCCTTTCCTATTGTTTATAGGGCATTCCTTAAGCCAAATACATTTTTGTTTTAATACTGTAATTCCCTATAAACTAAACAAGCCACACCCACAGGTTTTCAGAGAGCCAAGGCACTTTCAGACAGTAGCAAGGGCTCATGGGAGCTCAGTCTGGGCAGGAGGAGAGGGAGGAATTACTAGGCAGAGATTTCAGAGGCAGAGGGGAGGAGGAGGGGGGAATTGGTTTTTTTGCGGATACACCTGCCTCTGTGTAATGTTTACAAACAACATGGCTGCTGTCATTGTATCACAGGAAGAAATCATTTTCTATTAAAGCTGTTTGCAGCTAGATTTGCTGTGTAAACTATCTAAACTTTAGATAAGATATATAGGCTTCAATTCATCAAAGGGTGTTCGATAACAAAATCCCAGTCCTTAAAATACCGCATTCGGTATTTTACACTTCACTGTGATAATTCATCAATATTTTCCCATGTGTGGTAGAGGTTCGTTAAGTTACCGAACTACTAGGCTTCAATTCATCAAAGGCTGTTCGATAACAGCAGAGTGGTGCAGAGCAGCTTGGAATGTCCGTGTGTTGTTACAAGCTGATAACAATAGAAGGCATCCAGACATCCCTTTACATGTAAAGGTGTTATAGTTACTGTTACTTGTACTGCCTCTGCAGCTCTGAATCTGTCCATCAGTCTTTCTTAACATTTTATTTATTTGCCACAACGTAGATGAACTTCCTGGAGACATTACAAATGCCATGCTTGGTGATTTCACCACCAGCACCTTTGCATTATCAAACAGGGCCTGAAAGGGTTACACCACCGAAGGGAATCTGGGGATATATTTTGACCCGTTCTCTCTGCTCACTGCTTGGGGGGTCTGAAAGCTTGTGTGGAGAAGCCTGTGTGACCTATATGGCACTTGCAGGAGAACAGGGGCTGTTTCTATTGGCTGCCTGCTCCTGCTAATCATGAAAACATTCACACAGAAGGCTTTCGAAGCCTGTAACGACAGGGGAGAGCTGGAGATAAACACCGAATGTGTTAGCGAATGTGGGAACCTTGATGAATTAACATTTGTTGAGCACATGTCGGTAATTTATCTCATTGCTCTGTCATTTCAGCTTCTCATTCGGTAACAGCTTTGATGAATTAACATTTTCTAAAGTGCTCCCTTAAGTCAGCTGTTTTTAGCATTACCGAATGCGGTAATGCTTGATGAATTGAAGCCATAGACAAGTTACTTGTTATAGTTAGTTTTTCATCTCGAATCTGCTTTAAGGTATCCAATTTTGATCCCGAGCTTTGGTTGAAGTACACTTAAAGGGAACCAGAGATTAACGATTCACACAAAATAAACATATTAGTTGATAGCTTGTAAAGAATAAATGCTCTACCTGATAAGTTCGCCACTCTGGTGTGCCTTTTTGAGCGTTTTTTATCCATTATTGCTCCAGGAAATATCCAATATGGTCGCCGGCTCATATCCCTTCTGCTTCCGGGGTATGAGTTGTTCTGGATGTGCTGTCTAGGCTATATGAGACTATAGACAAGCAGGGCTGCTGCAGCCTTTCGTCTGTCTGCTTTCAACTTGATTATTCTGGTATGCTGTGTGGCTGCCTGTAGGAAGTGTCTCTCATAGAAATGAAACTGCATACAGTAGATAATGACTGGCAGCACAGTGCACACAGATACACTGTCTGTTTCAGAGCTTTTTTCTCAGCAGCAGCAGCCCCTTCCATGTCAACAGCTCTGAGTAGGAAATCTGAGCCAGGAGGGGGAAGGCTTGGGCTTGAAAAGACTCCACAGAAGAGTGACTCAGCTATAAGGATTCCAGGTCAAACCTGTACTGAATCAGTCAGTGGATTCTTATCACAGTTGATAACAGATAGATTAGACTGAGAAGAATAAAACTAAAAGCAGGGTAGGTGTTTACTGTCATGTTCCCACTGATAAATGTAATAAAATACATGAGGGTGCTTCGTCTCTGGTTCTCTTTAAACTATAATCATTGGATGACAAGTCTATATTGGCCCGTGTGTTCCAGGTCTAGCAAACCCAGATTGCAGGGCCAGGAAACAATGCTTTGCATGGCATAGTAGGCTGTGACCCCAGCAAGCACTCTGCTCAGTAATCCTGAACAAGAGGCAAGGAGGAGAAGAGATGCAGGAGCAGAGCAGGAAGCGCAGCCACTGCTAATGATATGTAATGTGTCCTGTCCAGTCAAGCTGAAAATCCAGATAGCTGGAGGTGCCTGGCTGCCGGCTGCACTGTATAGGTAAGACAGCATGTCTGGGATACAGGATTCCTGTTGTACTGAATAAGCTGCAGCAGCTTCAGCTTTTCACAATGGCAAGACGTCAGCAGGAAGACTACAAAGCAGCAGCATGTCTTGATGTAGACCCTTTTCTTTCTCTTTACACTAAGAAACCCATGTAACACCCTATTCTGGGCCTGGATTCATTTATGCCTCTATCAGAGTTAATGGTCTCCAGGCAGGGAGGTGTGCTATAAAGTGGACCAGAACTCTTGCACAGGACAGAAGGAAAATCAGAGCAATGCACCCTGTATGTATTCAGAGAGTTTATACAGTCAAATTCTCATCATTTGTGTCTAATCACAAGTTGCTATTTCACTTGTCCCCTGGGTCACATGACTGTCACAGCAGAGATGGCAGATAAGCTCATTTGAAAGCACAGGATAATAGGTCTGCTTCCGTGAATCAGGAAGTAGAAACCGTGAAGATTTTAGGACTGGTATCAGCTGTAACAAAAATGTTTTTGTTTAAAGGATTATGCTGTTGTGTATATTTTAGAGCAGAGAGGACGTTCTGAGTTCAGGTCCGCTTTAAAGAGGAGTTGTTAGGTATAAGGTCTCAGAGAAAAACACATATCAGTAGCTAAATATTGGCTGTACTTACATTACATATGCATTTCACTGTCCACGTTTGGATTTCACAGAATTTTTATATAGTACTTGCAGAGATTGATGCTCCTGACAGCTCATGGCAGGTTCCATGTTTGTCTGTCTTGTATGAAGCCAATTGTGATGTCATATCCTCCCTGCTTCCTGATGATTCGACTCACAAAAAAGATCAGGATCAAAGATCCTAATGGTTCATGATCCAGACAACACTACTGTGCAGTGAATATTAATTAGCCAAGTGGCTAGGAACAATAGCAGACTCATGCAGTATACTCTAATGGAACATGTGCCCTGTGAACAGCTCATTGATTTTTCAGTGCTGTGAGCTGGACTGCAAGATACAAGCTGCTGTAACATGAGCCTGTAAATTCTCACTGTGAAAGCAGCCTTAGGGCTGGGGTAGGGAAATGAAGGGGAGGACCAAGGGAGTGCAGTGGGGAGAAGAAGCAGCCTCAGCATGCTCTGCAGTATCTGTAATGCAGCCTCCCGGCCTCCTTAGGAGCTTGGGAATATAGAGGCTTACTGTTCAGCAAACATCAAAGTAAGAGATTTTTAACTTCACTATTGCCTTTTTGGCTTCCTTCTAAACTGTTTAACACAGGAGAATAGAGGTTTAAATTACCGTATTTTTCAGAATATAAGACGCACTTTTTCTCCCCCCAAAATAGGAAGAAAAAGTGCCTGCGTCTTATATTCCAAAGGCAGGGAATCCCCGACTTCAGAACCGCCTGCCGATACCAACCGCCGATCCGCCGCATTGTTGGGGACTCCCTGCCTTGTCCCCCTGTTTGGTCTGCTGGTCCGCTCCCCCGGTAACAATAACTGCAGAGCAACTCACCTTTCTATGGATTCCAGCGCTGTGTGGTCTGCTGTGTGGTCCTCTGCCTCCAGCATGTCAGCTACACCTGTAAAAGAAAAGTTAGCGCAGAGACGCTCACCTACACGGCGGCAGCAGCACGATCTGCAGACATCTCTCCCGGGAGGCTTCCCCTAGTGACGGCTCCTGCTAATGACTCATTGAGTCATGGGGAATGACTCATTGAATCATTCACAGGAGCCGTCTCTAGGGGAGGCTGCGCAGCTTCCCCTAGAGACGGCTCCTGTGAATGATTCAATGAGTCATTCCCCATGACTCATTAGCAGGAGCAGTCACTAGGGGAAGCCTCCCGGGACGAGATGTCTGCAGATCGTGCTGCCACTGCCGCGGCTGCCGCAGAGTAGGTGAGCAGACATCTCGGCCTCCTGGGACCGAGATGTCTGCAGATCGTGCCGCCGCCGCTGAGTAGGTGAGAGTGTCTCTGCGCTAACTTTTCATTTACAGGTGTAGCTGACATGCTGGAGGCGGAGGACCACACAGCAGACTACACAGCGCTGGAATCCATAGAAAGGTGAGTTGCTCTGCAGTTATTTGTACCGGGGGAGAGCTCGACATGGGGAAGGGGGGGGGGCAGAGGACAGGATGGGGACTGGGGGGGGGGCACACACATGGACATGCACAGGAGGGGGCACACACAGGAGGACAGGAGGGGGACACAGGGACTGGAGGACCACACAGGGGGGGTGAAGGGGACACAGGGACTGGAGGACCACACAGGGGGGGGGGGTGAAGGACACAGAAACACACACAAGGGGCCTGGAGGACCACAGAGGAGAGCTGGAGGAGACACACAGGACATGAGGGGACACATGGAGCAAGAGGATCACACAAGGTGGCAGGAAGGGATGCCACACACAGGGGGACAGAATGGGACACATAGTGGACACAAGAGGACAATGAGGAGAACATGTACTGTACAATTTGCTCCTGGAATATGGACGCACCAGGTTTAGTATATAGTGTATACATTTTTTTCCCCAGATTTTTGCCCTCTAAACCTAGGTGCGTCATATTCCAGAGCGTCTTATATTCCGAAAAATACGGTAGCTTTTGCAGCCTGACAGTTACTCTTTAAGAAAGAAAAGCTGCCCCACACCAGCTACTCCACTCCCCACGAGAAAGCTTCTAATAAGCATTCACTAAAACATTGTCCAACTAAACCACATTCTACCGCCACTCGCAAAACGTACTGTACTTTGCCAACCTCTTTGCTTCCCTCATTGCTGTCACAATTAGTCTGCCATATTTAATTTTTAGTTGGGCTTTCAATTGTGTATATACATTATACACACAGCACAAAATTAGAATATCTACAGACCACAAACAAAAGCAGGTAGAAGGCCAGCCTATCTACTGCATCTGTACATGCATTCAACCAGGTCACCACATTTTATTAGTACATTATATACATAATTCTGCTGCCTAAAATAGGTCTTTCTACTCCATACTTCTGATTGGTCTAAATGCACTTTTTTAACCACTTAACGGCCGCCTAACGCAGATAGGCGTCGGCTGGTCGTTAGTGGTATAGCATGGAACTTTCCATGCCAGTTCACGGAGGGTGTCTCCGTGCTGTAAAGGAGATAGTCGATCCCCGGCCTCTGATAGGCACATGTGAGCGGCGGCGATCAGACCCCCCCTGCAGGACATCCCCCTAGTGGGGAAAAGGGGGGGAGGGCAAGTCTGATCGCCCTGCGTGCCTGCTGATCTGTGCTGTGGGCTGGAGAGCCCATGCAGCATACAGCAGACAAACAGCCCGGTCCTTAGGTGGATAAAATCTGTATAACAAACTTTCCATGCCATGTGTACCACAAAAAATTCCGGGTGTGATGTCCGTCATACTCTGAATAAACAGATTCTGATTGTACACAGGTTTGCTTTAAAGTGGACCTGAACTCTCGCACAGGACAGAAAGAACACAGAGAAATGCACCCTTTTGGTACTTAGAGAGTTTAGCCTGTATAATTCCTACTCATCTGTGACTCATCACAAGTGTAATTTGACCGGTCAGCTGTGTCAGTTCAGGAATCTCCTCTGCCACGGTAGAGCAGATTTGTAAACAGCACGTTAGCAATATGTCTGCTTCCATGAAAGCAGGAAGTAGACACTGCAGATTTTTTGCAGGATTTGTATCAGCTGTAACAAATGTTTTTTCTTTAAAAGGTTATTATGCTGTTTATCTTTTAGAGCGGAGAGGATTTTCTGAGCTCAAAACCACTGAGTGCCATAAGGTAACTAGAGACTACTGAACATCGCTTGCTATAGGCAGATGGCTCGGAGCGACATGCTTAGTCACGTGACTTGTGCGTTTAGAACGGTCTGACGCCATGTGGGCCAGAGGTGACTGGTAGGCTGTAAAACACAACTTTATTAGGAACACAACAAATAACACGCCATAAATCCGTCAGCAATTAGGCAAGTACACCTACAGATGGTGTAATTACCTGTCCTCGCCCAGCATGGAGAGAGAGACAGATCTCTTATGTAAGCAGAGCACATGCCGGGCTACAGCTCACAGCCTCTGTACAGGAAGAGCCATTGTTATGTCTGATCGTGCTGCCCGGAAGCTGCCGTCCTCACTGAGTGCTCACTGGGTACTTAAAGGGAACCTAGACTGAGAAGGATGTGGATTTTTCTTTTTAAAATACCAGTTGCCTGACTCTCCTGCTGCTCCTGTGTCTCTAAGGGCCGGTTCACACGGACGCTTGGCGGCGTCTACCGTCAAGCGTTCGGGACCCATCGGCTAAACTCTCCCATTCAAGTGAATAGGAGCGTTTAGCATTGCGCGGTTACCGTCGATTACCGTCGATTGCATAAACGCGGCGTTCTGATCCCGATTTAACGCATCGTTTCGCCCGTCCCTAGAAGCCGCATGCAACGTCCAGGGACGGCTAGCCGGCGCGGCTATATGTCCCCCTGCGGGGACGAGAAACGCCGATCGCGACGATCTCTGTACCGCCGCCACCGAACGGGACGTCACAGGACGACGCGACTTCCTGGCCACCCCAACGCCGCCTGCCGTCCG
Source organism: Hyperolius riggenbachi (assembly GCF_040937935.1). Classification (NCBI taxonomy): domain Eukaryota; kingdom Metazoa; phylum Chordata; class Amphibia; order Anura; family Hyperoliidae; genus Hyperolius; species Hyperolius riggenbachi. Next base: position 539,158,211 of record NC_090647.1, on the reverse strand, counting down.
TGTGAACCGGCCCTTATACAGCCTTTCTCAACCTATCTACCCTGGAGGAACCCTGCGAATAACTTTTGGATCTCAAGAAACCCCAGCAAACAATGTTTTGAACTTGAGGACCCCCTGCATTTATTTTGCAGGAGGCAAGTCTTTAAAACTATGTGTGGCTGTTCATTTCACTAACTCCTATTACACTTCCACTCATACTGTCTCCTGACCCCCCAATTTAGTGCTTCTCGTTACTGTTCCCCCTATTACAATGTGCTCTATTATACTCCCCCCACGATGGAGGACTATGCCACGGAACCCTGGTTGAGAATGCCTGCTCTAATACTTTTAACCACAGCCCCTGAACAAGCATGCAGATCAGGTGCTCTGACTGAAGTCAGACTGGATTAGCTGCATGCTTGTTTCAGGTGTGTGATTCAGCCACTATTGCAGCCAATTAGATCAGGACTGCCAAGCAACTGGTATGGATTAAAAGGAAACATGAATATCCCTTCTCAGTTAAGGTTCCCATTAAAGAGGACCTCCAGTGAAAATGTAATAAAAAATAAAAGTGCTTCATTTTTACAATAAATATATATAAATGATTTAGTCAGTGTTTGCGCGTTGTAAAATCTTTCCTCTGCCTCATTTACATTCTGACATTTATCATATGGTGACATCTTTACTGCTAGCAGGTGATGTCAGTGGAAGGAGAGGCTTCTTGCTTTATTGGCAGTTAGAAACAGCTGTAAACAGCCATTTCCCACAATGCAGTGAGGTTCACAGACAGGAAACTACAGTGTGGGAGTGGTTTCATCACAATATCAGCCATACAGACCACCCGATGATCCATTTGAGAAAAGGAAAAGATTTATCAGGTAAAAGGGGGTATCAGCTACTGATTGGGATGAAGTTCAATTGTTGATTACAGTTTCTCTTTAAATATTTCCCAAAAATGTCTGCTTCCACACCTCCTACACTCCCCAAATTTTCAGGGTAAGAAATGGGATCCCCCAAACTACCTCTGTGGCAAATTGCAGCCCCTGAACCCCGCTGGTTCCAGTGATAAATTACAGAAACCTATCTTGTGAACCAGCTGGGCTCTGTGGCTGCAATTTGGCACAGAGGTAGTTTGGGGGATCCCCTCTCTACCCTGAAAATGTGGGACGTGTAGGAGGTGTGGAAGCGAAGATATTTGGGGTGTTCAGCGCGGCAGCCCAATCAAACAGGAAATGTGGCCGCAGTGTCTCCTACTGCGCATGCAAGGCAGCACAAACTTACAGGCAGCAGGATCAGACACAACAGTACAGAGGCCCATCTGCACCACCAAGCCATGATGAGCCACTTCCCTGCATTCCCACAAAAGACAAAACACACTGATCACTCCTGACCACCAGCAAAGACCCGTGTATGATCGCCAAGCCAATCAATTTATTACAGCGATTTAGGTTGTGTGACACGAAGCAGCGTAATCCTCCGCACTGCAATTCATGGCTCACTCCTTCCAAAACAGAGAGCTCTGCTTACAGAAGATGCTGCAAAACGTACAGAGTCTTGTAGGTTTCTTGTGTTTCATGACATTATCTGAACATCTCCTCTTAAAGGGGTTCTGTGGAGTCCCGTAATAAACATAAACAGACACATACCTGGGGCTTCTATCAGCCCCCTGTAGCTGTAATGTCCTGCGTCCTCCTACGATCACTCCCTCCCCGCCACCGGTCCGCGTGTCATACGTCTGCGCAGCCCTGGCCGTGCGCGTGCTCCTGCTCGCATCTCCAGGAGATTACTGCGCAGGCGCAGTACAAGAAAACCTCACACTGCACCTGTGCAGTAAGCTCCCGGAGACGGAAGCGCACATTTGTCTTGTTAGACAGTGTGGAAGGAGTGATCGGAGGAGGACGGAGTGGGACATTACAGATAGAAGCCCCAGGTAAGTGTCTGTCTATTACGGGACTCCACAGAACCCCTTTAAAGGAAATCTAAAGTATAAAAAAAAACAAAACAAAAAAAACAGTTTAACTTGGCTAGGATGACTTGCAGCCCCCTACAGTCATCCTATGCCTGCAAAATCTTTCCGAGACCATCCGGCCAATTATGATTGGCCAATCACTGGCTAACAGTATCGGACCATGTCAGTTAGACCCAGCCTACTGGATGAGCTCGTCCATGTACAGGCCTATACCACGGCTCTCCTTTCTCCTCCCACTAAGTCATGTATCGTGCTGTCATCCCTACTCCCTTAACCACTTAAGGACCGGGCTATTTTGGAAGGATCTGTGCTGGGTGGGCTATTCAGCCCACAGCACAGATCCTTTTGCAGGCAGGGTGATCAAACTCCCCCCCCCCTTTTTTCCCCACTAGGGGGGGGGGGGATGTCCTGCAGGGGGGTCTAATCGCCGCCGGCTGCCTGCGTGTTGCGGGGGGCTCCTCAAAGCCCCCCTCCGCAGCGATTTCCAGCCTTGCTTTCTTTCCCTCCCTCCTCTCCTCTTTCTGGGCGGCACAGGATGACGATCTGTCCTGTGCCGCCTCTGACAGGCTTCAGCCTATCAGATCCCGGCGATCCCCGGCCAAGCAGAGGCTGGGGTTCGCTAATCTCCTTTACGGCGCTGCTGCACAGCAGCGCCATATGATGTAAACAGCAGGGATTTCTTCCCCGCGTGTTTACAATTAGCCTGCGAGACGCAATCGGCGGCTCGCAGTCTGTTCACGGAGACACCCTCCGTCAACTGACATGGAAAGGCCACTCGTACGAGCTGCCATTTCCATGTAATTCCACTAACAACCTGCCGTCGCCTATCGGCGTTAGGTGGTCGTTAAGTGGTTAAAACACCAGAATGATTTACACCTGTACAGAACTCCACCCTGTCACCCAAGGGATCAAATCCTGACCCTAGCAGGCCACACGCCTCAAGAGGCTTAACCCTTGCAAAGAGAGACGACTTTACAGCCCAGCCAGAGACCAGCACAGATTGTCAGCTTGTTTACCAGCAGCATAAGCACAGGATAGTAGGTTATGCACTGTAAAAACTTGCCCGTTCAGTTTCACTAAAAGTGGACCTGAACACAGAACTTCCTCTCTGCCCTAAAATATAAGCAACAGCATAATGACAAAACATTTGTTACAGCCGATACAAATCCTGCAATAAATCTGCAGTGTGTCTACTTCCTGCTTTCATGGAAGCAGACATAGGGATAGCATCCTGTGGCAGAGGAGATTCCTGAGCTGACACTGCTGAGAGATCAAATTACACTGGTGATTAGTCACAGATGAGGGGGAATTAGACAGGCTAAATATAAAAACAGCACATTTCTCTGTGTTTTCCTTTCGTCCTGCTCAAGAGCTCAGGTCCACTTTAAAAACCCAAAGGATTGGCGTGAGTCCCGAGACCCACATATTCTGAGTGTATCTGGCAGAAGCAGCTGCCATATAACCAGCGGTACAGACTTTAGTTATGGGCTTTCTTGCAGCACACACAGACATGCAAGCAGCGTTGGCATGCCATATGTTTTGAAGGGACCCATTCAGATGACTGGAATGGAAAATACAGGTCAAGGCATCGAAACTGCAGCGCTCAGGGATTTTCCTAGACACACCAGCAAAGCCTGCTGGAGTGACCAGATCTGATTTAATATACAGTACTGGCATTACAGACCACAATTTTTATGAAGGATATCATCAAAGTCCTGTTATTCCCAAAATACATAAGGCAGCAGGGCCAGATTTACCATAAGGCACTGTAGGCATGTGCCTACAGTGCCTGATTATGGAAAGAGGGCTCACTCCCCCTCCTAGAGCACCTCCCTCCATCATTCCTTATGCAGAGTCCTGATTAGAGTGTAAAAGAGAGGTCACTCGCCCTGCTCTCTGCATTCCACTAATGAGGTTTCCCTTCAGTCAGGAGTACCTCTAGTTACCCAATTCTTGAGGGCACCTCTAGCTACTTAATACTGAGGGTATTTCTGGCTACCTAATACTAAGGGGCACCTGTAGCTACCTATGATGGGCAAGGGAAGTAAGGGAGAAGTGACAGCTGGGCCAGACAGCACACTTGTGGTGGGGTTCAGCGGGGGTTTGTAAGTTCATGTAAGGCGAAGTCTAAGGTGACAGGACATCTGCCTATACGCTCCTGTGATGTAAATCCCGGCCTGTAAGGCAGTCCTCTACTTTCAAACAGGTTTCATTTCAGAAGACTAAGTAGTGTGTATTATACATAGTGAAACAGTTAAGGATCCTTTTCCAGCACAATAGGATAGTGCAGCCCTTTTGCCGATCTCAACATTACCGTAATTAACATGTAAATCAGCGATTTTTCCACTGGTGCGATTTTTTTTCCGGGAATCGCAATAATTTGCCTGCGTTGCAGTTTGCAGTTGCTCTCATATACCCGATGGATTGCCTTTGCGATAGGGCCATTTTCCACTAGGTAATGCTAACAGTTTTACTTTTAGATAACTCTGGATTTGGATCTGTACTATGAACTATGTTTTGTATTTCGAATGTTCTTTTAAAGTGATTTAAATACATATAACAATGTATACAGCGCTGTAACATTTAACAAAAAAAGTGATAAAAATACAGTCTTGTATATTTTGTACATGAAGACGACTTTGTATCTCTGCAATGTAACACGGGTCATTTGTAAGTAGGGGACTGCCTGTAATGGCTTCAAATGGACACCATGACAATTAACTTTACTCTTGGATATTTTCACAGCTTTTCAATTAAAATGCCACCAGCAAGCAAAAGAATACTCAGGATAATTTTGTGACCGTACTTTTCCACCTACTTTTTGGTACTTTTCTAAGTGCAGAGCACTGAAAAGTTATTTTAATGAGAAGATGAAAAATCATCTCCTAGGACAAAACGTTTTGCTCTAGAGCAGCGTTTGGAGTCGGAGCAATTTTGGGTACCTGGAGTCAGAGTTGGTGGTTTCATAAACTGAGGAGTCGGATGATTTTTGTACAAAACCCAAAGCCCTGATAAGTATTAGACTAAGGAGTCGGAGTCGATGAGTCGGAGGTTTCATAAACTGAGGAGTCGGATGATTTTTGTACAAAACCCAAAGCCCTGATAAGTATTAGACTAAGGAGTCGGAGTCGATGAGTCGGAGGTTTCATAAACTGAGGAATCGGATGATTTTTGTACCGACTCCACAGCCCTGGTTTGCAGCATGTTTATATTAATAAACAGTGTTTGCCAAACACCCCTTGTGTCATGTGGGTCATCATATCAGGTATCCCTGGGCTCATTTTTGTTAGGAGCAGCCCATGCTGTGCACAAATACTTTCCAAATGTACCTCTTAATGTCAACTAAAGAAAAAAAAAAAAAAATGGTCCGGTTAGTGGAACAAACCAGATACAAACGCAACATTGGGTTCTGCACACGATTTCCAGGTCAGCCGGGCCACGTACAGCGCTGCTGAAGATATCAGTGCTAATTACTAAATAAGAATACATTCATCGACAGGAAATCTCCCTATACAGACTAGTAGCTCCATTCTAAAGGCTCGTACACTTGCGCAACTCTTCCGCCCAACTATTGTCTAAACTTGTCTGTTGGACGATAGGTTGGGCGTGTGTACGCGTGGCAAATGACTAGGCTAGCGACTGATAAGAGGCGGTTTGCCTGTTCAACTGACCAACTATCCTGCAGGTTAGGCACATGTGTACAAGTCGTTTGAATGCCATGATTTTTTTAATGTGGATATGGTGCGCACACGGTATTTAAATGAGTTTAGTTGGTCAGCGCATGTATAGGTACTGGTCGTGCAAAAAAGTTGTGTGGTTCGCCACGTTGGGCGGTTGGTCTTGCATTAAGTTGCATGTGTGTACGATTCTTAACTCCCATCACCAACTGTGTCACAAGCGTGGTGTCATTAGAATCCTACACAGCGACCTGAGCTGGTAACTGGCAAGACATAGGCCAACAATAAGGAAGAGTGCATGAAAAAAGGGCCCAAGTTAACGAATTTGGCGCCAGGTATTAACAAAATTTGATAACGAGAACCATTGTTAAGCTTAATTAGCAATATTTACTGTTGCAAAAAACAAACGAGATATAATAACGAATAAATAATAACGTTAAATGTTGTTGCGTTTTTCATCAATACTGCTTAACTCAACCCTACTCTCACACAGAACCCTCCCCCTGGTGGTGCCTAAAACTAACCACTCCCCTAGTGGCGCCTAACACTAGCCACCTCCAATGGTGCCTAACCCCCCCCCCACACACACACACACAGTGGTGCCTAACCACCACCCCTGGTGTTGCCTAGAACTAACCGCCGCCTAGGTGCTGCCTAACCCTAACTACTCCCCCTGGTGGTGCCTAACCACTCCCTCTACAGAAACACCCTTTTACATATTAACGATAATACCTTTGAAAATTTAAAATCTGTACTAACAAAATATGACAAAAACTATATCGTTGCAAGCTTCTAAAATGGTAACTACCTCAAAAACTATAGCCCAGGATGGGGAGGAGGAGATCTCCTCCGGAAAGGACTCTACAGACAACCTACAACTGAAGAAGAGAAGGTGAAGGATGAGAAGAAGAACATTTTGGACAGAGAAGTAAACTGGCCCGCAAGAGGGAATTTATGTCAAACATCCATCGCTAAACATGGCAGAGGGATTCTATGTGAAACTGAAATTTTCATCCTTAAAGGGGAACTGAAGTGAGAGTGATATGGTTGCTGCCATATTTATCTCCTTTTAAACAATACCAGTTGCCTGGCAGCCCTGCTGATCTATTTGTCTACAATAGTGTCTGAAACGTACCAGAAACAAGTATGCAGCTAATCTTTGTCAGATCTGACTATAATGTCAGAAACACATGATCTGCTGCATGCTTGTTCAGGGGCTATGGATAAAAGTATTAGAGGCAGAGGATCAGCAGGATAGCCAGGCAACTGGTATTGCTTAAAAGTAAATCAATATGGCAGCCTCCACAGCTCTCACTTCAGTTGCCCTTTAAAGACCTGAACTCTTGCACGGAACACAAGGAAAACAGAGAAATCCAAATTGTGTGCATTGAGAGAGAACAGCCTGTCTAAATCCCCCCTCACGTCCAAGTAATCACAAGTGTAATTTGATCTCTGTTGTATCAGCACAGAAATATGGTAGTCCTTGGCAAAGCTAATATGTAAACAAAGGATGTTAACCCCATGTCTGCTTCCACGAAACCAGGAAGTAGACACCGCAGATTTATTGCAGGAGTTCTATAAGCTGTAACAAAAATGTTTTTCTTTAAAGGTAATTATACTGCTGCTTATCTTTAAGAGCAGAGGAAGTTCTGAATTCACTTTCGCTTGAAAAAGGCAAGAAAAAAAAAAAAAAAAAAAAAAAAATTGCAATACAATATTTAAACGCACTGACTATTGCAAAGCGCTTGAGGACAATGCACAGAAATGCACACAACACTCCCTTATGAAATCATGTACTACCGCAAACGTTAAAGAGACAGTGAAGCGAGAATAAATCTCGCTTCAGTGCTTATATTCAGCAGGGGCACGTGTGCCCCTGCTAAAACGCCACTATCCCGCGGCTAAACGGGGGTCCCTTACCTCCCAAATCCCCTCCGTGCAGCGCGGGGATAACTTCCGCATTCAGGCAGGGCTAATGGCCGCAGCCCTGCCTCACGCGCGTCTGCCAGCGCGTATCTCCGCCTCTCCCCCGCCCCTCTCAGTCTTCCTTCGCTGAGAGGGGCGGGGGAGAGGCGGCGATGCGCCGCTGATAGACGTGCTGTGAGGCAGGGCTTCAGCCGTTAGCCCTGCCTGAAGAGCAGCAAAATCTACGACCAAATTGGGTAGCGGCGTTTTAGCAGGGGCACATTTGCCCCTGCTGAATATAAGCACTGAAACGAGATTTATTCTGGTTTCTCTTTAAATAGGTATACTAGAATGCTTTTCTAAAGTCCTTGTGGATCGCAGACCATATGTGTTGCAGAAAGGTGGACAACGACGCGTATAGTGTGCAGTGTTCTCCCCAGAATTTTTTTTTCCAGCCGGGTGGCATGAAAAAGTACCCGGGTGGGGCGAGATGAGAGAATGCAGGGCCGGTGCTTCTGTGCACAATTCTGCTTACAGCATAGGAGGTGGTGAGCTGATAACAGCCGGGTGCTCACCAAAACTAGCAGGGTGGAGCACCCAGCTAAAAGAGCATGGGGAGAGCACTGATGTGAACAAGGCCTTAGGAAGGGGGCAGAGGGACGTCAAGCAGCGCTTCCCACGTGCTGGCAAATGGGGAGAAAGGTTTTCGGGGTAGTACGGGGGGGGGGGGGGGGAGGAACGTTGTACACACACTGGATTCACTGTGTGTATGTAGCTCAACATCTGGTTAAAGCACACCTGAAGCGAGAGGGATGTGGAGGCTGCCAAGTCGGTGGCAAATGAAGTTGAACTTACCCAGGGCCTCTAATGGCCCCCCGCAGACATCCTGTGCCCGCGCAGCCACTCACCGATGCTCCGGCCCCGCCTCCAGTTCACTTCTGAAATTTCAGACTTTAAAGTCTGAAAACCACTGCGCCTGCGTTGCCGTGTCCTCGCTCCCGCTGATGTCACCAGGAGTGTACTGCGCAGGCACAGACCATATTGCTCCTGGTGACATCAGCGGGAGCGAGGACACGGCAACGCAGGCGCAGTGGTTTTCTGACTTTAAAGTCTGAAATTCCAGAAGTGAACTGGAGGCGGGGCCGGAGCATCGGTAAATGGCTGCGCGGGCACAGGATCTCTGCGGGGGACCATTAGAAGCCCTGGATAAGTTCAACTCATTTTCTCCCAGCCCCCCTACAGTAGTCCTTTAAACAATGCAAATTGCCTGGCATCCTGCTGATCCTCTGCCTTTTAGGTTTATGCTGGGTACACACAATGAGATTTTATGGTCGATTTACTGTCAGATTGATTATTTCCAATATGTTTGATTTGCTTCCCGATAGATTTTTGTGCATTTTCCGTTCGATTTCTGTTAACTTTAATAGGAAATCGATCGGAAAATGCTCGGAAATAGATCGGAAGGCAAATCGGACATGTTGGAAATAGACAGTAAATCGACCATAAAATCTCAGTGTGTACCCAGCATTAGACCCTGAACAAGCATGCAGATCAGGTGTTTGACTGAAGTCTGACTGGATTAGCTGCACGCTTGTATCAGGTGTGTGAGCAAGACACCACTGCAGATCAGCAGGACAGCCAGACAACTGGTATTGTTTAAAAGGAAATATGGTGGCCTTCAGACCACTCTCACTTTAGGTGTCTTTGAAAAAGACCTAGAGCAGTGATGGCTAACCTTGGCACTCCAGCTGTGACAAAACTACAAATCCCATCATGCCTCTGAGGCTTGAGGCTCTGTGTCAAGTACAGAAACTTCAGGGGGGAAAAGTAAAAGCTCCATTCACTTCCAGACCCCGTTGCCATAGACGCGTGATGCCTACATGGAACTTCGCCCTAACGGTTCACCCAAACAGATTTTTCTCAGCTGAAATCCTTTCCAGGCCGTAGCAGCGATCATTCCTCCAGCAGATGGTTGGTTGTAACAGCTGATACTGACCAAAGGAAACAGCTATGGGTGCCTTTGCAGACTTCGATAACTCAGCCTGAACGTACGCCGTCTCTACCGATAACCACACATGCTAATTGTCAGATGCCGGCATCCAGCAAGCCCCGGGCTCTGCAGTGTGTCCACAAATGCAGCTGACTGCGCAACAGTTTGGAGAATGCCTGAGTACAATTCAAACAGCAGGAAGAGCACTGCGTTACTTCCTAAGCAAACATCGTACAGCCCCGATCTCACCCAACCAACAGCTGCCGCCAATGCTTACCCCAGGCATACACTGACAAACTACTACCGCTGCTGCTGCTTAACCAGCCAGGCCAGAAGGATGGTGAGTAAATCACACCAGCAGCATGCAGGAAGCACACGGCCTGCATGTCATAAGCAGACACACACAAGGAAGGAAGGTGCTCCTAACACGACTGTACGCTGATAATATTTACATTACATCAATCACATTCACACAGGCATTATACACACACTGCAGTATACAGAGAGAAAAGTTAATACTAATGACTAAAAACTGCCATATACCTAAAGGCCTGGAAACACCGGAAATGACACAAATTAGGCTGCTAATAAGGACTGCTTAAAGGGGTACTACAGCAAAAAAATTTACAATTTAAAATATGTGCAAACATATACAGATAAGTACATTTTTTCCAGAGTAAAATGAGCCATAAATTACTTTTCTCCTATGTTGCTGTCACTTACAGTAGGTAGTGGAAATCTGACAGAAGTGACAGGTTTTGGACTAGCCCATCTCTTCATGGCGGATTCTCAGCAAGGCTTTTATTCTTTATAAAGATATTCCCGAAAAAGGATTTAAACAATGATGGTGGCCAGCTTTACTGCTACTTACACAGTTTTTTGGCAGTTGGACAGAGCAACTGCCATTCACTAAGTGCTTTTGAAAATAAATATATCCCTGAGAATCCCCTATAAAGAGATGGACTAGTCCAAAACCTGTCACTTCTGTCAGATTTCTACAACTTACTGTAAGTGACAGCAACATAGGACAAAAGTAATTTATGGCTCATTTTACTCTGGAAAAATTGTACTTTAAAGAGAGTCTGAAGCCTATTAAATACTTATTTTTATCTGCTATTTATGTTAAGCAATGTTAGCAGTGCTGAAACGCTGCATTCCCGCAGCAGAACGAGGGCTTTATTCCCCCAAATCGGGGGCAAAAATCGGGGAGCGCTTCCTGGTAGAGGCAGAGCTTTGCGCTGTAGCTCTGCCTCTACTGGAGTCAATCTCTGCCTCTCCCCACCCCTTAGGCCTTCTTTCACTGAGAGAAGCGGGAGAGGCAGAGATCCACAGAGACTGACTTTAGTAGAGGCAAAGCTACAGTACAAAGCTCTGCCTCCCGGCAGCAGAATCAAAATCCACGACCTGGAAAGTGCTGGAACTTTTCCGCAGTAATTGGGGGGGGGGGGGGGGGGGGGGTATAAAGCCCTTGTTCTGCCACGGGAATGAAGCGTTTTAGCACTGCTAACATTACTTAACATAAATAGCAGGTGAAAAGTATTTTAATAGACTTCAGACTCTCTTTAAAGCGGATCTGAGAAAAAAAAAAAAAAAACTATAACAAGTAACTTGTCTATATGCCTCATCTAAAGTTTAGATAGTTTACACAACAAACCTAGCTGCAAACAGCGCCAACAGTATATGATTATGGAGTTGATTCAGTAAACGGTGCTAACCCAGTTAGCACGCCTAAAGGCTTTGGGCATGCTAACTAGGGTGCTAAGTAGTTAGCACATACAAACTACTACTTAGCACCGTGCTAACTAGGGTGCTAAGCTCCATGGTTAGATACCCCTGGTCTTGCTAATTATGATCTTGTAAAAGATAGAATATTTGGACATTTAAATTCAATCTGAGCTCTATATATTATGTGACGATCATTATATTATTGTTAACAATACCTCTCATCTTCCACAGTGATAATTGATGCTGAAGCTACTGTTGGAAAAGTTAGGAGGCGCACTGCTACACTGCATATTCTGTCATATGTTCCTCTTCTTTGTTGAATAAACACTTTTTTTTTTTTAAAACTAGGGTGCTAAGTAGTTTACATGTGCTAACTACGGTTCTAAGTAGTTTACATGTGCTAACTACGGTGCTAAGTAGTTTGCATGTGCTAACTACTTAGCACGTGCAAAGCATGTTAGCACATGCAAAGTGGCTTTTCACTGGCGTGCTAACACTTAGCACCCTTTTCTGAATCAAGCCCTATGTCTTCGACAACCCCTGATGGGCCAGGATCATGTGCAGACGTGCGCCCGCGCAAAAGGAAATACTGCAGAGACTGGCCCCAGGTAAGTAAAGGTTGATTTTACTAACTGCCTCATACGCCCTTTAATGTTGGGAATGCACAATGAGGTTTTTGGCAGATTTACTGGCCGACAGATTTTCTGATCCTTTTTCCCCATTCACTTTTATGAGGAAATCCATGTCTGTGGAGTCGGAGCCATTTTGGCTACCTGGAGTCGGAGTCAGTGGCTTAATAAAGTGAGGAGTTGGCGTCAGATGTCTGATTGGATGCTCGGTTTGTACACCGCTACTGTGTGAGAGTTAGTGTGTGTTTTTGGCCTAAGCGCGAAGTTGACCCAAATACGAAAACGCTGGACTGAGTGCAGGTGACTCAACAGCAGAGAGGGAATTGTCGAAGTGTCTAGCAGCTGCTAGTGGAGGCAGAGTGTGGGTTGTGAGGGGAGACAGCCTTGTGTTAGCTTGAATAAGGCTGTCACCCCCCCTCCCCCTCTCGATCTGGTAAAAAACAAACAAAAAACCTGCAGTCTCTGCAGGCTTGTCGTGGGGCCAGTTTCTGACATATTGGTGGCTGGATAGTGTAATGGTTAAGGGCTCTGCCTCTGACACAGAAGACCTGGGTTCAAATCTCAGCTCTGCCTGTTCAGTAAGTTAGCACCTATTCAGTAGGAGACCACATATTTTAAAATGTAATTCTGTAAGAGCCATGCAACATGTTTCAAACTAGCACAATGCGCATGCGCAGCAGAGGGCTCACGTTCCTGTTGCCATGGTGATGTGTATACAGTTGATCCGCTGGGCAGCTGAAGTGTCAGACACGTCTTCAGCTTCTCTTGGGTTTCAGCAACATCAGCAATTTCCCAAAGAGCCAGACTGGAGAAATACAGACTAATAGCTTGTACAATTAGCTAGCTGACCTGGGGGTTGATTCACTTTGTAGGACGAGATCACTGCACTTTGGCACAATAGGCTGCCTGTCAAGTTCAGCTGAGAGTTACTGGCATCTTATTTACCGTCCCCAGTGCGGATTTGTCTGGTTGGATCACTGACACCCGCAATGCCCATTATTCCCCATGTCACAGAACATGTTGGTCATCTGTGAGCATAATAGCAACAGGATGGCGGTTCCAAAACTGCCATCCCAATCTATGAAGATCATTTTTGGGCGACTTATTAAAAATGCTTACGTGGCTTTAGCCTTTCTGGGTTAGGTAAGTGCAATGAGAAATTCAAGAATACATCTGACTCATTTTAGGAGGCTCAAAACATGGACTTCATTAGACGACAGTAGAAAGAACATTTAGGCACGAGGTCCCATTTTCAGCCCTGCCCTAAACCAACAGCGTTACACTGGATGTGTCACTACTCACTGAGTGCAAGTCCAGGGCGCCTCATGTTTACACTGCTCTCTACAGTGTTTTGGCATGTTAGAAAAAGTTTTGAGAGGTAATATGAAACAAAAACAAAAAAAGTCAAAGGAACGGGGAGAAAAAACAAAGAAAAGAAAAACAAAAGTTAAGATACCAAATTCCAAAACATCAGCTTAACCACCCTGGCGTTCTGATTAAATCGCCAGGGTGGCTGCGGGAGGGTTTTTTTTAGATTAAAAAAAAACTATTTCATGCAGCCAACTGAAAGTTGGCTGCATGAAAGCCCACTAGAGGGCGCTCCGGAGGCGATCTTCCGATCGCCTCCGGCGGCAAGAGATCACACGGAAGGCCGCAATGAGCGGCCCTCCGTGTTTCGCTTCCCTCGTCGCCATGGCGACGAGCGGAGTGACGTCATTGACGTCAGCCGACGTCTTGACGTCAGCCGCCTCCGATCCAGCCCTTAGCGCTGGCCGGAACTGTTTGTTCCGGCTACGCTGGGCTCGGGCGGCTGGGGGGACCCTCTTTCGCCGCTGCACGCGGCGGATCGCCGCGCTGCAGCGGCGATCAGGCAGCACACGCGGCTGGCAAAGTGCCGGCTGCGTGTGCTGCTTTTTATTTGGTGCAAATCGGCCCAGCAGGGCCTGAGCTGCAGCCTCTGGCGGTGTTGGACGAGCTGAGCTCGTCCAGACCGCTCAGCTGGTTAAAGGATACCCGAAGTGACGTGTGACATGATGAGATAGGCATATGTATGTACCGTGCCTAGCACTCAAAAAACTATGCTGTATTCCTTTTTTCCTTTCTCTGCCTGAAAGAGTTAAATATCAGGTATGTAAGTGGCTGACTCAGTCCTAACTCAGACAGGAAGTGACCACAGTGTGACCCTCACTGATAAGAAATTCAAACTATAAAACACTTTCCTAGCAGAAAATGGCTTCTGAGAGCAAGAAAGATAAAAAGGGGAATTTCTTATAAGTGAGGGTGACACTGTAGTCACTTGCTGTCTGTGTCAGTACTGAGACAGCCACTTAGGCCTGGTTCACATCTGCTAAATGAGCCAAATGAATCTGGTGAATGGATCCAGTCTCTGCTTCATGGATCTGGATGGCTCAGTCCGCGGCCCGGTTCACATATGAAAACTGATCTGATCAATGATTGATCGGATCAGTTTTCACTCAGCAATACATACCTAATCTTCCATAGCAGCTGACGGTAGAGGCTTCCTCTTCTTCCGCTGTGACTACACAGCGCGTCATGTGACTAGTCACATGATGCGCCATGTAGTCACATGACGCGGAAGACGGCGGAAGCCTCTACCGCCGGCTGCTACGGAAGATTATGTATAAACCCTCCCTAGCCCACCCGCCCGGCTGCTGCACCCCCCAGTCGCTAGATTCGTGTCTGCACATGCCACCCATCCCCCGTGGAACGGTCCGTTTCTTCACTAGTGTGAAGAAATGTTCCATTTCCCATTGCCCCAATGCTGCTGCATTTTCGTCCGGACCCGTTCCGCTAAGCAGAACGGTCCAGAAAATTAGGACCTGCAGCAATTTTTAGGTCCAGGGACCGGTACGTATCCGTACCAACGGAAGCATGTGAATGGATCCATAGGTTAACATTGGATCCATACACATCCGTTCCATTTGTACAGTATACGTTCAGGGAAAAACTGCTAATGTGAACCGGGCCTTACATGCCTAATATTTAACGCTTTCAGGCAGAGAAAGAAAAAAGGAACACCATAGTTAGTTGTGTGCTAGGCACTGTACATACAAGTTTATTTCATGTCACTTCGGGTATCCTTTAAAGACATACCTCGCTACTCCAAAATGTAATAACATACAGCAATTTACGTGCAAAAAGAAAATAGGACCCACACACACTGGACCCAAAGTTATGACAACCTCCCAAATACAAGAGAATTTAATGAGGATCTTCAAACCAGGACTGAACTTCGTCCCAATCAGTAGCCGATACCCCCTTTCCCATTTAGAAATCTTTACCTTTTCTCAAATAGTTAAAGGGGGTCTGTATGACTGAGATTGTGGTGAAACCCTTCCCAGTGTCTGATGTTATGACCAAGGTCCTGACAGTTTCCCCGTCTGTGAACCTTGCTGAGTTGTGGGAAAAAATGGCTTTTTCCAACTGCTTAGCAAGCAATATCTTTCCTCTGTGCATAAAACACTCAAACATTCTGTACAGATCACCTGGCAGAACTAGAAAGGTCACCACCATGTCAGAATGTAAATCTGGGAGAGGAAAGATGTTGCAATGGGCAAACACTGACTAAATAATCCATAAACGAATATTGTAAAAAAAAAAAAAAAGCAATTTTATTAATTATGGGATTTTCACTATAGTTCATCTTTACAAAGCACCCCCTTCTTTCTACATTAGACAGAGGTTTACCAATCCTCAAGGAGTCAGGTAAGTCTTCCTAAAAAAATCTCACCTGCCACATCAGGACACCAAGGCCACTTCATGCATCACGACCAGGCACGGGCTGAAATTCAGCTTCGGGTGATCTGGATAGTTACTACTGTTATTACTGGGCGGGCTGGGCGGGGGTCAAGCTTACCTATCTGACATCATCTTCGCTCGTCCCTCGGCGCCTCCCACGATGCGTTCCAACCCGCCGTCACGTGATTACAAACACTTTCTCCTTCCGGGTTGAAGTAGGAAGTGTTTAGTCACGTGACGCCGCATGGAACGCATCGTGGGAGGCGCCGAGGGACGAGCGAAGAAGACGTCAGATAGGTAAGCTTGACCCCCCCCCCCCCAGCATTACTGGGTGAAATCCAGATAATAACTATCCGGATCACCCGAAGCCGAATTTCAGCCCATGCCTGATCAGGACTCAACCCTCTCCACCCCACCAGGCACCATCTCCCCATCGCATGCCATACTAGCAGCGAAAAGATAAATTGGTTCAAAAGTCACAAGGGTTTTTTTTATTTTAAGGGCCCTTTTCCACTAGCTGCGATCCGATTCAAAAAGCAGATAACGGGCGTTTTGCTGATAGCTAGAGCACCGCAATAACATGTAAATCGTGGTGTTCCATTTACCACTACCGCGATTTGTTTTTTGCCGAAACGCAAATTACGGGCCGTCGCGATTCTTGGCGCAATCGTGCTGCGTTACTGACGGCTGCACGGCACAAACGCGGATAATGGAAAATACAGCTTGAGCAATCACAAGCGATTTGCACTTGCTAGTGGGAAAGGGCCCTAAAGTCAGTTGCACCTAACCAAGAACTAAAATATTACAGGGGAACCTCAGCATAACAAACATACTGTCATTAAGTTACAATAGTTATGTTAATTAAAATAGATAGGTAATATGCTTTACACCAGACCCAGTGTTCTCCCCAGAATTTTATTCCAGCCGGGTGGCATGAAAAAGTAGCTGGGTGGTGGCGAGATCGCGAATGCAGGACCGTTGCTTCTGCACGCAACTCTGCTTACAACATAGGAGGAGGTGAACCGATAACAGCCGGGTGCTCACCAAAACTAGCCAGGTGGAGAAGCCGGCTAATGCCCTGTTCACATTTGCTGTTCGAGTCCGCAAGTGTCCGGGGGTCCGGGTCCCGCAAAGAGACCGTACGGAATTTATCAGTTCCGGCTACAATAAAGTAGCCGGAACTAGATACATTGCAGTGCCAGAAAGGCACCGCAAGCATGGGGGATACCGGTGTGTAGTCCGGGCCCCCCAAGTGGCATAGGACCGGTGCTGGAAGCATCCGGTCCTATTGCCAGTGTGATGAGAAACATCAGTTTCTCATTGCACAGCATGGCCGCATGTTCGGGTCAGGATCCGGCCCGGGTCCGCAGCCGCACGAGGACGTACGGCAAAAATGCAGCAAGTTGGAAAAAAGCCGGACCGTCCCGAAGCTGCGTTCCCGGATCGGATCCGGACGGTTGCACGAGTGTGAATGGATACATTGATTAACAATGTATCCATTCACCATCCGCTGTGTACGGACCGTTCCGGGTCCGGGGAAGCCATACCTGGAACGCTAATGTGAACCGGGCCTAAGAGAGCCTGGGGAGAACACTGAGACCCAACCAAATGCCAAGGCAGGCTCAACTTCCTACATGACTCCCTGCCACATAAATTGCCAAGCCATATCTGGCTCCACTCTCTACCACATTCCAAGCCTCCCGACTCCTACACACCAAATGTATGATCTACCAAAACCTGGCTATCTTGTCCACATATTTTATGACAGCACATCTTTGTTACCCCACTTCATCTCCCCTACACCAGGCATGATCTATCACAGTATTCCTCCTCTCCACCACTCTGCACTGAGTAAAGAGTCTTACCCATCCATATGCTCCAATAGTTTGTATATGAGCCTCAGCTGTCCTTTTAATGCAGCACGTTACGCCAAACTTTTTCTTTCCTAGCAGTCAGAACCTAAGGCCACCTCTTCATATACACTGAGTAGCCCCCAAAACATTAGACACCCTCTCTAATAACGAGCTGGTCCACCTTTTGCTCTCATAACAGCCGATATTCTTTTTGGCATGGATTCAAAAACATGCTGAAACTGTTGCTGAGGAATGTTGGACCATGCTGACATAATGGCAGCTCTAAGTTGGGTCAGATTGGATGGGGGTGTTCCCAAGCTTTAAAGTGATCTTTCGACTGTCTCACAAATGCTCAATAGGATTGAGGTCAGGTTAGCAGTTCCATTGGTGGTCCCAAACGATCGTTTCCAATCAATCAGTGTGATCAAATCAGATTGTCAACTGTCCGGGAAATTGTGTCGCTAATCGCCACCTTCAGACTCTGTACATTTCCAATTTGTTCAGAAGGTTTTAGATTCTTCACAAGATACAGTTAGAGAGAGTCTGAAGCCTAAACAATAGCACTTTTGGCAGGGCAGTCATCAGCAATAAGCCCATAGCTGAAACGCCGCATTCTCGCAGCAGAACGAGGCCTTAATCACCATGAAATACCCGGGGGAAAATGTGGGGCTCCTTCCGGGTAGAGGCAGAGCTTTGTGCAGTAGCTCTGCCTCTGCTCGCGTCAATCTCCGCCTCCTCCCGCCCCTCTCAGTCTTCTTTCACTGAGGCGGTGATCAGCGGAGATTGACGTGACTGGAGCCAGAGCTACAGCGTAAAACTCTGCCTCCCCCCGGGCAGCAAAATGCACGACCTGGAAAGCTGGAAAGTCGTGGAATTTTGCCCCGGGATTTTGGGAGGTAAAACCTCATTATTCCACGGGGATGCAGTGTTTTAGCTATGGGCTTATTGCTGAAAAGGACTGCCCTGTAAAAAGAGCTTTTTTTAGGGCTTCAGATTCTTTAACCCCTAGCCGACCGCTCCACGCCAATTTGCGTGAACGCGGCTGCAGCCCCAGGACCACCCCACGCCAATTGGCTTGAATGGCAGCGGGCAGGGATTGCAGGAGATCGCAGGCGCTGATGAGCGCGCATCTCCACATGAATGACGGAGCTCCGCCTTCAGTCTCCCATCGGCGATCTCCGCTCGCAGACTGTTAGACGGCGAAACACCGTCTAATAGGACTGTACAGAGCTGCGATCTAAGGCAGTGCTGTACTGGGGACAGCCGTGTGACACAGCTGTCCCCCTGAGGGAAACAGAAGCCTATCACAGCCAATTGCTGTAATAGGCTGACAAGGGGGAGGGAGACAAAATTAAAAAATTGTTACATTTATTTAATAAAACAAAAACATTTATAAATAAAACAAAACATCTGGGGAGCGATCGGACCCCACCTACATCAGCCAATTAAAATTCACCTATTGATTTTAAAGGGGAATATTTCAACTGCTGCCATTCTTACACTGTAAATGGCAAATGGCAGAGACTTGAAACAGCCAATCAGATTTCTTTGCTGGATAAACTGCTTCCAGTCACACAATTTTGATGCCAGGAATCCGAAAGCTCACAAACTTGGTCATTGAGTGACTGTGTCAAGGTTACAAAAACTGGGGGGAGCCAAACAAATTTCACTGGGAAAATGTAAACTGCAGCCATTCTTACACCGTTAATGGCAGGGTTGTCAAATTTTACATAGTTGGTCACCTGGTGACTGGGATTAACATTCAAGAAAATGGGTGGCGCCTACAACAGCCAATCAAAATTCACCTGTTAGTTTTAAAGGGGAATATTTAAATTGCTGCCATTCTTACACTAATAGCAGATGCCTCAGTGGCACAAGCCTCAAACCTGGTACAGTTGGTCATTGGGTCACTGGGGTTCAAGTTCAGAAAAGGGGGCGGAGCCACAAAGCCAGATTTGTTTTTATTGATGCCTGATGCCAACGACCCAAAAGCTCTCAAACTTGGTCACTGAGTGACTGTGTCCAGGTTACAGAAAGTGGGCAGAGCCAAAAACAAATTTCACTGGAAAAATAAACTGCAAGCTTTCTTACACTGTTAATGGCAGGGGTCTCAAACTTTACCCAGATGGCCACTGGGTGACTGAGATCAATATTCAGGGAAGTGAGTGGAGCCTATAATAGCCAATCAAAATTCACCTGTTGAGTTTCAAGGGGAATATTTAAATTGCTGCCATTCTTGCACTGTTATTAGCAGATGCCTCAAACTTGTTACAGTTGGTCATTGGGTGACTGGGGTTCAAGTGCTGGAGAGGGGCGGAGTCACAAACAGCCAATCTGATTTATTTCATTTCTATGGGAATATACAAATTGATGCCAAAGCTCACAACCACAAGTGGAGGTTCTTTAGCGATTCAACTAGACTGATCACTACAGAAAACTTGTACAGACACTAGACTTTTGTTTCAGGTACAAGTACATAGCATAACTTTCAGGTCTCAGACTTCCCAACCTACCAGGCTGGCATATGCCAGAACTTTTCTCAGGACCTTGCTCTTCTAATACACATCCTATACTAGCAACAAGGTTCTGTTTTTTTTTCATGGGATGGAAGCCTGTTTCTCTCTCAAAACACACAACTCGAATACCAAGCCTACTTTCCCCATAATGCTGTATACCTCTTCTCATAATCCAGACATTGTACTAAACATGACCATGGTATCCACCCCCCCAGAACCACAAGGTTTGGATGAATATCAGGTGCCAGCAAACACCCAATGCCCTATTAAAAAAAAAAAAAAAAAAAAAAAGTACAATAATGTGAATAACTCATACCAGAAATATTTACCAAAAACCTGTAAAATTATATACCTCTACACAAGTCAGAATATGTAGCAGAAACCAGCTTTTCACTCAAAACCATCTGCCAACACACAAGTACGAGCTATTGCCTACCCCAACAGCAGACTTGCCACATGCTTGCAATAGCTCCCTACTTCCCATACACAAGTCCTGGCTATCCCATCCCAATACACCACCATGTCAAACCAGGATCAGCTATCCTCTCCCCATACGCCACATTTGTCAAGAAGGACCAGCCATGCTCTCCACCCACTTATACGCAATACTGGCTATCTTCTGCCTCAGTGCCAAGCACTGGCAATCTTCTCCTTTGTCCAAATGCCCATCACTGGCTATTCTCTTCTCTTCTCTTCCACCTCAGTGCCCACCACTAACAATCTTCTCCTCTTCCTCAGTGCCCAATTATGGATAGCTACACATCTACCTCAGTGACCAGCAATGGCTATCTTCTCTTCCTATATGACCAGCTCTGGCTATCTTCTCCGTTACTCAGTGTCCAGCACTGGCTATCTACTTCTCTCCCTCAAATTAACACTGGCCATCTAATTCTCTAGCTCAATGCCCAGCTCTGGCTCTCTGCCCCAATGCCCAGCTCTGGCTCTCTGCCCCAATGCCCAGCTCTGGCTCTCTGCCCCAATGCCCAGCTCTGGCTCTCTGCCCCAATGCCCAGCTCTGGCTCTCTGCCCCAATGCCCAGCTCTGGCTCTCTGCCCCAATGCCCAGCTCTGGCTCTCTGCCCCAATGCTCAGCTCTGGCTCTTCTCCTCTGCCCCAATGCCCAGCTCTGGCTCTTCTCCTCTGCCCCAATGCCCAGCTCTGGCTCTTCTCCTCTGCCCCAATGCCCAGCTCTGGCTCTCTTCTCCTCTACCCCAATGAGCACCTCTGGCTCTCTTCTCCTCTACCCCAATGAGCACCTCTGGCTCTCTTCTCCTCTACCCCAATGAGCACCTCTGGCTCTCTTCTCCTCTGCCCCAATGAGCACCTCTGGCTCTCTTCTCCTCTGCCCCAATGAGCACCTCTGGCTCTCTTCTCCTCTGCCCCAATGAGCACCTTTGGCTCTCTTCTCCTCTGCCCCAATGAGCACCTCTGGCTCTCTTCTCCTCTGCCCCAATGAGCACCTCTGGCTCTCTTCTCCTCTGCCCCAATGAGCACCTCTGGCTCTCTTCTCCTCTGCCCCAATGAGCACCTCTGGCTCTCTTCTCCTCTGCCCCAATGAGCACCTCTGGCTCTCTTCTCCTCTGCCCCAATGAGCACCTCTGGCTCTCTTCTCCTCTGCCCCAATGAGCACCTCTGGCTCTCTTCTCCTCTGCCCCAATGAGCACCTCTGGCTCTCTTCTCCTCTGCCCCAATGCGCACCTCTGGCTCTTCTTCTCTCCCTCAATGCGCACCTCTGGCTATCTTCTCTCCCTCAAAGCTCACCTCTGGCTATCTTCTCTCCCTCAAAGCTCACCTCTGGCTATCTTCTCCTCTCCCTCAATGCTCACCTCTGGCTATCTTCTCCTCTCCCTCAATGCTCACCTCTGGCTATCTTCTCCTCTCCCTCAATGCTCACCTCTGGCTATCTTCTTCTCTCCCTCAATGCTCACCTCTGGCTATCTTCTTCTCTCCCTCAATGCTCACCTCTGGCTATCTTCTTCTCTCCCTCAATGCTCACCTCTGGCTATCTTCTTCTCTCCCTCAATGCTCACCTCTGGCTATCTTCTCTCCCGCAATGCTCAGCTCCTCCTCTGCTTCAATGCCCAACACTGGCTATCCTTGTACATACATAGCACTGACAATGCCTTTGTAGCTCACCTGTACAACATTGACTAGGCTACCCTCCCCTCATGCAGCAGTGGCTGTCCTCCTCTCCCCCCCCCCTCACACACAGAGCAGTGGCTGTCCTCCTCTCCCCACACACACAGAGCAGTGGCTATCCTCCTCTCCCCACACACACAGAGCAGTGGCTATCCTCCTCTCCCCACACACACAGAGCAGTGGCTATCCTCCTCTCCCCACACACACAGAGCAGTGGCTATCCTCCTCTCCCCACACACACAGAGCAGAGGCTATCCTCCTCTCCCCACACACACAGAGCAGAGGCTATCCTCCTCTCCCCGCGCACACAGAGCAGAGGCTATCCTCCTCTCCCCGCACACACAGAGCAGTGGCTATCCTCCTCTCCCCGCACACACAGAGCAGAGGCTATCCTCCTCTCCCCGCGCACACAGAGCAGAGGCTATCCTCCTCTCCCCGCGCACACAGAGCAGAGGCTATCCTCCTCTCCCCGCGCACACAGAGCAGAGGCTATCCTCCTCTCCCCGCGCACACAGAGCAGAGGCTATCCTCCTCTCCCCGCGCACACAGAGCAGAGGCTATCCTCCTCTCCCCGCACACACAGAGCAGAGGCTATCCTCCTCTCCCCGCACACACAGAGCAGAGGCTATCCTCCTCTCCCCGCACACACAGAGCAGAGGCTATCCTCCTCTCCCCGCACACACAGAGCAGAGGCTATCCTCCTCTCCCCGCACACACAGAGCAGTGGCTATCCTCCTCTCCCCGCACACACAGAGCAGTGGCTATCCTCCTCTCCCCGCACACACAGAGCAGTGGCTATCCTCCTCTCCCCGCACACACAGAGCAGTGGCTATCCTCCTCTCCCCGCACACACAGAGCAGTGGCTATCCTCCTCTCCCCGCACAGACAGAGCAGTGGCTATCCTCCTCTCCCCGCACAGACAGAGCAGTGGCTATCCTCCTCTCCCCGCACACACAGCAGTGGCTATCCTCCTCTCCCCGCACACACAGAGCAGTGGCTATCCTCCTCTCCCCACACACACAGCAGTGGCTATCCTCCTCTCCCCACACACACAGCAGTGGCTATCCTCCTCTCCCCACACACACAGCAGTGGCTATCCTCCTCTCCCCACACACACAGCAGTGGCTATCCTCCTCT